>NC_090197.1:1806710-2157544 GCF_033026475.1 Channa argus
GTAGTCCCACTAAACTGCTGCAGTCACAGGAAACTCTTCATGTTCATCTTCCAGTGAAAACATTCATCAGGAGACTGAGAGGTTTAGTTAAGAAAATACATTTTTGTTCAATGTTCTGACAAATAAATGTGTTTTAATCCACGTTTCTATTGTTAATTTTTACCATGTATGGGGGAAAAAAATAATCAACCCGAGAAATATTCCACAAAGAAATGTTGTCGACTTTGATGTGAATTAGTTTCCACAGAATCAAACTGATATTTACGACCAAATACAGTCTAATAATTAGTCCCTCTTGATTTCAATCTGCAGTCAGTAAAAACAAACATTGGTCACAGGAATAAGAAAATGAAAATACATCAACATGAGGAATTTAGGATGTTTTAAAAGATCACATCCATATATAGATATAAATATGATTCAGGATGTAAGAACATGAATCCACAGCACAAACAGAAACACAATGAGATGTGTTCAACCAAATGATTGTGGAAACCAGGCTGGTTTCTATGCAGAGGAGCTGATGAGGGAAGTGGGAACAGGTGTGTAGGAAGGAGGGGACAAAGGTGGATCTGGGAGGAGAGTCAGGTGACTGAAGGGATGGAAGTCTGAGGACATCTGCTGGACAGATGGAGAATAGCAGGAGAAACAGAACATTTTCAATTAATTGCAAACTTCACCACCTTAACTTGAGTCAAGTACTGGAAGTAACCTTTACTCATATTGCAGTATTTGTTTTAGCTTCCCAACTACCCTTAGATTAGGTAACAGATGGATGGAAGCACTTGCAGTTTTACTTTCTATTACTTTTCTATTAAGTTTGTGTAGTTGATCTGTGCGTCCAGCTCCATCCCACAATGTCAACTGCAGCTTCCCTTTGTCTTTACTTGGTTTATTAATATTATTCATCTTCTTTATTTTCTGACACACCTGCAGCTGATTATGTTTTTCCTCCCTGTGAAAATGAGAGTCAGTATGGACATGACAGAGTTCAGGCTTCTTTGGTCTGAAACAAAAACTACAGTTGAATCCAGTTTTCTGTTGTTCATGTTTACAGACTATTAAAAAAATCTAGTTAATAAATGTGACACAGGCCATATAGGTGGTAGCCTAGGGCACTAACTGCTGTAGGGGGGGCTGCTCAAGAAATACAAAAATAAATACAAGTAATCATTTGAAAAGCCCTTTTAGTTGTTTCTCATTATTTGATTGATGGGGATTGAACAAGTTATTGGTGCATATCTCAGGCAGCAGTTCCTGTTGACAGACCTCAACAACAAGTCATATTGCTGGGGTTCAGGCAGCACTGACCAGGACAGGAAGAGACTGAATAGGCTGCTAAGCAGGGCCAGCTCTGTCCTGGGTTGTCCACTGGACTCTGTGGAGTGGGTGGGGGAGAGGAGGATGTTTGCCAACTGGGTAACTCAAAAGAGCAAGAAGCATTTTTGAAATTTGCTGTGTTTTCCTCATATGTGACACAAGCAAATGGTTGAGACGAAGCCTAACAGACGTACATACAGTTTTAAATGGACACAATTATTGAGAGCTACTTTAACTATCCAATGACAGGAAGATGTGCACAGCACTTCCTGGTGGTGTCTCATCACTTTGACTTAATAAGTCATCACTTTGAGATACAAGATCCTGATATTTTTCTCCCAGTGACAGAAACAGGCTTCTATATTTTATAGCCAACAGTTGGATGGAGGTGAAAAAAAAACAAAATTTTTATGATAAATTTATGGTTTTAGATGAAATGTGTGATGGAAAATCACGTATGTACACTTTGAATGCTTATGTTTAGTCTAGTTGTACTGATGGAATGTGCTCATTGTGCTTGTGCAGGATGTTTTATGGGGATGTTGTGACACTTGGTTTGATATATATGTTTTTGACCTGAGGAATGTGCCTGTAGAGGTGAACAAGGTCAGTTTCATGGTTGACTGTCCACATGGAGATTTCTCCAGGTTACACCAAGTTCCTATGTGCTTAACATATGTTGTAAAAGGAGAAAAGCTGGAGGCAGCAGCCTGGGGGGTAAAGAGTATTCTGCCCAGCAACAGGAGGAGATAAATTCATGTTTGACACGTTAAGACTTTAGAACTGCACTGGATGGAGGCTTGAGACTATGTTGGTCAACTTCTCTCTTGTAAGAAAATAAAACCCTGAAAGACGAACAGGATCTGCGAGCGGCTGCTGGAGGAGTGAACAGTGGTCTGTATGCAGCCTGGAGAAGAAACAAACTCCAGCTTCAACCTCCGCTGTAAGAATAAGTGAGAGACGGGGGCTTGAATCACAAACCTCCTCTAGTTGCCGTCGACAGATTCACAAACTACACATTAATACTGGTCCAGACAGATACCGGGTGAGTCGTAAAGAAGTTTCTAAATGAAATCTATTGAGCTCAGGTTGTTGTTCTTGGTTGAATTAATCTGATTGAATCCGCGACTATTAATCAATGAGGAGGATAAGGGCATTGATGGTTAGGTGTTTTTACCTAACAACTTCTAGTTAGTTGAGGAGAATAAAGGGCAACTATTAAGTTGGATGAAGGAGCCAACAAATAAGAAAACAGGCAAGTAAACAAACAAATGAACAAAGCAAGTGAAATGGAGCTTAAGAATCCTCACCCTCACAGAGGCGTCGGTGTTGTAGATCTGTGCACGGCTGGGACCCTCGAGGCCCAATTGTTGAGATTATGAAAACCATGGTGGCAAAAGTCTTAAATGTCTGAAAATTTGGTGGATTTTGGCTTTTCTCAACTTGGTTTCTTTAGTAAAAACCAACTCGTAAAATTAGAAGAAAAATTGTTAAGACAAGAAAAGAGACTGAAGGTTAAAAAGAGAGAGTCACAGAAACATAAACAGATGTGTGACTTGCATAAAGAATGTTTGAGTATGTGGAAAACTGAAGTAGAGAATAGAGAAAGAAAACAAGTGCAAAAGCTTATGACTACTGCACCACACAGAACAGATAATGCTGCAGCAGAACAACCAAACACACATATACCACCACCATATACCCTCAGTGTGTCTTCTCTCTATCCAGACATTACAGCGATGAAACTGGACGCTGACTTGGACTCCTGTCCGTCAGTCCCACCACCACCAGTTCAAGGAGCAGAAGGAGGACAGGATCCAGAACCTGATTCAACTACCATCTCCACCATCATCTTCAAACACTTCTGGGGCATCTGATTCGTCAGTCCAAATGCTGACAAGCTCAAGTACAGATGTGCCCCAACAAGCAGAATTTAATGCACCTATGGTCGAAGTGGCTGGTCGAGAGGGCCCACAGCTGGTCTTCAGGGCTTGGACTGATGAAGACGTCTGTGCAGCTGGCAGTCACCTGCCTAATCCAGCTGACCCTGGTACTAATTTTGCTGAAGAACTTCAAATGTTCTGCAGAGACTTTAGACCCACTGGGGCAGAATTGAGACGACTCTTGGCAATGAAGGCAAAACCATCAGATCTGCAGAGGGTCATGGCAAAGCTGCCACAGTGTTGTACACAGGGAGGCTGTCAAGAATCTGGCAGAAGAATTTGATACACACACACACACACACACACACACACACACACACACACACACACACTGATTTGTCGCTAACTGCAATGAAGAAATGCTTGTGCAGATATAAAGCTCACACATGCTGAAGTAGATATAGATTTGATTGAGCAATGTGTCCAACATCTGGAAGCTAAATTTAAATCCCATGTGAAAAGCTTTTTTCAGTTTGCTGAGGGAAAGTGTAAATTAAATTATAAGTAAATGGTCAAGAGGTGACATTTGTGGTCGACAGTGGAACAACTAGGTCAGTAATAAAAGCACCTGAACTTCAAACACCTCCAAAGACGAGTGGTAACTATGTGTATAGTGTAGGTGTTTGTGGAAAACCACAGAAACAGCATTTGACTCTGTGTCTTGTGCTGATTCTCAAGATCAATCTTTCAAAATTGTGCCCCGTCAATTTATTAGGACGTGATTAAGGATGAAACTTGGGATTTGTTTGATGTCGACATCAGAAGGAAAACAAGTGTGTAGTAATTTGGATTTGCAGACACACACCATGGTGAAGTACAGTCCTGATTCTTTGTTACATGTGTATGAATGGAAGCTGCAGCTGTCTGTCTGGTCTGTAGAGTTACTCTCACGTGCACGTTCTCTGGTTTCCCCACTGTGCACAGATTTGATGTCAGAAGGTGATTTACATTGTACAGAGCATGTTTCACATGGCCCTGATGTTCCTCATGAACAAAGATGGGAGTCAGTGAAGTCAGATCACAGATGTGTCTGTGTCTCTGAATGAGGAACAAACCTGTTTCTATCATGTTCCAAATGCTGTTCCACACATTTCATTAGCTAAGTCAGAATCAGATGAATGGGCAACTTTAGGCTGTTTTATTAAAAAGTGTTTTTCTGTGCCTGATGGAAACAACTTGAAATTGATGTTTTCACCGTCTCTGATCACAGAGTCTTTCATTTCTGTCCTGCTGCATCTGAGCAAAACACACTCACACACATCCTCCTTCTTATCAGGAACAGAGGCAGCAACTATACCAGCATTGAGAAGTGAGCCTGACTCCTTGAGGGCAAAACACAAATATGATGTAGGTGTAATAAAAAATTGGGAACCAGTTTTGATAACAACAACAAAAAGACAATGTCTTTTTTGTCAGTTTTGTATCCAGGTTGTTCTACTTTAAATAGTTTCATAACATCACAGTTTCCTGATTGGAGTAAATTACACAACAAACTGCAGCTACAAGTTATTTTTTATCAAACATTCAAATGAATAAAAAGGTGTGAACACATTTGTTTCACTTCCTCAATTTTCTCTGAAGCAGACAGAAGGTTGAACCCTGACAGCAGCATCAGTAAAGTAGATCATGTTACTGCATTTCTCTCTGCCACAGCTAGTAGTTTATACTACAGTAGAAAACAGTCAGTGAAGTTCAGCTACTGTCCGTCTGTCTCAGTCGTCTCAAGATGTCTTCAGATATTTACACCAAACCAGATTTTTCCAAGAAGGTGAGATGCAACAGAAAGGTGGAGGAAGATGGAGGAGAGTGGGAGGAAAGAGAGGTGGATATCTACGAGAACACGTATGATATCAGAGATGATGGCTCTGATATTCAGTCACAGGAAGAAGGTAAGTGATTGGACACAGGTGTAAATCTGCTTTGTTGCTCTGTTCTGTCCACACAGCATCTACTGCACATCTGTTCATCTTGTTGCTCTTCCTGAACTTTCTTTCTTTTATTCTCCATTAAAGGTTTTTTAATAACATCCATAAGTAACTTATTTTCTTATTCTAAGGTTAAAGGATGTTGATGCAAATTATCTCTTTAAATTGTTGATTTTGGACTATAAATAAAACTTTATTCAAGCTGAAGTGAAAAAAGAAACATCATGTTCTGCTGACAAACTGCTGACTACATGTAAACTAACACAGGTTTCTGTAGAAAACTCATATTCAGGGGTTTTGTTGCTGAATGTGTTCAGTTTTTGGCTTCAGTCCTACTGGTCACAGTTTAACAGTGAATCAGTTGTCAGATCTGTAGAAGCATCAGCTCTGGTACAGAGTTTTACCACAGAGTGCAACAAACACACAACAGGAAGAAGTGGGAGGTGTAAAGTGACTGTGAGTCAGTTGGACACTTCTGTGGACATTTTGAACAGATGCCAACACAACCACAGACCTGAACCACGATGCTTGTGGTTAAACCACCATGATTAAAGCTGATGATCAGTAACAACCAGCTGCCATGTTGTTTTGTCTCTGTAGGACCACAGACTCAGAATCATCCTCCAGTCCACAGAAAGTCTTTCAGAGGAGCTGCTCTGTGTCTAGCAGTGCTGTGTCTTCTGATGGCGGCTGGGATCATCGTCCTGTCCACATATCGTAAGATAAACTGCTCTGATTGGTTATATGACATATGGACACATCAGTCCCACACTATTTAAAGCCACTGCTCACTGTCATTATTCCACCTCTTCACACTGTCTGTTAACTGAAGCCTTTCTAACAAAACTCCACCGTCAGAAAACAACTGTGTGCAAATGCGTCATGAAGCTCAGCTGATGACATGAGATGACTTCACTTTTCTGTGATTTCATCTCAGTCACTATGAGATTGACTTTGATGTGGACTGAAATATTCTCTGAGCAAAGAATAAACTTAAATTAGTTGATAAATAACATGTAAACATAGAAATGTGATATTTACTGTTTATTTCATAATTTCCCACATTTTGTTCATCAGCTGTTTCACTTCCTTTTTTAACAGAAGTCACAGTTTTGACCTCAGACAAACGAGGAAACTGTATGAAAATATTCCTGTAGCGTGAAGCAAGATCCTGTTCTATTTGCCTGTATCATGAAAGAACCTGCAGAGACAAACTAAGAGCAGAGTCCATGCAGACAGACAGAGGAAGTCAGTGATTTAAAGAAAAGACAAAAAGGTTCATGAATGATGGAGGTAGAAGCTTCTTACAGTTAAAATACACTGAATATCATTTTTATTAAGCATTGCTGAGGGATGATTCTGAACTGTGGAGCCTCTTTTCACCTAATTATCTTCATCTGCTTGGTGAGAACAAAGACTTTCAAACTCCAGTGGAACCAAATGACATCAAGCGATAACGAGTCAGACAAGTTCATCGTGTCACAGGAAGTGGAATAGACCATGATGTCATTTGTTTTTTGAGGTAAAAGTTGTTCAAATTCCCACATATTAACACCAAACATCAGCTCATTGTGATCCAGCATCATCTCCATCCTCTAACATCTCCACCTCTCTCTCTTCTTCGGTATTTTTCACCTTCAGAGTTTTAGCTTTAGCAGTTAAATTGGTTAAACATCACAAAATCAGAAGCTGTTGAAGTAACGATATTTCCTCTATAAGAGAAATCATAAACACATTCTGTGACAGATTCCTCTGTTTCTGACATCAACTAAAATACCAAGCAGTAGCTGGGTCACGTGACCAATCAGGTCAGTGCACATGTTTAACAACAGAAATTGTTGAATGTGTGACAGGACAGTGAACTAACCACGTACAAAAAGGCTCCAACCAGAGCAGGAAGCATTTAGTTTGTAAAAATGTGTGGTGCTGAGCAGACAGACGAGTGATGAGATAATGAAGCCTCATTCAGCTGTTGAGGCTTCACAGCCAGTAGTTTCATGTCATGAAGCCTCATTGAAGAGCTCATTATATCCTAGTGACATCTAGTGGTTGATTTATTGCAGCAAACAGATCCTGACGTCACAAACTCCACAAAGCACAGCACAGTTATTCTGATGCTGTAGCAGCAGGTGGTGATGCTGACATCACTGAGTTACAATGAACTTACACGCAGGTGTGATAGACACACACAGTTATGGGCAGTATAAGTGTGTGTGTAATATATGACAGTGGTTGTGTCATTCATCAAGGCATCAGGTGTCAGTGGAGAGTAGACAGGAAACATGAGGACAGAGATGAGCTATGACAAACAGCTAAGGTCCCCAGCTGGACTCTAACCCAGGATGCGTGTGCAGTTATCCAGGTTATTGCAGTTATGTCCCACAAACTATAATAAACTATGTTTTAAACTAAAATAGAATTTATCCAGTTATATCTCTGATCAAAACACACAAACTTCAGTTCAAACTGTGCCTACAACACATCACATTTTCTGTGTTTTTATTTCTTTATTTAGTTTGATGTAAGACAGGAAGGAGTTTTCCACAAATAACTATATGCTAATTATATGCAGGCAAACAGTTCTGCTAGTGAAGCTTATATCGTAGCATGAAGACGTGATGCTCTCTGCTAAAAGCTGCCTGACTCAGTGAAGACTGCTCACAAAGAAGTTCACTTAGTTTGAATTTGTTTCGACGTGTTGATGGACTAAAGAGCTAAAAACTGAGTCTGATCTGAGGGTGAAATATATCAGAGGAGAGAGAGAGAACATGGAGGTGGAGATGATGGAGGATGGAGATCAGTATGATGATGTTGGATCACAAGAAGCTGGTGAGTTTTACTGATAAGTATTACAACAAATGACATTAGCATCCACCACAGTTTGTAACTGCACAGCAAACATGCTGATCTCGTCTGAGTCATCATGACGTCACTTTTTGGTGAAGAGGTGAAAAGCAGATGAAAATAATCAGGGGAAATCGTCCCGAATGAAAAGGTTTCTCTCTCTGTAGAACCACACAGTGAGAAGAAGCTTCCAGCTGTAACAAACAGCAGCTTCAGATCATTTACAGTGTCTCTGTCTGTGAGGAGCTTTATTCTAAACCTTTGGACGTCCTGTTGTCTTAATTAAAGCCTCTTTAAACCACAAAATCTGTTAGAAATCATGGAAACTGCAACAGCAAACACATTTTAACACTGTTGTTAACCTGATTCCTGATTCACTCCAGGAATCACCCGACTGGGAAACACTGGACCTGGCTGGTGCTGCTGCTCTCCAAGCACCAACCATGTGTTCAGTAGCTTTATTCTGGGGCTCTATTGATATAGTTAGATGTTCAATGCCAAAGCTGTTTTTTTCCTGATACTGGCCTTTATGCAGTCTCTCTTCTTCAGTGTGAAATGGTTCGTTTGTCTCTGTAGGCTCCACGCTTCACCATGAATTCAGTCAGTTAGTCAAATAAACTGTTGCTTTCAGGGATTTGAATCATGGGATTATTTTGGCTGCACTTTCATTTTTGTCTTCATTTGGCACAAAATGTCTTGTTAAAGCAAAAACTTCTTGTTACCTGCTAGTTGAGCTACTATGACTCCATGTGAGAGGTCATCACCCAGCAGGTTAAAGGACAACAGCATTCATTTAAACTCCATTGATTCATATTTGAACATGCTTACATCATAATCATGATGCTGTTTTGTTATTAAGAGTGTTTTGATGTTTTGATCTGTTTGTGGTTTTGTTGTTTCCCACCAGATGTTATAGTCACTTCAGAAAAAAAGCAACCGGAGAAGAAACTCAACAACCTGAACAACACGTGTGGTAAGTTACAGAATGAAGTGAAAAAGCTCCAGGACAAACTTTGACGTATGAAATATTTTATGAAAGGTTTGAAAATCACCAAGCAAAAGATTCAGCTTCACCTGCACTTTAACACATGACACGTTTGATATAGTTGGTTTTCTCCAGACTCATAGTCAGTGAGTTACAGGGTGAAATAAAGCAGCTGAAAAAGTTGATAAATGTAAAAAACAGACACTAAACACCAGAAATGTTCTAATGTGTTATGACATAAACATGTTTTTACTTTTTCATATAGTTGTTTCATTTTGTTGCTGACTTTACTTCTAATTATTACAGCATTAAAAACCTCAGAGGGACAATGTTAACAAGGAAATGTATCATTTTGCTAAGGATGATGCTTTTTTTGAACAATTGTTTCACATTAAGACAAACTGTGTTCTCAAGAATGGACACGATTTGGAAGCAGTTGTTACTTTAAATCATCTGAGAAGAAAACTTGGTCTAACAGCCAAACAGACTGTGAGAAGAGAGAATCAAATCTGGTGATTATCAACAGCAAAGAGGAACAGGTGAGTGTGTGTGTGTGTGTGTGTGTGTGTGTGTGTGTGTGTGAGTGTGAGTGTGTGTGTGTGTGTGTGTGTGTGTGTGTGTGTGTGTGTGTGTGTGTGTGTGTGTGTGTGTGTGTGTGTGTTAATGTGAGTGTGTGTGTGTGTGTGTTAATGTGAGTGTGTGTAACTCAACCTGATCATGACATGTTAAAAATCATTTTATGCTTGTTAGTTGTTGTATTGAATCAAAGTTTGGAAAAAATTTACAGCAAAAGTCTTTAATCAGATAAACGGGTTTAGCTGGATTCTCTTCAGCCCCTTTCAGAATGTGTATGTGTATGTGTGAACACAAACACACAGTTCTTCACCTTCAGTTATTTGTATTTGGCCGGTTTTGCGACAGTCGCAGGAAGTGGACGTCATCAACACGCCCACTCACTCACGGTGAATCCTCTGGAGTTTTACCTCCTCTATTCACAAATGAGCTCGGGTGGAGATAATCGGGACTTTGCATCAGGGAGCTGGCTGGTAAAATGTGGGTAATGTCAGGGCCAACAGACTTGGGTGTTTGCGTTCACACAGACACACAGATAAAGTCTGAGAAATGTCTGAATTCCAGTGCATGTCTGAAAGGGGCTCAGGGTTTGTTGGGTTTTCTCTACATATCTGTACAGTCTTGATTTCTGTAAAGAGCCTTGAGACGACCATGTTGTGAATTGGTGACATGTAAATAAAGTTGAGATGAAATTTCAATTGAATTTACAGACTGTGTAGTATAACAACACACTATGTGGTGAGTAGGGGATGATTTCATTACACATCTGGGATCAGACCTTTACCCATAATCCTTTGTGTTTTCAGGTTTTAAGTTTATTTAAAGGTGAAAATAATCAGGAGTCTCACAGAAAACCAAATGTTGTCCCACAGGTTCTGGGCAACAAGTCCAGTGGACAATCCCACAGTCTGGACTGCTGCAGTTTGTTGTGATCAACAGGGACAATGGACAACACAGGGATATAATCATGTTAGAAAGTGGATCTGTGAGAAGTAGATTTGCTGCTTCCTCTGATGACAGAGACGTGTGTAGTGTTGGGATGAAGCTGTTTGTCAAACTCTGAAATGTTCTTCCTGATCCTCAGAGTCACATTTGTTGACTTGTTCATTCTGTGTCACATGTTCATGTTACTTGGTCTAGTTCACCTCAGAATGATGCTCACTGGATCAGTTCTGCAGTAACAAAGTCTAATTCAGTTTGAATGCAGACGTGTGTCTACACATCATGCTGCTTTCTTTAAATGGGAAAATCTTCTCTCTCCTGTTGTTCTCTAATTAGCCAGAAACTGTCTACTAGGGACAAACAGTTGATGCACTTTGTCCTGAATAGTTAAAACAAATGCTAAACAACCTTTTCCTTCAGGCGTCCACCTGTCTGTCCAACAAATAGCGTCAGATAATGAGGCTTCTTTACATCCGTTTGCGTTTCGTATTGACACCACAGGTACAATGTGACGTCTCTGTTGGAGGCTCCACGACCTGGAACGAGTTTATGTTCACGATAAACTGTGTTAAGTACAAAAGTTCAGGGTAGATCAAGTTATAAGAATAATTAGATGAAAACAAAACGTTACACACAGTGACATCATCACACGCAGTGACATCATCACACACAGTGACATCATCACACACATACTTTCTTACTATAGGAACCACTTGCATCACGCTGTGTAACGATTATTACAGAGCACAACATCACTCACTAGAGTCAAACTCTGGTCTCCTGTGATCAAGTTCTTTTTGTACCATCTTTCAAATTATTAGTGTCTGGGTTTGTATTGTACTTACTGAAAACCTGGACTGAACTAAGCTGCACTTTGATGCCATGGGAGTCAGAACAGGCTGCTCTGTCATTTGACACACAACCAGCACTTTGACTGGATAACAAAGCAAACATCTTAGCAGCCTTTGGATCAGACACTGTTGTCAGGACAAAATACTGTTCACACACTGGCTACATTTTCATGGATTTGTGAAGAACCAGACCAACTCACAGAAGGCCCACAGTGCACCTCTCACCTCTCATCTGTGATCCCAGACGTCAATACTTCAAAAAGATCAATGCTTTCACCGCAGTGGGACGTGCTACACCTGTTGATTTTGCATGTGGTTTTACCCCGGATGCCCTGCCTGCCACAACCCTCCCATTTTATCCAGGTCGCCCTTGGTGGGGTTCGAACCCGCGGCGTTCTGCATTTCAACCCAATGCTGTAATGCTGTGTATAGAGCTGAATTGAAATATTGAAGAGACCATCTGATCAAATACTGTTTAAAATACAGTGGAGTACTGTACTACTGTACTTTCAGTACATTTCAGAGCATGTACTTGGTTCTTTAGCTGCAGTAAATGATTTGAAACTAAACTTGGAGTGAAGTAGTTTTTGTTATAAAGGAAATATTTGTGTTTTTACTTGTAAATTAATATTTTGTACTTCTACCACCTCTGGAAATAAAACACACTCTGTTGGAGTATTTGTGCTGTTCTTAGAGTCTGAACAGTAATGAAACTTAAAACAGTTTGTCAAACATGAAAAGTTCAGGAAGCTACTTTGTGAGTATTATACAGTTTATGTATATTTGGCCTGATGGTTGCAGTAGTGGAAACATCACACTCTGACCACAGTCGTCATGGTGACCTGTCTAACAGCAGTAAGACTATGTTGCAAGAGATGAAGTTTCAGTTCTTTAAAAAGAAAGAAGTATTTACTATTTAATTCTGTCTTGTTAATCCTGTGTGTGAACATCTGCACACATTGATATTTCTGACAAAAACCTTCATATTTTTAAACTTATTATCAAAATGAAGTTGTCTTCAGTCTTGCAAATACAGTTTTGTATCAGGTTCAAATCTAAAAACTGGACAACACAGTCTCTTAGTTGAAGTAAAGAAAACCACAAACTGCAGCTACAAGTTATTTTTATCCCACAGTCTCATGAATAAAAAGATGTGTCTGTGGTTTTCTTGTTACTTCCTTGATTTTCTCTAAAGACAGACTATTGGACAAAAACCCTGACAGCAACAGAAAAGTAGATTTTATTACTGTTTTTACAGCTTCAATTGCAGCGTAAGTGAAGTTCAGCCACTGTTCTGTCTCAGTCTCAAGATGTCGTCAGCTATTTACGCCAATCCAGATTTTTCCAAGAAGGTGAGATACAACAGTAAGGTGGAGGAAGGTGGAACAGCTTGGGTGGAAAATGAGGTGGATATTTATGATAATCCAGACAGTATTGAAGAGGAGCAGACTGATTTTCAGCCACAGGAAGGAGGTAAGTGGGAAATCATCACTAATAAATAGAATAAACAGCCACTGTCTCTGGGAAATGTTTTTATCATAATACAACATCTCAGTACTTGTTAGAACACAACAGTGTAATCAGTGTAATATTTTTGCTTTTTAAAATCAGTATTAGTTATTAAATGTTCCGTATCTGACGACAAACGACTGCTCATTTTCATTTCCTTGTTGTCTTGCTTCAGTTTCTGAAGTTTGCTTCAGTCGTTGGCAGCTGTCAAGGACGTGTTCAAAGAGTAAATGATACAGACAATGTAACAATGTCAATTACAATGTGTTAATGTAATTACTTTTTGCTACCACAGATTATTTTTTATTACTACGAACAAAACTAATGAAAAAAGGCAGATGTTGGTTCATCTTTCATCATCTTTAGAAAGTCAAACATCAGTGGTAAAGTCTATACGACCATATCCAAGCATTTTGATGTTCCTGTGGTTAAGCTGCAAATATCACACTCCTCTTCAAACCTGAGACAGCTGGAGCAGTTTGCTCAACAACACAGGGTCACGCTACCTGTTGGCAGGTGCAGAGGGATTATATCACTGAACTGTTGGAACAAAAATCTTAATATTTGAAGAAATCAGTCATCTTTGTCAGTTCCTGTTCCACATAATACAATTACAAATCAAGTTTATCCAAAGTGACGTACAAGTGAGGTAGAAGTCGAGGTGAAAACATCAGAGCAAAGTTCTATGAGAAGAAGTGTTTGTGTTTCATAAGATGCAAGTGCAAGGAAGAACAGACAGGAAGTTTTTTTTAAAGATTTCACTGCTTGTTGGAGAAGAGTTCTGTGTTCAGCATTTTTTGAATATTGGGAATGAGGCTGCTGAGCAAGCAGAGTTTGGTAGATCATTCCATGATGACGGAGCAGGAGAGTTTTGCTTAGTGTCTTTGGTGATGTGCTGGAACCACCAGTGTTATGACCTGGCTCATTGTTTGTGATGTTGTTGTTTGGGAATTGTTTTGTTGTCTCTCCTCCTCCTCCTCATGTTGTGTGTGTGTGTGTGTGTGTGTGTATCCGTGTGTGTGTATCCGTGTGTGTGTGTGTGTGTGTGTGTGTGTGTGTGTGTGTGTGTGTGTGTGTGTGTGTGTGTGTGTGTGTGTGTGTGTGTGAGGGATGAGCCACAGGTGGTGTTCACAGATTGGTCCATTTGAATTAATTGTCACCACCTGATTGGACAAGGTGGAGAGTCTTTCTTCATTCACCCCCAATAATTCACTATAAATATTCAGCACCAGGTCGCCACAGTACAAGTGAGAAGCCCTTTTATTTTACTCATTTTCTGTTTTGGATTTGGAGTTTAAGTTATACATCCTGGTATTTATTTGTGAATGTGTTCGGTTTGATTAAGTAATGTTGGGTTGACCACTTTGTAGGCAAGAGACAAAGATTTGAACCTAATGCAGGAAGCTACAGGAAGCCAGTGCAGAGATCTGAAGAGTGGTGTGACATTAGTCCTTTTTGGCTGATTATTAATGAGGCGAGCTGCTGTAGTTTTGGATCATCAGTGCATTACAGTAATTGATTTCATCTTGGTTTCCCTTTGGGGACCTTTGCTTTTCTAATAACAGGTTTTGTGATCATTTACAGGAGCATTTATAAAAGTCTGGTCTATGCAGAGATGGGAGAAATACCCAAACTCAGTACTTAGTACCACTTCAAATCCTTTACTCAGGGTGAAGTAATAAGTACTGTACAGACTGTAGATCACAGCAGGGGGTTGGGCAGAGTCTCCTGAGGACCATGGCTGTAGGGAAAACACCCATTTGAAGAGAGTCATTGACTATAGTTCAAACTTTGTTAAAACATTTTTAAGACAAAGGAGGTGGGAATTGGGTCGAGGGCACAGGTGGAAGACTTCAGTTTTGATACCACCTTCCTGAGTGTTTCAGCATCAACCAGAACCAAACAGTAAAATGATGACAGCTGGGACTGATGGTTTTCTTGTCTTCTGTAGGACCACACAGTCTGAATTGTCCTCCAGTCCAAAACAAGTCTTTCAGATCTGCTGCTCTGTGTCTGGCAGTGCTGTGTCTTCTGCTGATGGTCGGGATCATCACTCTGTCCACACGATGTAAGAATGAACAGCTCTGAATATTTTTAACAATGTGACAGTAACATGATGCATTTTATGACAAACTGGATCAACTCCTGTGTGTCTATAGGACAATGTTACACTCTTACACCAAATCTGAAGTCATTGGTCAGTTTATTTATTCGTCCTCTCTGCACATTAAATAAACACTTTCCCCTAAACTCCACTGTGAGAAACAGGAAACAGTGTCTACAGTTCTCATGCATCAGAAACCACAACTAAGGTCAGTGTGAAACTTCAGCAGCCTGAGAGACACATGAACGTTGGTTCATTTCTTGAGTTGTGATGAAGCAGCAAACCAACATGTTACTAACAGGATGTACAAATGTCAGAAACTGTTCTTATACCAACAAGCACAGGAGTAGATGATCAACTGAACTGCAGCAGTGAAACTCACCAAACGTCTCAGACAGCAGGGACTAGTTCATCACAGACAATCTGAGTCTATGATCTGTGGTTCATCAACAGATCTTTCTTCTTTTCCTTTGGACTGTTTCCTTCCCGTGGTCTCCACAGTGAATCATGTGTCTCCATCTAACTCTGTCCTCTGCACCCTCTTCTCTCACACCAACTTTTCCTTTCATTCTTGCTGCTACTCTTTTATCACACAACACACCTGACACTTTTCTCCACCCCTTCCAACCTGCCTGCACTCGCCTCTTCACCTCTTTTCCACACTCTCCGTTGCTCTGAACCGTTGACCCTAAGTACTTAAAGTCCTGCACCTTCTTCACCTCTGTCAGAAACTCTACTGCCACCTCTCCTTGACACTTACATACGTCACCCTATGTTCCTGCCTCTTCTGGAAGAAAGTGTTCACTACAGCCATTTCCATCCTCTTTGCAAAGTCTACCACCATCTGTCCTTCTGTGTTCCTGTCCTGAAGACCAAACCTGCACATCACAGTCTCATCACCTCTGTTCCCTTCACCTACATGCCCATTGAAATCTGCACCAATCACCACTCTCTCATCTCTGGAGATGCTCTGCATCACTTCAACTCACATCCTACCTGTGGGACGTAACCACTAACAACATTGAACATCACACCTTCAATTTCCAGCTTCAGACTGATCAACCTGTCTGATACTCTTTTCCCCTCTAGAACATTCCTCACCAACTCCTCTTTCAGTATAACTCCTACTCCATTTCTCTTCCTATCTGACCCATGTAGAACAACTTGAACCCTGGTCTTAAGCTTCTAGCCTTGCTACCTTTCCACCTGGTCTCCTGGACAGACAGTATGTCCACCTACCTTCTCTGCATCATGTCAACCAACTCTCTAACCTTCACTGTCATAGTACCAACATTCAAAGTCCCTACTGTCAGTCCTACATTCTTAGCTTCCCTCTTCTCTCTCTACCTGTGAACACACCTTCCTCCTCTTCTTCTTCGACCAACAGTAGTCCAATTTCCACCAGGACCCTGTAGGTCAACAGCACCGGTGGCGGTCGTTATTAACCCAGGTCCCGACCGATCCGGTATTTTCATTTTCACTGTGAAATGATTCGCATTTTTAATTTGGCATGTGTTTCACATCGGGTGCCCTTCCTGATATCATGGCAAAAACTGTAAGGCAAGTTAGGAGGCAAAAGGCAACAAGTGAATGATAATGGTGAATTTAATCAGCAAAACACAGAAACATGCAGAGAACAGAACTAGACTCTAGAGTGAGTCAAATCAGATTTGACCCAGATGTGTAGGTTGTTCAGCCTTTTATACATTTAACTCAACAGCTGGGTTCACACAAAGAACAAAGGGATGAGTCAATGCAAATCAACCTTCATACAATGTGGTCAGGAGTCTAATTAGGAAGTTCATGTCACTTTGTCCTTTTGTCTTCCATGTCTTTTAAGTCGTTGAGACTGATCATCTGTACTGGTTTCCATCTAGGAATCAAATGTTCAGATATAGGTAGTTCACTTCTTTGTGTGGCCAGAGACATGATGTCTTGCTGGGGAGCAAAAGGTGAGGAAGCACTGGTGTAACCAGGTTTGATACTGGGTCTGTGAGAAGTGTGAAAACAGTGAAACAGTGTTACAGAGACTATGAAATTTCTCTTACACCTGACACAACCCTCTGCATGTAACCAGACTTGGGACTGACACAAGAAGACACTGGCTTGTGTCCCCTTGCGGTTGCATTTGGGATAAATAAAGCTGTGTTTTATTGTGTTTGTTAGAGAGTAAGTACATTTCTCAGATTCATGACCGTTGTGAGTCGTTGCACCACTTGCTCTGTCCATGTTTTAAGCTGTAATTTTTACATTTATTTTAAACATAATTCTGTTCAAAGTCCACAAACCTAAAGGTCAAACTGTGACAGCAGCTCACTCATCACATTTCCTGTCAGAAACACTTCGTTTTTATTTAGTTTGATCTGAGACAGGAAGTCAGCTTTTTACACATATAATTATATGCTAATGATATGCAGGCACACACACTTCTGCTAATGAACCTTCTAGCTTAGCACGATGACCAGGAAACATTTAAAAATAAGTTAGCATGAGCTGTGTTTCTCAATATTATTACAAGTTTTCCAGATATAATGCAGAAATAGTCATTCAATTACATTCACTACACAAACATTAAGAAATAAACAAATAAAAATGTATTCAGACAAACACAAATGTATTTAAAGTGTCAGTGGTTGTGGTTTGTCTTGCTGCTACTTCCTTGATGCTCTCTGTTCAAAGCTGCCTGACTCAGACAGAATCAGACAGTGAAGACTGGTCACAAAGAAGTTCACTTAGTTTTTAGCTCTTTAGTTCATCAACATGTCGACAGAAATTCAAACTGAGTCTGATCTGAGGGTGAAATATATCAGAGGAGAGAGAGAGAACATGGAGGTGGAGATGATGGAGGATGGAGATCAGTGTGATGATGTTGGTAAGTATAAAAATGATTGTGAGGAAGTTTTAGGTTCAAACAACCTCTTCACTTTTCCTGCTGTTAAAAACAAAGATGGTGATTAGTGTAGTAAAGTAGATTATTAGGTCACTTGGTGTCATTTGGTTCCTCCGGAGTTTAAATCTCTTTGTTTTCCACAAGAAGCTGAACTTAAAGGAAAACAGCTTCGAAACAGCTTCAACAGCCATTTTGTTCACCTTCACACATGGCAGCAGGCCAGTAGGTGACTTTCAGGGGATATTAGATGTCACTGTGTCCTTCACTTTAGCTACAGAAACTACACGCTTATGGTTAGAAACAAAAATGAGAAGGATGTGGACTGAGAAAAAGAGTTTGGGCTAAAATTATCAGCGGAGCAGGGGGGGCGGCTTCTGTGGCTTAAGCCTCGAATCATTTCTCTAAATGACTTCAGCTCTGAGAGACTTGTTCCAGTCAAAGAAAAGAAGCTACAGTCTCCTGTATGTTGGCTTGGTCAGGGTGAGACAGGGTCTGAAAGCTGATGTTCAGGACAGTGTCACAGGAAACAGGACACAAACTGCTGTCTCTGGTTTCAAAGCCCTGTGTTTTGTTGCCTTCATATCCACCCCGACCTTCTCTACAAAGACTGACTACGGCCACTAGATGTCAGCATTTCCCCTCACATCTTGATCATAACAACTGTGCCATTAGGTAGTAGGTGACCTACTAAAGCATAACTGTGGCTGTGACAATGACTGATAACCATGCATTCAATAGCATGAGAACACTGGAACACTGCTGTCAAGAAAGGGCCAACAATTCTGAAATAAATGTGTCTGTGGATTTTGTCTCTGTAGAACCACACAGTGAGAAGAAGCTTCCAGCTGGGAGAAACAGCAGTTTCAGAGTTTTTACAGTGTCTCTGGGAGTTCTGTATCTTCTTATTCTGGCTGGGATCATCACACGCTGTGAGGACTTTTATTCCCTAGTTGTGGATCTTATTTTCACAGCCCTGTTTTTGTTTTGGTCCTTTTCATTTCTCGATTTTCCAGCCACTGTAGACAATATGTGATATCATATGTGTGACATTTGTTGTCCTGGTTAAAATGAACAAGTAGCAAAAACTGGATTAGAGTTAAACACAAAAATGACGATATGAAGAGACAGAGTTTAGACCTGCACACAGACATTGTCAGACTCCTCCACAACCAACATGGACTTGAACAGTGACAATAAAGCACAGAATAGCAGCCATGATGATGCAGAAAACATGTACTGTCCATAAGACACAATAATGACAGTTGACGGGCAAAATCAGTTAAATTAGCCTGAGGAGGCATCGTGATATTCAACCATTCACAGGAGCTCAATTAAAAATGAATATTGATTAAAAGATTTTGCCCCTTTCTTGCTTTTTGGCTTCTCACCAGATATTTTTGACACTTCTGAAAAATACAACCTGCAGAACAGAGTCAACAACCTCAGCATCATCAACAATCAGTCAAAGAATTTAATCCAGCAGCTCCAGGATCAGATTGCAGGTAAATGCTTATAACTGATGAATTCCAGTCAGTTACAGGTCAGTTAGAAAACACTGAGTAAAAACCACAGGATGAAATAAAGCAGCTAAGAGAGAAAAACTGAAGGTGAGAAGATTTGAGACAGTAACAACAAACAGCTTTGATGATGTGATTTAGCTGTGTCTTTGAATTCTAATGACACTGGGAGCGATATAGTTTTTACTGTGTGAAGAAGCTGAAAGAAACATCGAAACCTGCACAATGACATTACAAGTCTTATGAATCTAATACTGAATCTGCAGCTTTAAAAAAATCTAGAACCATTTAACGACCTGAGAAAATTGCAGGTAAGAAATATTTATGAACAAACAAGCAAATACTGTAATAATTCACACTGTCTACATGTTATAGTTTTAGTTTGAATCTTTAGGTTTTATTTATAATCACAGCCAGTTACAGGATGAAGTAAAACAGCTGAAAGTTTAATATGTAAATGATTTTTTTATCAAATCAAAATCAAATCCATAACTTAACTGTCTTTACGTCAAGTTATAATTATTTAATGATGATGTTTTGCTATGTATCACTTAAAAAAATCAGTGCAATAAAGTTTAGTTTAAAGATCTTAACTTATACAGTGAAACACTGAATAACATCCAATGTGTGTTTAAAAACTGGACATTAAGGGACGATGTGTCCTGAAGGATGGATGAGGTTTGGATGCAGCTGTTACTTTACGTCCACTGAGAAGAAAAGTTGGTATCAGAGCAGGTCATTCTGTCAGAACAGAGCATCAGATCTGGTGATTATCAACAGCAAAGAGGAACAGGTGAGTGTGTGTGTGTGTGTGTGTGTGTGTGTTTGATCTTTGATGGATCTGTTTCTGACCTGCTGTCAGTCTGGATCCTCATTTATTTATTTCCCTGCTCAAAAATTTTCTAAATGTCTTTACAACTGAAACACAATTAAGTGTTTGTCTCTTGTCATTTATTAGAAAATTGTCAGTGAGCTCAGTAAGAATGCAGAGTCCTGGATTGGTCTGTGGACAGAACAGCAACACTCAGGGGGAACGTATCAATGGAAATGGGTGGACGGATCAACACTAACACAAGAGTTTGACAGGTTTTGTTTCTACTACACTTTCATCAATGTCATTGGTAGAAACTAACACCTGTGTTAAAAGATAATAACATGTTCAAATACTAATTTATATCAGTGTTAGTCTGAAAATAGAATGAAATGACAGAAATCTTTGTTTGAATGAACAACTGCTGTACAAACCTCTAGTTCCCTGAAACAAGGCACAAGTTGTGTGATAGTTGGAGCATGAAGGGTGCAGCCAGGCCCTACGTGGTGACAGGTGGAATACATCAGTGTTAGCAGGAATGCAGTATGAGCATGATGCTAATAGAAATCTCCATAAATATGCTTACAGAGATCAACACCCATGATGCAGCTCGAGACTCACTGTGAGGACAGTTGTATTACTCCATAGAATTATAGCTTCAGAATCTGGGAATAGAATCTTTCCTGTTGCAGGTTTAGAACATTTAGTTACTGCACCTGGATACAGGGTGATTCTGTGACTGTCTACACACCAATTATACTGCATCTAGCTACAACAGGGGGTCTGAGTAGGTTTGATCTCAAATGCTGAGTTAGTCCAAAATTGTTGTGCAGCATCTAATCAGCATAAACACGTGAAGCTGCACCTGTTCTCCCTCAACAACAGAATGAAGTTCTGCCTGCAGAAAAACTGCATAACAGCTGCATTTGAATGAACGCTGGCATTGCACCTGCAGGAAAAGAGACCAAATCATTTTCCTCAGAGACAAAGCTGAAAGTGATGTGAGGAAACCTGTTGACAAATGTGCTGATTGGGAGTGAAAAGTCTAACAGAGAGAAACACTACTGAACATGTGCAGTGGCTTTAAAAAGCAGGAATCAGAGCAGGAAGACACTAAATGCTGCTGGAGTCTGAGCAGAGTCACTAACTTTGATTGGAATGAATGGAGGAGATCTCAGAGTCCTGGATCCAGGTTTCAGTTCACATCTGGGATCAGACTTATCCCCATGATCCTTGTGGTGTCAGCAAATCCCCTTCATAGTTACTAAAATGACACTATTTCAAATCATTAAAATGAGATTTAACTTTATTTGGAAGTGAAAATAATCATGAATTTATCAAAGTCAAAAACAATGTTTGATTTTTTCCACAGCTTCTGGGCAACAGGAGAGAAACATCCCACTACGTATTTATATGCAGCATATTGTGATCAACAAGGAAGATGGAGAAGTGATTATTATTATAATCATGTTAAAAACTGGATCTGTGAGAAGTAGATGCTGCTTCCTCTGATGACAGAGAGGTGTGTAGTGTTGGGATGAAGCTGTTTGTCAAACTCTGAAATGTTCTTCCTGATCCTCAGAGTCATCTCACATGTGTTGACTTGTTCATTCTGTGTCACATGTTCAATCCTCTTTATTCCATAGATATTGTCCCTCTGTGCTCTATGGTGCAGACAGAGTAGTGGGGTTGGAAGTCGTCCACACAACAACTACATGTGGACTTACTAACTCTGTAGTCCCACTAAACTGCTGCAGTCACAGGAAACTCTTCATGTTCATCTTCCAGTGAAAACCTTCATCAGGACACTGAGAGCTTTAGTTTGTTTCACTGATCTTTAGGCAGGTGGTCATTAGGTCCTTGATCCTGTTGATCAGAGTATTTCTCCATCCCACATTCAGCTCATGTATATCAGACTTTAGAAAGCTCACATTACACTAATCTGGAAGAATTTCATTTTATTTTGTCCACAGCATTGGAATAAATTAGTTTTACATTCTTCTCTTTCCTCATTAAAATAAAATAAATTCTAACACTGAATTCAATTGTTCTGAGTAAAAGCTGTTACTCTGTTTCATTTCTAATTCACCATGTTGCTTTGTCCTCAGAGATGCTCACATACTATAGAGGAATAATTCTCCTCTCTTCTGACTGTTGATGCATTGGAATGGAAACTGGTGGACAGCACCTACATGAGCACTAACATGAGAACATTCATATTTTTTAAAGTTTCATTCTGTAAAGGGTCATTTTTTATATACTCAGAAAAATAAAGGCACTAACTGCAACCAAAACTGGTACTTGAGGCTGATGCCACAGAAGAACCATTTTTGGTCCCAAAAAGAATTTAGTGCTTCTTCAAATGGTTCATTAAAGATTTAAAAATAAATTATGAGGCTGTGAAACAAATGATGGAACATGAAGTATGAACCAACAGTTTGAGAGTTTCATTTGAAAATCAAAAAAATTTTAATTAAAGAAGCAAAAACTAAAATACCACTTTTAAAAATACAGCTGCATAAAGTTTTCTCCAGGATTAACATTTCTGGACAAGTAAAATATCGTCATGACTTAAAAAGTCAAAGCTTTAGTTGAGAATTTCACACATGCTGCAAATATTTAAAGGCTTATTACAGCATAAAAACGTAACCCACATATAATCTGAATATGAAATATAGAGTTTCACTGTTTGTAATTTGATGCTCTTCTACATAAATCGGTTATGAAATGTGATCTTATCTTCACCAAGTCAATGATTTGAACTTGAAGTAAAGCTGCAGCCATTGAAAACGTGATGCTTTTTGTGTGCGGTGTGTCCGCGGTGTCCTGGTGCCGTCAGGGACGCAGTGTGTAGAATTCAGAAAACGGCTCATTAAATCCAACCTGCAGTTCGTCTTTTCAGCCAGCAGGCGACGCAAAGTGTCGTCCTCGTCCTCAGTCCACAGGACTGAATCCTCCTGTCTGTGGATGCATTAACATCTTGGTGAAAACTAGTTTTAAATCTGATCCATCACACAGCTGCTGTCATAACCCTGTGTGTATGTTGACTTTGTCAGATGATGTGATGGACATAAGATGTCCTATAGATTGTGTCTCTGTCTCTCTAACGTGGGTTAGGACGAGATTACGTTACTGTGTCATACACGTTCATAAGCAACTAAACTCTTAAATAATTATGAAGGAAGAATTGATATTTGGATTATAACCCACTGCCACATGTCTGAAGGTGTGAATGGATCCATTTACCTACAGACACGTGGACACTTGTCCATCACTCTACCGGAGTGCGAGGCTGAACGTGCGCTGTCATTAACATCTAAGAGACAGTTTCCAGCGGTCAAAGTGTCTCTGAAAGCAGGGACACAGGCAGCAGCTGTTAAAGCACAAATCCAGAAACTCCTGTAACTACAGCAACTTTCAGACATGCATCGCAACTCTGACGTCATCTTGTGCGAACGAAAATGTCCAATCATATACTGCGAGCCTCCTGCTGCAATGTCTGTGTCACGCGCGTTAGGGCTCTGTCCCGGATCGTTGGGAGGATGAAAAGCTGATGTTCGTGTCTCTCAACAGCTGCTGAAGCAGAGTGATTGACCCTTTTTATTAGTTACACTGTTTCCCAAATGTAAAACACGTTGTGATCGAGCGGATTTTCACTCCTGATGACGCGTCTCACTCTGTGAGCTACAGGTCTGAAAGGCTGGATCCTCCTAACGATGTCCGGAGAACATGAACCAGGCTTGTGGTTCCACCCAGTCTCCTACTATCTGTCTTTGAACAGAGACATTTTATTGTCTCTCCTTCCTGTTTCCACACTCTGTTGTCCCAGTAAACTATTTAAGGTTTGGTCTAGTTTCGGTTTTCTCGTCACCTTTGTCTTGGAGCTGGAACTCTGAGTGTAAGCTGAGCGCCACCTACAGACCGTATACTGTCATCACGTCATCCCGCGGGACAAGAGACCAACTCACTCGGCAGAGACCGACACTTTCAGTGGCTCCATCTCTAGTTGTGTCTTTACTTGGAATTGACATTGTGTACTTCTAGCACCTCTGGAAATAAAACACACACAGCAGTGTTTGTGTTGTTCTTAGAGCCTGAACAGGTGAAACTAAAAGTAGTTTGTCAAACATGAAAAATGAAGCTGCTTTCTGACTATTATACAGTTTATGTATGTTTGGCCTGATGGTTGCAGTAGTGGAAGCATCACACTCTGACCACACTTGTTGTCATGGTGATCTAACAGCTATAAAACTATGATGTCAGAGATCAGCCTTTAAGTGAACTTTACTTAACAGTTGTGGATCTTTAAAAAGAAACAAGTATTTCCTGTTTAATTTAATTTTATGTTAGTTCTTTTCAGTCTTGCTGTCACAGTTTTTTATCTGGTTCAAATCTAAAAACTGGACAATACAGTCTCTTAGTTGAAGTATAGAAAACCACAAACTGCAGCTACAAGTTATTTTTATCCCACAGTCTCATGAATAAATAGATGTGTCTGTGGTTTTCTTGTTACTTCCTTGATGTTCTCTAAAGACAGGTGGTTGGACATAAAATGGAGGAAAATTATGTGGATATTTCTGATAATCCAGACAGTAATGAAGAGGAGCAGACTGATTTTCAGCTACAGGAAGGAGGTAAGTGGGAAATAATCACTAACCAATATAATTAACATATTGTTATTTATTTATTAAATCATAATGACACTGATGATTTATTAGCTCCTTAGAGTGACTACTGAACGTAACATGCAGGTCTCTGGACTGTGAGAAAAACCTGGAACACACGGAGGAAACACACACGTGCACGGGAAGAAGATGAAGACTCCACACAAAGGCAACAGCAGCAGGTGGATTAGAACAAGGGACTCAAGTCAAACCACTCTTCATGTCTCTACACTGACACTGTTCAAGAGGGAATTGTTGGGTTCTTTCTATACATCTTTATAATCTGTAAAGTGCCTTAAGATGACTTTGTTGTGAATTGGTGCTATATAAATAAAGTTGAATTGAATTGAATTGAACAAAGATCCTGTATGAGTAGCAGTTCAGTCAGGTTTAGTTGCAATAACAACAGTACAACACCACACAGAGACTCCGCCCCTTTTAGTCCAATCAGAGTAATAGTGACATTAATGCACAGGAAATACATTAATTTTGTCTTTTCTAAAGCAGAATTTATTTGATGTTTTTGGTCTGTTTCTTGTTTTGTTGTTTTCTTACCGGATATTCTGCTGAAATTTGAAAGAGGAAAGCTCCAAAACCAAAATGAAAGTAAGAAATATTTCTAAATAAACTGGAACATTCTATAATAATCCATGCTGCCTCTATAACTTTTACTTTTTCTCTTTAGTTTTTATTTATAATCACAGCCAGTTACAGGATAAACAGCTGACAGGAAACAATGAAAGTTGCAAAATTCTTAGTTTTATTTTCTTTATTTGTTATGATAAAAAAACTAATTAACAGTCTTTAGATTGAGTTATAATTATTTTATGATGAATGTGCCTTTATGTTCAGTTGTTTCATTTTGTTGAACATTTTTCTATGTGGATATTTCTGTTGCAGGTCATCACTTAAAAATCTGAGTTTTAACTTCTTTCTAAACTGAAACTGAAAGAGAAAAACAGCAATTAAGATCTTATTTTACACAGTGACACTACAGATCATCATCATTCTGATACTGAATGACATGAAATCTGTCTTTAAACATTTGTTTGAAATTAAGGGAAGTTGTGTCCTGAAGGATTACTAATAAGCTAAATTCATATTTCATGTCAGCTTTTATTATTCATATTTTACTGTAAAATATTTTACAAAACCTACATTTACTACATTACAATCTTAAATACCTTTACGTTTTAAAAAGTTGCTGTGTGTTTTGTCTGGAACCTTGAAACTTCAAACCTTTTTCAGCCTAACCAGAAAAAAACATCTCTGAGGACAGAAACCCTGTAATCAACTGCACCAAGTTCATTTTCGATTAGTGTCAAAGTGTTTTGTCAGACAAAAAGACTATATAGTCCACTAAATATTTATTATCCTATATAGTCAGTAGTAAATAGTCAGTTATTTTTCTCCGGACAAGCTTCCTGGTTACTTCCTGTTTCCTGTAGTTAGTTCTTACTTTCACTTTGTCCGTGTTGTGGCGCAGATCTTTTCTCCGTGTGAATCTTTGGTCTGTGACAATTTCAGTGTGTAAAAGATTCTCAGCTGCAGTTTGATGGACTGTAAAAAGCACAAGTTGAAGGTTTGTCTGTGTGAAAAGCTGCTGTCAGCTAACAGTTCGCCACCGTGTTCAGGTGAGGAGCCAGTAGCAGAAAGTTGTCAGGAAGTCTGCGGACTCGAACCAGCGGCGTATTGGTGTCTGCAGAAGCAGGTAAACTGTACATTTGTCCCCCGGATTTGATTGAAGTGGCCGTGCACCAAAGGGAAGAAGGAAGCCACATGTAACACTACTCTTCTATATTTAGCACTAGAGTCTAGTGTGAACGAAGGTCGACATTAGCTGCTTAGCTAATGAGGGTTGTTTAGCTCGCTGGGTGAGCTACTGTGAGGAAAGCGTATTACGTCACTTCCTGTTACTGCATACTCTCGGGTTTCTACCGAAGGGCTGTTTACCGATTGATTGCAGCTCTTATTTGACTAAAATTAGTGATTTTCTCCACACAATAATTAATACTTTAGTCGTGACATAAGCTTGTTATTACACAAGCACCTGCTCTTGTAAAACATAACCAGCTAACATGAACTAATTCCACATTTGACCTATTTTAGCTTCGTTAGCTTAGCAGTTATCCATTAGCAAAGGCTTCTCTGTCTCCCTCTGTTTCTCCTTCTCTCACTTGCTCGCTGTGTCTCATGTTCAGTTTTTCCTCTGCCTCCTTTAGTGATAATGGTTTTTGTAAGAAGTGTAAGGTTTTGCAGCTTTGGAGGCGAAGCTCACGGAATTGGAAGCGCGGCTCCGCACCATAGAAAACAACTCAGTTAGTCAGGCCCCGGTAGCTGGTGCGGTCCGACCTAGCGTAGCCCCTGCTAGCTGTCCCCCGGCAGTTCCCACCAGTCGGCGGTAGATTATTATTCACGTGGGAGTTAATGACGCCCGATTACGCAAATCGGAGGTCACTAAAATGATCGTTGAATCGGTGTGTAACTTTGCCAAAACAATGTCGGACTCCGTAGTTTTCTCTGCCAAATCTGACCAGTGACGACATGTAGACCCGCATGTCGTCATTCAACCGCTGGCTGTCTAGGTGGTGTCCAGCAAACGATGTGGGCTACATAGACAATTGGAAACGTTTTTGGGGAAAACCTAGGCTGATTAGGAGAGATGGCATCCATCCTACTTTAGATGGTGCAGCTTTCTTATCCAGAAATATGGCTGGTTTTATTAAACAACCAAAAGTATGACAATCCAGAGTTGAGCCTAGGATGCAGAGATCCAGTCCTACACGTCTCTCTGCAGTGTCCTTACAACCGTCACCCCCCCACAACTCCCACATACCTATAGAGACTGTGTCTGTTCCCCGACCTAAATTACATAAAGTAAATATGACAACAAGAGGAGTTAATCATAATAACCTAATAAAAGTTAAGACTACTCCTCTTACAGAACAAAACCCCAAAACTATTAAATGTGGATTATTAAATATCAGATCTCTCTCTTCTAAATCTCTGTTAGTAAATGACTTAATAAACGATCATCAATTCGATTTATTTTGTCTCACTGAAACTTGGTTGCAGCAGGAAGAATATGTCAGTTTAAACGAGTCATATTAATGATCATGTTCCTAGAAGCACAGGCCGAGGTGGAGGAGTAGCAGCAATCTTCCATTGTAGCTTATCAATAATTCCTAGACCTAAACATAGTTATAACTCATTTGAGAGCCTTACTCTTAGCCTTTCACACCCAAACTGGAAAACTCAAAATCACTATTATTTGTTATCGTGTACCGTCCTCCAGTCCCTTATTCAGAGTTTTTGATTGAATTTTCTGATTTTCTATCTGATTTAGTGCATAGTACAGATAAAGTCATTATAGTGGGTGACTTTAACATTCATGTAGATGCTGACAGTAACTGTCTGAGCACTGCGTTTAATTCATTATTAGATTCAATTGGTTTTTCCCAAAATGTAAATAAACCCACTCACTGTTTTAGTCACACGTTAGACCTTGTCCTTACGTATGGAATTGAAGCAGATAATTTAACCATATTTCCTCACAACTCTCTTCTGTCTGACCATTTTTTAATAACATTTGAATTTACAATAACGGACTATATAGCAGTTAGGAAAAAATTCCACTACAGCAGATGTTTATCTGAAAACTGTGAATACATTTAAAGAAATTATTTCTTCATCTTTTTCACCACCATGTGTCAATACTATGGTGAGTAACCATCTTACTCCTGTACAAATTGATTATTTAGTTGACGATTCTGCAGCCTCAATGCGTATGATACTAGATACAGTTGCCCCTCTGAAAAAGAAGGCAGTGAATCAAAGGAGCCGACCTCCATAGTACAATTCACAAATGCATGAAAGTTAGAGAGGAAGTGGTGTTCCACTAATTTAGAAGAATCCTGGTTAACCTGGAAAAACAGTTTAAAAATGTACAAAAAAGCTCCGTGATGCCAGAACAGCATATTATTCCGCACTAATAGAGGAAAACAAGAACAACCCCTGGTTTCTGTTCAGCACTGTAGCCAGGCTGACTAAGAGCCATAGTTCTGTTGAGCCTAGTTTTCCCTTAACTTTGAGCAGCAATGACTTCATGAATAAAATTGTAGCTATTAGAGAAAGAATTCACCAGATCCTCCCCCCAAAAATTACAGATAGATCTTCATGTTCAACAGTGCTAGAGTCATCGATAAGGCCCCACTCCCTGTTAGACTGCTTTTTACCCAAAGATCTCTCTGAGCTAACTTCAATTATTACCTCATCTAAACCAACAACCTGTCTGCTAGACCCTATTCCAACTAAGCTGTTCAAGGAAGCTTTACCCTTAATAGATACGTTCATATTAGATATCATCAATCTATCTTTAGAAACAGGCTATGTACCACAGGCCTATAAGGTAGCTGAAGTCATAGAATTTGATCAAAATCAACCATATTGTTAGTCTAGATGGCATAAGTCTGGCCTCCAGTACTACTGCAAGGAACCTTGGCGTTATTTTTGAGCGTTGTATTTGTCCTTTATCTCACAAATAAAACAAATCTCTAGAACAGCCTTCTTCCACCTACGGAACATTGCCAAAATAAGGAGCCTCCTGTCCCAAAGTGATGCCGAAAAACTGGTCCATGCATTTGTTACTTCTAGGTTGGACTACTGTAATTCCCTACTTTCAGGATGCCCCAGTAACTCTCTAAAGAGAAAAAGAATTGGCGCTATATAAATAAAGTTGAACTGAATCTAACCTGTTAATATGATTCTTCATATTTCCCAAGTGTTATTGCTGCTAATTATTGGTGTGTGCACGTTTGATGGTTGTAATACATTAGATTTTTGTACTTGAGCTTTTGGTTCCAAAGTCTCTGTGACTGGATGTGAATTCAGCAGCTGAGCAGCTTCAAGGGAACTTTGTCAGTGTTGTTGCTGTAAAGACTGAGCTCAGCTCCCAGCAGGTGTGGACTCTGCTATGAATCAGTGTGAGGACAGAGAGGAGGGAGTCCCTCCCTCTAAAACCACTCTGTGTGGGGGACATGAGAGCCAGACCAAAGACCAGAGGTGAGATGAGGATCTCTAACTGTCCATGACTCTTGTCCATGTCAAATCAGTCCACCATCATTATTCCCACTCACTGTCACATCTGCCACTCAGCTCCTCAATAACAGCTTAGAAGAACTAATCATCAACTACTAACTGTCTTAGTTAACAAAGAGCCAACCACTGATTAGTCAACTAAGCAACTAAGATGAGACAGCATCTTTCATCAGATTCCATGTTGATGAACAGGAGAACGTTCCTCATCCACTGTCTTCTTACTGACTTTCTATCTGCTTCTAACATTTCAGCTGCTGACAGTCTGCTTACAATTCATCTGCTTTCAGCTTCAAACTACTTTTCATTTGTCTCTTGTTTGTTTGGATCAGGATGAAGAAGCAGAGACCAGACTCTACTGAACCCATCTGTACCTCTATGAAGAGTGACTGGTCTGCAGGTCGCTTTATTGACTTTAAAGTTGCACAACCTGCTCATGGAAGGTAAGAAATAAAAACCAAGCTTTATTTTCTGATTTGCCTGATAAGAGGAATCATTTCTTAGTCCAGAGCTTCACAGTCTGAGTAAAACTGAGCTTCTTGCTTTGGGAGCTGCTGATCTCTGTCACTATCAACTCCACAGTTGATGGTGGTAACCAGAGTTTGGACATAACCCTGACAGTATAATGTACATGTTTGCTTCAGTGAACTGAAGATTTACAGTTCATCCAGTGTCTTTTTCATGTTACATATGTGCAGTTTGTGAAGGTTGAAGAAATTATTAGAGTTATTAATAATCACAGTTTAGAATCTAAAATTGCCTGTAGGTGTAAATGTGAGTGCAAGTGGTTTGACTGTCTGTGTATGTCTCACTGTGTGGCCCTGAGATAGACTGGAGACCTGGCCAGGGTCTACCTCCCCTCTCCCCCGATGAGAGCTGAGAAAGGCTCCAGCCCACCTGCAACCCAAATAAAAAGCATAACAAACCAGCAAAACTTAAAATAAGATGATTAGAATTCATCTGGTTTCACTGCTACTTTTCTTTTGTCTCTTGTTTGTTTGGATCAGGATGAAGAAGCAGAGACCAGACTCTGCTGAACCCAGCTGGGTCTCTATGAAGAGTGACTGGTCTGCAGGTCGCATTATTGACTTTAAAGTTGAACAACCTGCACATGGAAGGTAAGAAATGTTTTAGTTATTGTCAGACTCAAGACTCTAAGATTAGAAGACTTCTCTTGGTCCCGAGCTTCTTAGTTTTTGTTACATTTTGTTAAATAAAGCAGCACATGAAACAGCACATGCTGCTTTTGCCAACCTGAGTCCAAGTCAAAGTCAATACAAGAACACAGGAAATCTGAGAGACATGCAAGCAAAATATCATAAACATAACCTGTGACATATAAGATAATGAAATAGAAATATCCGGCTGAGCTAAGGGCGACTGTGGCACAGGAGGTAGAGCAGTTGTCCAACAATCCCAGGGTTGTTGGTTTGATTCCCAGCTCCTCCTGTCACATGTTGAAGTGTCCTTGACACTTAGTTGCTCCTGGTGAGTTCAGGTCAGCTGCATAGCAGCTCCCCCATCAGTGTGTGATTATGAGTGTGAATGGGTGAATAAGCAGCAGTGTAAAGTGCTTTGGGTCCCAGTAGATAGAGAAGCTCTATATAAGTGCAGAGCATCTAATTCACTTTCATTAACTAAAATCAGGATGGAATCAGTTGCCAATAGAATCACATCTTTGTGATCTTTGGGACTTTTTCTTAAAAATAATATTAATGTAACTCAAAAGGAAAGTTATGATCAACAAGGACGCTTCCATCACTTTTTCTAAGTTCTCATCAGTGGTCACCTGCCACCCGCACTCGTTTCAAAGACCTTTCCTCACTACTGCATAACCAGCGTACTGGCACAGGCAAATGGAGAGCACCAAGTAAAGCTACACCACTGAGCTGGTAATGAGTTGCTGAATAACTGACTGAGCAGCAGTGTCCATGTCAGTGGTTTGTCTAAGACCCTAATCAGACACAACGGGTTTTAGCAGTTGTGTTTCTTTTCAATGAGTGAATCGCTGCTTTTGCACCTCTTGTTTCTCTGCTCTACAGGCCTCGTGATTTTTGCAGGAATGCAAGAATGTGTCCAGCTGAAAAAAGAGTTTTATAGAGCACAAACATATACAGACCAACAGTCATAGATAAAGATAATAATGCTATTCTTGACACAATTAATATAATTATGTCAGTATAATGAAGTGAAGATGTAAAACGTAAAATGGAAAACATCATGGTCCCTGACTTCAGTTTGTCCCTGTTTCCCCAGCTTCATTTCCTGTTTCCAGCTTTTATTTTGTAGCCCAGCAACCCTACTTCCTGTCTTTAGCCTTTGCGGTCACGTCACTGCTCATCATCAGCTCTATGATTTTAACTTCTTCCCCGTCTATTTAAACCCGACTTTCCCCACAGTTCACTGCCAAATGGTCTTTTTATGCTCCTCATGCTCCTGGACATTTTGTCTTCCTGTTTGGACTCCTGACTTCCCTGTTTTGCTGAACTTCTGTCTTTGGACCCTGTTTACCCTATTTTTGGTTTGAAGTTTGATTATTTACTTGTCCGTCAGCGTCGGCTTAACGCTTTGTTTGTTTGTTCCTCCCTGTGCATTTACCTTAGCGCTAGTGCAGGGGTCTCCAACACACCGCTCACCAAAAGCTTAATGAAAGCTACATACATTTAAAAACTTAGTCAGATTTTATTGGTCACTTGTCAAACCAACTAACATGTATATCAATCAAATTCATAAATGTCCCGCTCCCCTTCTTACTCAAAAGGATTATTTGACAATTAGTTGTCAAATGCTGCTGTCAAGCTTGATGAGCCAGTTTTCAGACGATTCTAGCGACTCTTAAAAAAAGAAGTGACTAGCGCCTTTTTCTGGTTTTACTGGAGACTTTTGGAGACTCTGACATGAAAACACATATCGTTCTGCCTCTTCTCAACAAGAAGTGGTTGCTGCTGTAGACCCCTCCCACGTCCCAAAGCCCAGGCCCAGTCAGTGAACCGAAGACTTACACATTATCCAGTACTTTCTTTATATTTAGGGATGCGTCGTAATTGATTACAAAAATACATCGATTTACGAAACGTAAGTCAACACATCACACGTTGGGCTACACATTAACGCTACACAAAGATTCGGTACCTGGGACAATAAAGAAATGACCTCACAGATTTAGTTGTTAAAGGTGAACTGTGTTCTGAAATCACCGGGTATGAATTTTTCAAGACACCACTGAGATTAGTGAATAAGAAAATAAACTTGTGGAGCAGCTTCTTCTCTCTGAGTCTGAGTGAGGACGGAGCTCAGCCAAGTGTCCCTGTCTGCAGCAGAGAGGGACACAGCTCAGGTAAAGTCAAAGTTACTCCTTAACTCGACTGGACAACATCAGTGCTCGTTTGAGTCTCAGCGTAAAAATGCTCCGTAAATGAACAATCTATAAGAGGAAATGATCAAAACACTGGTTAAACAATCATAAATGTGCTGAAAAGTGATGATTTCAGCTGTGACCACAGTTCATCATCCACTGTCATGTGTTCACCACAACAAGCTTGTTGGTTAATCACTAACTGCTACAAACACGTTAGTTTCCATCCACTTAAAGCTGGAAGTCATCAAAAGCTGGATGTGCTGCACTTAATGCACTAACTGTTCAACCTAATGTGCCACAGGTTCTGGTGGACACTGAGACAGTCACAGTCCCAAAGCAGACAGGACCCTGTAGCTGTCAGCAGCAGACAGAGGAGGACAGGGATCAGTGATAGGGACTGATTTCATGTTCATTCTTCTATTCTGTTACAGTAACTGAACTGTTTACTGAGGAAATGGAGATGCACCACATTCCTTTAACTTGAATGGAACAAACTCCGGCTTTAATTATATTGTGGAGAGACTTCATGTCTTACAGACGGATGTAAAACACAGATTACCAGACTGGCCCTATTTTGGGGAGAAATAATGCCCTGCAGTGCATACTTTTAATTATTGTATCAAATATATAAGATTGACCAATTATTTTTTTTTTTAATAAATTAATTGTTATATTATATTATGCTTTATAATAATGTAAAATTATTTATTAATTGAAAATTAAAACCTAATGGGGAAAATCATCAGTAGATTGACTTAAAAAATAAGCATTACACGCAGCCCTATATATGTTACATGCCTGTAAAAAGTTAAAATTATAATGATAAAGATGATTATTATGATTTGTATTATGATCATCACAGTTCACAGTATGTATTGAGTCAATTGTCAGCAACCTACAAAAAACAACTACAAATTAGGTGATATTTTTGGTTTTATGTAACTATCCTGAGAAGAGAGTATTTCAGTCCCCTGTTCCTTCTGGGTACATGTCAAAGTGTTTTTGGGCAAAACACTGAATCCCCAAGTTGTCCTTGATGTGTGCTCCTTACTTATTTTTATTGGGGTCTACTGCGCTCTGCCAATGAAAAGGGTCTGCTGGTCCCATCACTACACAAAAGATCCCAAGCAGTCGCTTTGGATAAAATTCAACTCAACTTTATTTAATTCAATTCAATTCAATTCAACTTTATTTATATAGCGCCAATTCACAACAAAGTCATTTCAGGGCACTTTACAGAATAAAGTCAAGATTATAAAGATATATAAAGAGAACCCAACAATTCCCCCTGGAGCAAGCCATAGGCAACAGTGGAGAGGAAAAACTCCCTTTAACGGAAGAAACCTCCAGCAGAACCAGGCTCTGGGTGGACGGCCATCTGCCTCGACCGGTTGGAGTGAGTGGAAAGGGGAGAGAGAAAAGAACAGAGCAACAAAAGCAACAACAAAACATCGGGCAGATTGGTAGGACCAGTAGCTTCATGCTGGAAGACACACAGCTTCAAAGCCGGGGGACACCTGCAGAAAGGGACAGAGAGAGGGGGACAGAGGAGGACAAAGACAACTACGGGAGAGAACACACAGAGTTAATGACATACAGTGGTGACAATTGCTGGATGAGAGAAGAGGAGAGATGGTCAAGAGGAGGAAAGGAGCTCAGTGCATTGGGGGGTGGGTCCCCCAGCAGTCTAAGCCTATGGCAGCATAACTATAACTAACTACATGCTTTATTAAAAAGGAAGGTTTTAAGCCTAGACTTAAAAGTAAAGAGGGTGTCTGCTTCCGGAATCTGAACTGGGAGCTGGTTCCACAAGAGAGGAGCTTGATAGTTAAAGGCTCTGCCTCCCATTCTACTTTTGGAAATTCTGGGAACCACAAGTAGGCCTGCATTCTGAAAACGAAGTGGTCTACTGGGATGATATGGTGCTATGAGATCTTCTATATATGATGGAGCCTGACCATTCAGAGCTTTATATGTAAGAAGCAGGGTGTTAAATTCTATTCTAAATTTAATGGGAAGCCAATGGAGAGAAGCTAGTGAAGGTGAAATATGATCTCTCTTGCTAGTTCCAGTCAGCACTCTTGCTGCAGCATTTTGGATTAATTGCAGGCTCTTTAGTTACTGGGGCATCCTGAAAGTAGGGAATTACAGTAGTCCAACCTAGAGATAACAAATGCATGGACCAGTTTTTTGCATCACTTTGAGACAGGATGCTCCTAATTTTGGCAATGTTCCGTAGGTGGAAGAAGGCTGTTCTAGAGATTTGTTTTATATGTGAGGTAAAGGAAAAATCCTGGTCAAAATAACTCCAAGGTTCCTTGCAGTAGTACTGGAGGCCAGACTTATGCCATCTAGAGTAACAATATGGTTGGACATCATATCTCTGAGATTTTTGGGCCCAAATACTATGACTTCAGTTTTGTCTGAGTTTAAAAGTAAAAAATTGTGGGACATCCAGGCCTTTATGTCTTGTAGGCTTGAAGCTTTATTAACTGATTATTTTCATCTGGTTTCATCAGCATAGCAGTGGGAATTTATGGAGTGTTTTCTAATAATGTTGCCTAAAGGAGACATATATAAAGTAAAAAGTATTGATCCTAACACAGAGCCTTGTGGAACTCCATAGCTAACCTTTGTGTGCATGGAGGATTCATCATTATATAGCACCAATTTACAACAAAGTCATCTCAAGGCACTTTACAGAATAAAGTCAAGACTATAAAGATGTATAGAGAGAACCCAACAATTCCCCCTTGAACAAGCCCTAGGCAACAGTGGAGAACCAGGCTCAGGGTGGACGGCCATCTGCCTCAACCGGTTGGGGTGAGTGGAAAGTGGAGAGAGAAAAGAACAGAGCAACAACAAAACATTGGGCAGGTTGGTAGGACCAGTAGCTGCACGCTGGAAAACACACAGCTTCAAAGCCGGGGACACCTGCAGAAAGGGACAGAGAGAGGGGGACAGAGAAGGACAAAGACAACTACGAGAGAAAACACACAGAGTTAATACAGTTGTGACAATTGTGGGGTGAGAGGAGAGGAGAGAGGGACAAGAGGAGGAAAGGAGCTCAGTGCATTGGGGGGTGGGTCCCCCAGCAGTCTAAGCCTATAGCAGCATAACTATAACTAAGTATAAGCTTTATTAAAGAGGAAGTTTTTAAGCCTAGACTTAAAAGTAGAGAGGGTGTCTGCTTCCTGAATCTGAACTGAGAGCTGGTTCCACAGGAGAGGAGCTTGATAGTGTGGCAGGTAGACACTAGGACTCAGGTAGGGGTGGTGGCAAGAGAGGAGCAGCAGCCAATGAGAGAAACAGCAAACTGCTTAAGAGAGAAATGTAAAGCAGGTGCTGCTCATACTGCTGGTACTGCTGACATGCCTCTGCTTGTGGTTTTAGTAAGTTACATTTTATGATTTTATGTTTACTGGTTTACAGGTTCCTTGCAGTAGTACTGGAGGCCAGACTTATGCCATCTAGTGTAACAATATGGTTGGACATCATATCTCTGAGATTTTTGGGCCCAAATACTATGACTTCAGTTTTGTCTGAGTTTAAAAGTAAAAAATTGTGGGACATCCAGGCCTTTATGTCTTGTAGGCATGATTGAAGCTTTATTAACTGATTATTTTCATCTGGTTCCATAGATAAATATAGCTGGGTATCATCAGCATAACAGTGGAAATTTATGGAGTGTTTTCTAATAATGTTGCCTAAAGGAGACATATATAAAGTAAAAAGTATTGGTCCTAACACAGAGCCTTGTGGAACTCCATAGCTAACCTTTGTGTGCATGGAGGATTCATCATTAACATGAACAAACTGAAATCTATCAGACAGATAAGATTTAAACCAACCTAGTGCAGTTCCTTTAATCCCAATTTCATGTTCCAGTCTCTGTAATAAAATGTTGTGATCAATGGTATCAAATGCAGCACAAAGATCTAACAGAACAAGTATAGAGATGAGTCCAGTATCTGAGGCCATGAGAAGATCGTTGGTGACTTTTACCAGTGCTGTTTCTGTACTATGATGAACTCTAAATCCTGACTGAAAGTCTTCATACAAATTATTCCTATGAAGGTGATCACATAATTGTTTTGCAGCTACTTTTTCAATTATTTTAGAAATAAAGGGGAGATTAGATATTGGTCTGTAATTGGCTAAAACACCTGGGTCAAGACAGGGTTTTTTAAGTATTGGTTTAATTACAGCTACCTTATAGGCCTGTGGTACATAGCCTGTTTCTAAAGATAGATTGATGATATCTAATATGAACGTATCTATTAAGGGTAAAGCTTCCTCGAGCAGCTTAGTTGGAATAGGGTCTAGCAGACAGGTTGTTGGTTTAGATGAGGTAATAATTGAAGTTAGCTCAGAGAGATCTATGGGTAAAAAGCAGTCTAACAGGGAGTGGGGCCTTATCGATGACTCTAGCACTGCTGTACATGAAGATCTATCTGTAATTTTTGGGGGGAGGATCTGGTGAATTCGTTCTCTAATAGCTACAATTTTATTCATAAAGAAGGTCATAAAGTCATTGCTGCTCAGGGTTAAGGGAATAGTAGGCTCAACAGAACTATGGCTCTTAGTCAGCCTGGCTACAGTGCTGCACAGAAACCGGGGGTTGTTCTTGTTTTCTTCTATTAATGATGAATAATATGCTGTTCTGGCATCACGGAGCTTTTTTGTACATTTTTGAACAGTTTTTCAAGGCTAAATGAGATTGTTCTAAATTTCTGGAAAACCACTTAACATCACTAAAAGCATCTAACAAATGACTAATTGTAGTTTCCTTTAAAAGGCGACTTCATTTTTCAACTTCCTTTCTATGGCTTTAGTTTAGTAAATGTACATTAATACTTTTTAAACTTCCCTCTGACTTTATATTAACCCTCCTGTCACCTTCAAATTTACTAAAATATTTTATCCTTGGGGTCAATTTGAACCCAGCAATTTAAACCTGCACAAAATAAATATAATTGAAATTGTTATCCAAGTTTATTTGTGAGATACTTTGTTTGTTTGTTGACCACCTTAATATCCCTTTAAATAAAACAACCCCCACCCCCCTTATACATCTAGAAAACCTGTTACGCAAATATGGTGAAATATGCAGATCACCATAAAATTTAAAAGTGGAAAGTGTTATCTCTTTGCTTTTTTATTGGCTTTACATTATTTCTAAGCACATATTTTTGTATGTATCTGAATGTATGTTTGTGTGAGTTTTTACTATCTCACACAAACATACATTCAGATACAATGTTGACAGAATATGAACTGCATATTATTTTTCCTTCAGGACACCAGCAGGTACATTCCAGGCTTTTGTCTGCACTACTTTAAACAAGATGTGCAGAGACTGCATGCATGTTCCTTGCAGACTCGTTTCTATCGTGTGTTGCAGGTCTTGGACTCAAGGCCAACGGGGAATCCAGCATTAGCAGCTGAATGTGGCTGTGACTATGTCCAGATTATAAACCCTCCCTTTGTCTCATTGTAGTCCAAGACCATTGGTGGTTTTCTGTCTTCTCTGGTGCTTAGGACATCTTAGTGCTTGGTGCTCATAAGCAGGACATTTTTCCCTTTCTTGGGCCAATAGGTGACAACAGTGGCTCTGTCAGTGAAAGCAAACATTGAAGATGCTACCTTCCTGTTCTTCATCATAAGCACCTTAAGGGAAGCTCCAACTTTTTCTCACTGTACCTAACATAGTGACCTTCTTTTCAGCAGTTCTTCATTCAGAGCGTGCAGAGTTTTCCCCTCCCCCATGTTGTGCAAACTATCAGTGGTTCTTACACTGCTACAGTTGCTGTAATGTTCCTTTAGGGCCCTAAATCTTTATGAAGATCATAAAATTGCATGTTCTAGTGACCTCAATATCATCCAAAACAACCAAAATCAATGTGTGTAAAATGTTGACATGTCTTATGTTTTATACAGCTGAAACAGCCTGGGGTCAAATTGACCCCAAAGACCCCCTTCATTAAATAAGAAGCAAAAAAAGTGATGTCAATCATATATTTAGAGACGTAAAACATTGAATGGGTTCAAATTGATCCCAAAGGTAATAGGTGGGTTAAAGTATTTCTCTGCTTCGAGCTGAAGAACACCTCCAGATGACATAACCTGGAGAAATTCTTCAATATTAGGCGTTAAGATGATGTTATCTCGGGAAATTCTGGAGAAGCAGGTCGACCATGATTACAAATTCCATAATTTGACCAACAAGATGACAAAATCTGCTCCTCCAAGTGATGTCATCTAGAGGCATTTTCCAGCTACAAGTACAAAAATATTTTGATATAGGGAAGTCAGTGGGAAATTTAATGGCCTTTATGTGCATGTACTACCCAAAGTAGAACCAAAAGAAGCCAGTTCAAAATCAGTGAAGTCGTCCTTTAAAGTTTCTATTTTCTCTCCAGAGTTCAGCAACAGAGCTCAGAGGTTCACAGTGATCAGCCTGATCTAGTCTGACCAGCTGCTCATCTCCATTTCTATCACCTTCACAGTTGTTGATGGCAACACGACTTTAGTCATAACCCTGACAGGACAATGTCCATGTGAGCTTTAGTGAACTGAAGACTTAGACTTCATCCAGTGTCTTGTTTGTGTCACATAACATCTGCAGTTTATTAACGTTAATTCCAAATTCTGTTATCACAGTTCAGACGTTTACAGCACAAACACTTTGTATTGAGTCAGCAACAAACCAAAAACAGGAAAACTGCAAATGAGGTTCAGTCAAAAATCATCTCTTTTTTACCTTTAAAATACTTTGTCACTTGTTTATATCAGGATGATACACAGCTCGGTCTCCATGAAGACTGACAGGTTTAAGATTCATTCTATTGACTTGAAAGATGAACAAGCTTCTGATGGAAGGTAAGAATTTCAAACTGAATCCTGACATTCAGAAGTTCATGCAACTGACCTATAAAGCAAACAAGACCTTTTTGTCCTTCAACTACCACCTTCAGGCTTAAAAGACAAGAAACATCTTTTAATATGTGCAGGATATACAGGTTTACACCCTGTCCACATTCAGCCACTGTACTGCAACTTTTACTCAGTGTTTCCCATTTGTCCTGAAGTGACGCTGTCCACCAGGTGTCCACATGAACACTTACTTTTTACTCACTTTGTTTATGAGTCATTACATTTCCTTAAAGTTTCTATTTTGTCCCCAGAGTTGAGCAGCAGAGCTCAGAGGTTCACAGTGATCAGTTTGCCCAGCAGCATCAACCAGACCTGGACTCCATATTTATGGTCTGTACATGTCCAATCACACTTTGACTATGAACTACATAAAACCCAGACTGAATGTTCAACAGCCATTCAGGTCCTAACAGAGTCCATGCTGCTGTGTTCAGACCAGCAGGTCTTCAGACTGACAGATGAATCACATGTTGTCTTCTACCAGTTTAAATGAAATGTTCACTTCTCATTCTGTTCCAGCTGCTGGAAGACAACATTGTCACTTTTGTGAAGACCCAGCTGAAGGAGATCCAGAGGGTCCTGAGACCAGATTACCCAGAATGCTCAGAGAGTCAGAGGGAGGATGAGGAGGATGAAGAGCAGAGGAGGAGCAGCAGAGAGTCATTTGTGAAGATCACAGTGAACTTCCTGAGGAGAATGAAGCAGGAGGAGCTGGCTGACTGTCTGCAGAGCAGTAAGAGGATTTGAACAGATTTAACATGATGGAAAGAGGAAATGGAAACAGCAGGAGAGAGGTTTCCATTTCCAAACTCTGCTGTAAATATGCTGCACATCTGTATCAGATCAGAGGCTGTTTGTCCTCCACTGATGATAAAACTGATGGAGGAAGAAAAACTCTACAGACACTTAAAAGTTTAGATTCTCTGATTTTCTGAAGGATCCACTCACTGATTTCATTTCTTCTTTGTTCATTCAGGAATTGATGCTGCAGTGTGTGGATGTAAACTCAAGTCTAACCTGAAGAAGAAGTTCCAGTGTGTGTTTGAGGGCATCGCTAAAGCAGGAAACCCAACCCTTCTGAATCAGATCTACACAGAGCTCTACATCACAGAGGGAGGGACTGGAGAGGTCAATGATGAACATGAGGTCAGACAGATTGAAACAGCATCCAGGAAACCAGACAGACCAGAAACAACCATCAGACAAGAAGACATCTTTAAAGCCTCACCTGGAAGAGATGAACCAATCAGAAGAGTGATGACAAAGGGAGTGGCTGGCATTGGGAAAACAGTCTTAACACAGAAGTTCACTCTGGACTGGGCTGAAGACAAAGTCAACCAGGACATACAGTTCACATTTCCATTGACTTTCAGAGAGCTGAATGTGCTGAAAGAGAAAAAGTTCAGCTTGGTGGAACTTGTTCATCTCTTCTTTCCTGAAACCAAAGAAGCAGGAATCTGCAGGTTTGAACAGTTCCAGGTTGTGTTCATCTTTGATGGTCTGGATGAGTGTCGACTTCCTCTGGACTTCCACAACAACGAGATCCTGACTGATGTTACAGAGTCCACCTCAGTGGATGTGCTGCTGACAAACCTCATCAGGGGGAACCTGCTTCCCTCTGCTCTGCTCTGGATAACCACACGACCTGCAGCAGCCAATCAGATCCCTCCTGAGTGTGTTGACATGGTGACAGAGGTCAGAGGGTTCACTGACCCACAGAAGGAGGAGTACTTCAGGAAGAGATTCAGAGATGAGGAGCAGGCCAGCAGAATCATCTCCCACATCAAGACATCACGAAGCCTCCACATCATGTGCCACATCCCAGTCTTCTGCTGGATCACTGCTACAGTTCTGGAGGATGTTTTGAAAACCAGAGAGGGAGGAGAGCTGCCCAAGACCCTGACTGAGATGTACATCCACTTCCTGGTGGTTCAGTCCAAACTGAAGAACATCAAGTATGATGGAGGAGCTGAGATAGATCCACACTGGAGTCCAGAGAGCAGGAAGATGATTGAGTCTCTTGGAAAACTGGCTTTTGAGCAGCTGCAGAAAGGAAACCTGATCTTCTATGAATCAGACCTGACAGAGTGTGGCATCGATATCAGAGCAGCCTCAGTGTACTCAGGAGTGTTCACACAGATCTTTATAGAGGAGAGAGGACTGTACCAGGACAAGGTGTTCTGCTTCGTCCATCTGAGTGTTCAGGAGTTTCTAGCTGCTCTTCATGTCCATCTGACAATCATCAACTCTGGAGTCAATCTGCTGTCAGAACATGAATCAACATCTGTGTCGCCTGAAGTGTTTAGACCTGATGTAAAACTTCTCTACCAGAGTGCTGTGGACAAGGCCTTACAGAGTCCAAATGGACACCTGGACTTGTTCCTCCGCTTCCTCCTTGGTCTTTCACTGCAGACCAATCAGAATCTCCTACGAGGCCTGCTGACCCAGACAGGAAGTGGATTACAGACCAATCAGGACACAGTCCAGTACATCAAGGAGAAGATCAGTGAGAATCTGTCTGCAGAGAAAAGCATCAACCTGTTCCACTGTCTGAATGAACTGAACGATGGTTTTCTAGTGGAGGAGATCCAACAGTCCCTGAGATCAGGACGTCTCTCCACAGATAAACTGTCTCCTGATCAGTGGTCAGCTCTGGTCTTCATCTTACTGTCATCAGAAAAAGATCTGGACGTGTTTGACCTGAAGAAATACTCTGCTTCAGAGGAGGCTCTTCTGAGGCTGCTGCCAGTGATCAAAGCCTCCAACAAAGCTCTGTATGTGCACAGACTATTTCAGATTAAGTGGATTGTTGTTGACATGACAGAAAACTAATGTTTGTAACTGGTTTCTTTGGTTTTACTGGATTATTTTTAGACTGAGTGACTGTAACCTCTCAGAGAGAAGCTGTGAAGCTCTGTCTTCAGTTCTCAGCTCCCAGTCCTCTAGTTTGAGAGAACTGGACCTGAGTAACAATGACCTGCAGGATTCAGGAGTGAAGCTGCTGTGTGCTGGACTGAAGCAACATCACTGCAGACTGGAAACTCTCAGGTCAGGATTCATATTTTTGTAAACAGTCATTTGACAAGCTATCGTGATGAAGAGGTTTGCTGACTCAGCAGATTGTCAGCTGGGTAATGTTTTTGTTCTAACCACAGAAACTTGACTTGTTTATAAAGTAAATTTGCTCAGCTATATTCAGTTGGACTCCAACATGTTTGGTCTGAAGAGAAAAATCCCCACAACCAATAAAATATCAATAATTGAAGTGGACACAGATTAACTAATGGAGAGCGTTTACTTCGGACTAACTACAAGGCTCCAATGTCATTGTATTATTGTCAGAAATGAAAGGAACAAATGATGGACATTAGTTACTATAACACACATGAGATTCTGCAGATCTTAAGCAGGAAAATATGTTTTTACTTGTGTAGCAAACTCCTCTGACCTCTCCAGTATCCTTGCAAAGGCAAAGAGCAGGTCCACAACCTGACTTGGTTCCATGACCCACCTTAATTCTAGTTTCTACAGTTGGCTGTTTAGTTGGTAAAAAAGGTGGAGCATGAATTTGAATGATGACATTTTATAGCCTAGATTTAGTTTATGGTTATGTCTCCAGCAAATGAATAAAGTCAATATCTTCTATGTATGTATGTGTGTGTGTCTGTGTGTGTGTTTAGTCTGTCAGGTTGTCTGATCACAGAGGAAGGCTGTGCTTCTCTGGCCTCAGCTCTGAGCTCCAACCCCTCCCATCTGAGAGCGCTGGACCTGAGCTACAACCATTCAGGAGACTCAGGAGTGAAGCTGCTGTCTGCTGGACTTAAGGATCCACACTGGAGACTGGACACTCTCAGGTATGGACAGATGGACAGACAACAGCAGCTCTCACACTGTTTCTCTGTGTCTCTGACTAACTGAGGAACTCTGGTTCATGTTTAATGGTGGAGATGAGTGAAGGTGGATGAAGCTGATTCTGACTTTGTCTCTTCCTCCAGGGTGGATCATGGTGGACCACAGAGACTGAAACCTGGTGTGAGGAAGTGTGAGTGTGCTTTAAGTTTGATTCCTGAAAACACAGCTGCACATGTTCCACTAGATTTGAAGCTTTTCTTGACTGAAGAACAAAGATGACTTTCTCCAGAAGTTCATTCAGGATTTAACTTCTGTTTTTCCTCAATGTGGCTGGAAATATGTTAGAATTAAATCAATCAATCTCAAGTCTTACTCTTAGCCTTTCACACCCAAACTGGAAAACTCAAAAACCACTATTATTTGTTATCCTGTACCGTCCTCCAGTCCCTTATTCAGAGTTTTTAGACCTTGTCCTTACGTGTGGAATTGAAACAGATAATTTAACAATATTTCCTCACAGCTCTCTTCTGTCTGACCATATTCTAATAACATCTGAATTTACAATAACAGACTATATAGCAGTTAGGGAAAAATTCCACTATAGCAGATGCTTAAGTGAAAAACCTGTCAACAAATTTAAAGAAATTATTTTTTCATCATTTGCTTTACCATATGTTAATACAATGAAAGTAGTCTCCTTAATGTTACTCCTGCACAAATAGATTATCTTGTTGACAATTCTGCAGCCTCACTACGTACAATACTCGATAGTGTTGCCCCTCTGAAAAAGAAGGCAGTAAACCAGCAGAGGTGATCTCCATGGTATAGTTCACAAACACGCAACTTAAAAAAGGCAACACGAAAGTTAGAAAGGAAGTGACGTTCCAGAAATTTAGAAGAATCTCATTTAGCCTGGAAAAATAGTTTAAAAATGTACAAAAAAGCTCTCAGTGATGCCAGAACAGCATATTATTCATCATTAATAGAAGAAAACAAGAACAACCACTGGTTTCTGTTCAATAATATAATAAAAATTCATTTTATTTATAAAGCACTTTACATTTGCTAACAAATCTCAAAGTGCTACACAAGTGCAGCTGCTGAGAAAGCTCGGTCCCCCATTGTATGGAGTTTGGGTCTGGTGGGGTAGAGGCGATAGGTGTTGGTGGAACGGAGGTGTCTAGTTGTAGATTGCAGTGTGAGGAGTTCCTTTAGATACTATGGGGCATTTCCATGGATGCACTGGTGGGTGAGTAGACAGACTTTATAATCAATGCGAAGGTGGATGTGGAGCCAGTGAAGTGTCCAGAGGACAGGAGTGATGTGTTGGTGTTTCCGCACTCTCATAAAGATCCTGGCGGCGCTGTTTTAAACATATTGGAGCTTTTGAAGGCTCCTGCCGGAGACTCCAATGAGAAGTGCATTGCAGTAGTCCAGCCTGGAGGAGACAAAAGCGTGGACCAGCCTTTCAGCATCAGAGAGGGACAGAGAGGGGCGGAGTTTGGCTATGTTTCTCAGATGAAAAAATGCAATTTTGCAGAGGTGTTGGACATGTGTTTCGAATGACAGGTGGGGGTCGTAGAATTGGAGAGGGTAATGGTGTGACCAGAAGAGGAGATACAATTTATGGTTGAGGAATGAAGCTGATGAGTGGTGCCAACTAGAAGGGCTTCGGTTTTCATGCTGTTTAGCTGAAGGAGGTTCTCTGTCATCCACGCCTTAATGTCCTCCAGGCAACAGGTAAGAGTTGACGGAGGGGTCAGTGGGGTTGGGCTCAGTCTCACGTAGAGCTGAGTATCATCAGCATAGCAGTGGAAGGAGACTCCAAGCTTGCCAATGACGTGGTTTCTGTTCAGCACTGTAGCCAGGCTGACTAAGAGCCATAGTTCTGTTGAGCCTACTATTCCCTTAACTTTGAGCAGCAATGACTTTATGACCTTCTTTATGAATAAAATTGTAGCCATTAGAGAACGAATTCACCAGATCCTCCCCCCAAAAATTACAGATAGATCTTCATGGACAGCAGTGCTAGAGTCATCGATAAGGCCCCAATCCCTGTTAGACTGCTTTTTACCCATAGATCTCTGTGAGCTAACTTCAATTATTACCTCATCTAAACCAACAACCTGTCTGCTAGACCCTATTCCAACTAAGCTGTTCAAGGAAACTTTACCCTTAATAGATACATTCATATTAGCCTGTTTCTAAAGATAGATTTATGATATCTATGTACCACAGGCCTATAAGGTAGCTGTAATTAAACCACTACTTAAAAAACCCTGTCTTGACCCAGGTGTTTTAGCCAATTACAGACCAATATCTAATCTCCCCTTTATTTCTAATATAATTGAAAAAGTAGTCGGAAAACAATTATGTGATCACCTTCATAGGAATAATTTGTATGAAGACTTTCAGTCAGGATTTAGAGTTCATCATAGTACAGAAACAGCACTGGTAAAAAGTCACCAACCATCTTCTCATGGCCTCAGATAATGGACTCATCTCTATACTTGTTCTGTTAGATCTTAGTGCTGCATTTGATAATATTGATCTCAACATTTTATTAAAGAGACTGGAACATGAAATTGGGATTAAAGGAACTGAACTAGGTTGGTTTAAATCTTATGTATCTGATAGAATTCAATTTGTTCATGTTAATGATGAATCCTCCATGCACACAAAGGTTAGCTATGGAGTTCCACAAGGCTCTGTGTTAGGACCAATACTTTTTACTTTATATATGTCTCCTTTAGGCAACATTATCAGAAAACACTCCATAAATTTCCACTGTTATGCTGATGATACCCAGCTATATTTAGTGGGAGAGCTGTAAGCACAGCTCTCACACTATTGAGATCCTTTTCTTTATTATTAGTGTGATTGCTGAAAGCAATCACACTATTGTTGTTTCCAGTATTTAATTTTATTATTATTATTATTAGTGTGATTGCTGAAAGCAATCACACTATTGTTGTTTCCAGTATTTAATTTTATTATTATTATTATTATTATTATTATTATTCCGTATTCTTCCGCCCGTTTTTCGGCGTGCTGTAAGTCCTGAATGCTAAAAGCTGCAAACATGGTTCCAACTGTAATATGTTAAGCATGGTTGGGAGAGGTGTGCTCACTACCCTATGTGCTGTCAGCTAATGTACTGTAATTATTATGAATATTAATATGATATTTTTTTTGAATGGAAAGTCTATGGGAGTGATGTTTAAACTGCAATATCTCAAAAACTACACATGGTAGCATGATGCAGCTTTGTGGGATGCTGTCCCATGATGAAGTGCTTCACATGTTACAGCGTGGGCTCTATAGCGCCACCGTGTGGTCAGATATCAGCCTGTATATGTTAGTTGTTTTGACATGCTACTAGTCCTACACGCTTACAGCTAGAAACATGGTTCCAACTGTAATATGTTAAGTACAGTTAGGAGAGTAGATGTATTACTCTGTGGGCTGACAGCTGATGTACAATAATTGTTATGAATATTTGTATGATTTTTATTTTGCATTGCCGTCTATGAGAGCAATCTTCACACGGCTATATCTCGGAAACTATGCGTGATATTGTTATGAAACTTTGACCCATGATGCCCCATGATGAAATGCTTCACATGTTACAGTGTGGGCTCTCTAGCGCCACCGTGTGGTCAGTTATTTAACTCGTTTTTTAACTCCTAAATTTTTTTTTTTTTTTTCTAATTTCACTTCTATGTTGTACAGGGCCTTTAGTACTACCACGTGCGCCACCTAACGGCCGTTGGCGGTACTGCAACTCACTAGTTGTTCAATATTTTAAAAAACTACACATGCTACAGTGTTGCCTGTCGCTTCTACAACGTTCAGAGCTGCAGATTCGGCGATGGCTGCAGCGGCTGCGGCGGCTGGCTTTCAGCAATCACACGCATTTTCTGCAGGAAATGCCCATTCTAGTTAGTGGGAGAGCTGTAAGCACAGCTCTCACACTTATGAGATCCTTTTCTTTATTATTATTATTATTTCGCCGTTTTTCGGTCACTATCTCCTCCTAGACGGTTTGTCGTAGAAACTTCGTTCCACTTCCTAAACGTAGGTCTCTTTTAGGAGATCTATGCTATTACTTTTCTTATTAATAACTTTTATACTTTTTATTATATTTCACTTTTTATCAACTTTTTTTCCCATTGAAAATGAATGGAAGCCACTTAAAACTTCCCTTCAACTTGCCACTTTTCATCTGCCTCTTGTGTCATCATACTTTGGAGTAGAAACTTCATTTAAACTTTATACGGGTCTAGATCCTTTCAACTTTTTCTGGGTGGATCAGCTTCTTTGTATCTTTTATACTTTTTGAATAATCGCAGTTTTAGTTTTAGGCAACTTTTGGAGCTTTTTCAACTTTTCCATTAGTGTGTATTGCGGAATGTTGGAGCAGCTAGAGTGGGTGACATCACACGCACTCTAACTTTTCAGCTTCCACTTTTAGCAACTTTTTTCCTTCTTTTCCTTCTTTCCTTCAATCAACTTTAATCTTACATAAACAAACTATACATCAGAATGTAGGTATTTTTGTCTTCTTTCAGTAAATATAACTCTCATAGTGACAGGACTGACGGTTCTTTCTCCAAGAGTCCAGAAGCGGAGAGAGTGCCGTCTGAAACTCCCATTGGAGCCCATTATAACAGAGGTTCTTAAATTCTCCTCAAATCACAAACGGGGGGCTGTTTTCAAATTGCCACCACGCCTTCATTTTATGGAGTATATTCAAATAAAGTACATCAGTGTGTTCATTGAAGCCTTTTGTCACTCACAGTTTTTGAATTGTTTCGATAGGACTAATACTTTTTCATATTTTGAGCATTTTGCGAGGCATAGTCTCAGTACTTTTCCAGCCTGCCTTTGCATTTGGCTCACATGACTCAGCAGGCAGGCAGCAGTCATTGTCATGGTAACGGACACAGCTGCATGACGTCATGTAATCAGCCTCAGAGCTGTGTCCACACACTTTACCTGAGTTTTTCTCCCTCAACATACACAGTGGAGACACACACAGACACACACCCTCACAGACAGGAAATACCCTTTCAAAATAAAAGCCTTTCATAATATTTTATCCACTTTTTAGCATTTAAATGCTAAAATGACTTTGTGGTGAAGTTTCCCTACACACACCCTCACAGACAGGAAACACTTTCAAAATAAAAGCCTTTTATCATTCTTATTTTAATTATTTAGCATTTAAATGCTAAAATAACTTTGTTTTGAAGTCTCCCTACAGTGGACACACAAACTACCACACAGACACAGACAGGAAACACACTTTCAAATTAAAAGCTCTTTTCAACTTTTTAACAGTTTTTCAGCATTAAAATGGTTCCTTCATTTCTAAGTAGTTACTTCTAGCTTTTTTCTTTACACTTTAATAGCAACTTTTTTACTTTGCTTCTTTTTTTGTTTCTTTTAACTTTGGGAATATTTACCTTTTCCTTTGTTTCTTACTACTTCTTTCCACTTTTGTTAATCAAGTTGTTGCTTTTTCACTTCTTACTTTTTTCTTTACACTTTCAATAGGAACTTTTTACTTTGCTTCTTTTTCTGTTTCTTTACACTTTAAATATCAACTTTTTACTTATTTACTTCCTCCATTGTTACTTTCTACTTTTTTTCTTTTCTGAATTCAACTTTTCCTGGGATTTTGGATTTTTTCTTTTTCTTGTCATCTTCTTCTTTCTCTTTTTGTTTGTATTTATCTCTCTTCAGCGTTTGCGGCTTTGAACGTACAAACGCCTCTGCTCTCAGCAGCTTCTGAGCGGTCGGCCTCTACCGGGCGACTTAACAGCTCTCCCACGTAATTTCCTTGGAAATTGCCTTTTCTAGTTATTTATGAAACCAGATGAAAATAATCAGTTAATAAAGCTTCAAGCCTACAAGACATAAAGGCCTGGATGTATGAGCCAACCAAGGGGGTTAGTTTAGTTACTTGTTTTATGTAATGTTTGCTGTGTGTGTGTAATGTAATTGTTTATGTAACGTGTGTTTGTGACGTGTCTATGTACTGATGATGTCTTTAGTGACATCATACGGCTTTGATAGTTTGCCTTTGATGATTGCCTTTGTAAATTAGCTTTAAGTTTGTGGACCAGTGGTCAAGGAAACTATACAGTGCTAAGGGTTTGTTAAGGAGAGATGCAGTTTTAGCTCAGCTACTGAAGGGTGTAAACGTGACACAGTAACTGAAGCAGAGGAACTCTGACTACAAGAAAGGTGTGGACCGCAACAAGGTAAAAGAAAAGGGTTCTGTGTGTAGCTGTAGAGGCACGGTTTCTTACCGAGTTCTGCAAGTCCTGTGAGTTCTGTGAGTTCAGACATACTTTGGGAAACTTGTTTGATGAAACAGCTAGTGAGCGTGCTTGTGAGATCACTGTGCTTAAAGTTGTATATACAATTGATCTGTCATTGGCTAAGTTGAGAAGCAAGTACAATAAATGTTCAATGTTTGTCTAACAACGATCTCTGGAGTGAAGTATGTGCTGAAGAGTCAGGAGCGTTAGATTCGAGTAAGATCACCTCTACACTGGATGTCCCACAGTATTTTTACTTTTAAACTCAGACAAAACTGAAATCATAGTATTTGGGCCCAAAAATCTCAGAGATATGATGTCCAACCATATTGTTACACTAGATGGCATAAGTCTGGCCTCCAGTACTACTGCAAGGAACCTTGGAGTTATTTTTGATCAGGATCTGTCCTTTAACTCACATATAAAACAAATCTCTAGAACAGCCTTCTTCCACCTACGGAACATTGCCAAAATTAGGAGCATCCTGTCTCAAAGTGATGCCGAAAAACTGGTCCATGCATTTGTTACCTCTAGGTTGGACTACTGTAATTCCCTACTTTCAGGATGCCCCAGTAACTCCATAAAGAGCCTGCAATTAATCCAAAATGCTGCAGCAAGAGTGCTGACTGGAACTAGCAAGAGAGATCATATTTCACCTTCACTAGCTTCTCTCCATTGGCTTCCCATTAAGTTTAGAATAGAATTTAACACCCTGCTTCCTACATATAAAGCTCTGAATGGTCAGGCTCCATCATATATAGAAGACCTCATAGCACCATATCATCCCAGTAGACCACTTCGCTCTCAGAATGCAGGCCTACTTGTGGTTCCCAGAATTTCCAAAAGTAGAATAGGAGGTAGAGCCTTTAGCTATCAAGCTCCTCTCTTGTGGAACCAGCTCCCAGTTCAGATTCAGGAAGCAGACACCCTCTCTACTTTTAAGTCTAGATTTAAAAACTTCCTCTTTAATAAAGCTTATACTTAGTTATAGTTATGCTGCCATAGGCTTAGACTGCTGGGGGACCCACCCCCCAATGCACTGAGCTCCTTTCCTCCTCTTGACCATCTCTCCTCTCCTCTCACCCCACAATTGTCACCACTGTATGTCATTAACTCTGTGTGTTCTCTCCCGTAGTTGTCTTTGTCCTCCTCTGTCCCCCTTCTCTCTGTCCCTTTCTGCAGGTGTCCCCCGGCTTTGAAGCTGTGTGTCTTCCAGCGTGCAGCTACTGGTCCTACCAACCTGCCCGATGTTCTGTTGTTGCTTTTTGTTGCTCTGTTTTTTCCTCTCTCCCCTTTCCACTCACCCCAACCGGTCGAGGCAGATGGCCGTCCACCCTGAGCCTGGTTCTGCTGGAGGTTTCTTCTGTTAAAGGGAGTTTTTCCTCTCCACTGTTGCCTATGGCTTGCTCCAGGGGGAATTGTTGGGTTCTCTTTATACATCTTTATTATCTTGACTTTATTTTGTAAAGTGCCCTGAGATGACTTTGTTGTGAATTGGCGCTATATAAATAAAGTTGAATTGAATTTAAATTGTTGCCCTTGAACAGTACAATGATTACGACATGACAAGTTTTGTTCAACAGTTTCTGGTTTAACACTGTTTTTGTAATAAGTGATAGGTCACCGTTATCATCATCTTCTTCCTTTGCATTCGAAGCATTTCTGCTGTTCTCTGGTTGGTATCTGTTTTTAACTGAGGACCAGAGCTCAAAGACTGACCTTCTTCAAGATCAAATGCTGTCCTCTGCTGTCCCTAAAGCTTTTACTTTCTTTTTACCTCAAGTTAGCAGTTCATCCATTCCTGAGAATTGTCAGTATTTTTTTTTTACTGATGTGTTTTAGCACCAAATTGTTGCTGATTAATTGTTCTTTCGTCTTCATCCATCAGAAGCAAAACTAAATAATTAAGATCCAAATGCTTCTGTGCAAGTTTAACTCTGTCTGCAAAAGTCCTTCCAGCATTTTGCTAGAGGTCTTTTTTTTTTTTTTTTGTGCTCAGCAAAGCAAATGTTTGCAATGCCAATTTTATTGAGTCAAACATTTATTATTTTTACTATTATAATTGTTCTAACTGGATTGTTGAATTTCACTTGAAATGGAGTCAAACATTCTTCACAGTTGAAGATGAAATGGAAGTTGCAATGATTTACTTTCAGTCATTGTCAGTAAAGTTGCTGATAAATCAACAGATGATAAACTACAGCTGTTTGTGTCTTGTTCTCTCCATCAGATGCCTGTGAACTGGAACTGGACCCAAACACAGTAAACAGAAACCTACAACTGTCTGACAACAACAGGAAGGTGACACATGTGGAAGAGGATCAGTCATATCCTGATCATCCAGACAGATTTTATTACTGGTCTCAGCTGCTGTGTAGAAATGTTCTGACTGGTCGCTGTTACTGGGAGGTCGAGTGGAGAGAAACAGTTTTTATATCAGTGAGTTACAGAGGAATCAGAAGGAAAGGAAACAGTGAAGACTGTGCGTTTGGATGGAACAATCAGTCCTGGAGTCTGATCTGCTTTGATCATGGTTACTGTGTCTGGCACAATAACAGACAAACATCCATCTCCTCGTCCTCTGTCTCTCACAGAGTAGCAGTGTATGTGGACTGTCCTGCTGGCTCTCTGTCCTTCTACAGTGTCTCCTCTGATAAACTGATCCACCTCCACACCTTCAACACCACATTCACTGAACCTCTGTATCCTGGGTTCAGGATCTGTCCTGGTTCCTCGTTGTCTCTGTGCAGTGTGTAGTTGTGAGAGTGTCTCCTGTGGACAGAAACTGCTGACTGAAGATCAGCTGCTGAAATCAAAGTTCCCTCTGTTCACCATCACACACACTCTGCACCATTGATACTTGGACTTAAGAGAAACATTTGGATGGTTCTTTCATTACTGCCAATCATTTAGGTTGGTGTCAGGTTTGTGTTGATGATGAAGAAAATGTGTTCACTCTTGCACCAAGTCATCCACACTGTCCACCCTGAGTGTTTGTATTTTCCTAATTAGAACATGACAAATGTCATTGTTTTAAGGCCTTAGAATATTTGGATCTATCACATTTCCACAGAACTTCAGCACTAACAGCAAAGAAAGAGAAAAAGAATGGGCAGGATGCACAGACTGTGATCCTGCCTCCGGTAGAAGTAGGAGAATAATGACCACTCTGATGTGGACGCTCGACTTGTGTGGTTAGTGTGGAGCAGAGTTGTGTTGTTGCTCCTAACTCCATGAATATATGATGTGGGACATCACAGCCTTTGACCTGCTTCTAACAGGAAAGAAGCATTTGGTCAGAAAGCAGCTGCCAAGGGTTCAAAGATGAAACATGGAGATGAGTTGACTTGAGAGAAAATCTACAACACAACAATTTACAGCAGTGTCTTCATCTAAAAGCTGTTTCCACTTTCAGCAATTGCTGTGTCCAGATGGTTCAGAAGAGCAAAACCTAAGCCATAAAAAACAACAGATATTTGTCCTATATTGGATTAAACTGCCCTGAGAGTTTTAGGCTCCACCACATTGGACACAGGAACATTCAGATCTCTGGATTTACTAAAAGTTCATAAGTTGCTGGCACCAGGACAAGTTGATGTGCTTGAGGTGGTTTTTGTAAGTTGAACCTCAAAACCTCCTTAAATGTTCAGTCATCTGCAGTGGACACATGGATCAAGTCATTAATTTACATTTAGTCATTTAACAGAAGCCATGAGCTGTAAACCTCTTGATGATATTACACACAGTGGGCACAGGAACATTCAGATCTCTGGAGATGGACTTTTGTTTCTCCACCTCTCTTTTCTCCATGCTCAGTGTGACACACAACACAAAGGTTGAGTCAACTTTCCTCCATTTTAACTGGTTGCACCTGTGATTACTGTATTGCCCACAGGTGTGTCTACATACTAATTACAGGAGCATCACATGCTTGAAAAGCAATTATTTCATTTCACAAGGTGCCAATAATTTTGTTCAGTCCATTTTTGAATTCTGTGGAACTAAAACATTTTTATCAAGTTTGACTTTTCTTCTCAGTTTTTTTGTGTTGGTCCAGTGCAAATAAACACAATAAGCACCTGAATAACAGAACATTTGCAATTGGAACAATTTAAAGACAGAATTGCAAAGGGTGCTGATATTTCTGGCCATGAGTGTTTATATGTCATATATAAATATTTTTAGGTTTATGTACAGTTGCATGCTTTCAGTTTGTCTTCCTTTTATAAGACATATGGGATTAGTTCATCACCTTTCGGATGACACTGGTGGACGGTTGAAGGACTGAGATCGTAGCGGCTCCACACTGCTGTGGGGGTGTCCATGTTATCAGTAGGAAACTCACAGTGCAGCAGGACATACTGGTCCCCCTCATTCACCTCCACAGCTGAGGCATGCTGGGAAACTGCGAGGACACACAGAGAGTAAGAGAGAGTTTATCTCAGCATCATGTTTCATGTCTTATTAAATGTCCATCCTCAGGTGAGCAAGAAATAAAGTGTAATTTGTGGTTCAATGTTCTGTTTTATTGTGAAATTGTTTCTGAAACCCTCAGACCCTGAGACACACAGAGGGGGATTCAGCATAAAAGCACATGGTGCTTTGTTTTAACCACTGTTATTCTGCTGTTATGTTAATTACATTTACATTTTTCAGATTTTTATGAAATACACTGGTTGGACAGATTAAAGTTCAAATCCTGTTCAACTTTCTCCACTATCATTCATGTGGTTTTGTTTACTTTGCTCCACTGACAGGATTCCACCTTTAAACAGCAGAACTCCTTATAATTTTAGCTGCCTTACTTAAGCTTCACACTGAGGTGTTACACTTTTAAACTTTCCACAATTTCCAGCTCTGTTCAGGTAAAAACTGCTGCCATGTGCATGAGAGGATGTGGTGCAAATCCAGAAAGTTCCTTTGCTCTTGCTGAATATCAGAGTTTGCTTGTGTCTTTTTCTCACCGTCAACAAGGCAAAAACTGAATAGTACCAGGACAAACTTAACACCACTGACACCAGGAAGCCAGATGTAGACGTCCTGCTAACATCATCAAGCAACACTTTACTCTTCTCTCGACATCTCCATCCTCCTCCTCTCTGACTGCTCACATGCCAAAGACTTGTTGCTTTTGAACCAGATGGGCATAGTCAGTATTGTCTCTAGTAAAGTGTAACCACACTTTTGAAGGTTCAGTTCTCTGTGTGTCTGTGCTGCTCAGACAGACCTCTCTGGACTTGAAATAGCAAAAACAGATAAATGTCTTAACACGTGCAAGTTAACTGTTAGTCTGCAATAATGAGTAATGAGAAATTGATTTTCTTAATTTCTTCAGTACTGATATCAGAACTGATCATGTTGAAGCTTATTGATCCTGGTTTTTAATTATTTACATTTTCATTTAGTCATTTAGCAGAAGCTTTTATCCAAAGCAACTTACAAGTGAGGTACAAGGCAGCAAGAATCTAAGTCAAGCAGATCAAAGCAAAGTCCAATCAGAAAAGTGTTAAGATTTCACGAGATGCAAGTGCGAGAAAGAGCAGAAAGGAAGTGTTTTTTTAGCTGCAGGTCTCCTTTAATCCTGGGCTACAGGACCCATTTCTAGATTTAACTTCATATCCTGTATATCCATCATAGTTATTTAATCTTATTCACTGTGGGTTTTTTTGTACTCTTGACCTTGTTGTTTCATTGTGTTTCCCTCTGATGAACACGGCCGTTGTGCTGGAGCTGCGGTTCAAGTCAAACTTCATGGAAGAGACTGACTTGATCCCAGTTATCAAAAAACAGAGCAGTAGATAACAGGAGTCATTTAAAAGTTAATTGTTACAGCCGCTAAACAAACACACAAAACATGCTTAACCCACAGGAAAACCACATATTTCAAGACTGCATATAAGTACTGTGAAGCTAATACACACATTCACTGTGCTTCATAAAAGTCTTTCTTATCATGAATCAGTACGTTAAAAACCTTCAGTCTCTGTTTATAGGATTTAACATTTTATAAAATGCAGCAACACAGTTCAAAGAATTTAGAATATGAGCACTGTAGAAATGAATTCCTCACATCCTACATGGCATCAGCCTGCGGCCTCTGCATTATTACGCTCATCTGTGCCTTGGTTGTTGTCCAGTCCACTGGGTGACGTAATGTTCAACTTTGTCAAACAAACCTGAACTAGACTCGGACATTTGTGCAGTCAGCACATGAAAATTCAATACTGTGTAAATATTTTTTCTTAGTGCTGTTCTTGTACTTTTATACTTTGAGTGAATTTTTATAGCATGTACTTAGTACTAGTAATTGAGGGGGGGGGAGAGATAAAGACGGAAAAAAGCTTTCAACAGCCCACCGATTACAAGCACAAGACAGATCATGCGAATCCAAACCCTCAGTGGCTCTGATGCCACTTTTAAAGTCTTCATATGGTTTGTGCTCTGTGGACAGGTACAGCTTGTTTGCTTTGGGAAACTTTGATAATTCTCCATTGTCCTCAGCGTCACTCAGAAAACAGAGACATGGACAGGGCTTCAACACAAGAGGTGGTAGGGTTTTCACCCCAGTTCTGAAAAACAGCATGTCCTCTGATGATCTCTGAGTCATCATCTACAAGATAATGACTGTAATAAATAGAGGAGACTGGAGACGGTTGTAACACTTTTTTCACTTCTTTCAGTTTCTCAGAGACACTTTATACTAGAATAAAGTCACATCTCTCAGCTACGCACACACACTGCTTTAACACTGGTACATGTGACAATATGTACAATTTAATCTTGAACGGACAAAGTCAAATGTTGCAACTGAACCCAAGTAAGTAACTATTTGTGTGTGTGTTGGTGTGTGTGATGTAGCTTATGTGTGTGTGTCAGAGACAGGATAAAGGAGGAAATGAGTCCACATCAGACTCACAGTTGTAGCGAGTGTAAATGGCTCGTCCATCAATGATGTGTAGGCAGCTGGTGGATTTGCTCATGTTGTAACCAGCACAGTGGTTTACAGTGTAACATTAGCTTTAACATTTAGCTGGCTGGAGGTGTTTTGCTTTGCCCTGATCGTCCACGAGACAAACATTATTTAACTATATCTAGACAGTGACTTTGTCACCGTGCAGGAGAATCACAAGCACCGCCAGCATCTTCCTCTGATGAAGAACTTCCCCAAATTGTCGTTACATCTGGGGAGAAATAACGGTAACATCTGCAGGAACATCTGACGATTACTTTAACTTCTGATGCTCATTACTTGCTGCTGCTGAGTCTACATCAGAGTGAAGTTTATTTATTAAAGAGTTTAGTTATTAAAAAGCAACGTTTTCAGGTAGAAAAGAGCTGAGTTGACAGAAAGAAGCAGATTTCTAAGCTGACAGAAATGTTCTACATGCACTAGAAAACTACAATCATTCAGCTATGAAAACATGTGCTGTCACTTCTCATGTCTGTAAAAAGAGTGTTTGAACACAGACACTGTATCTCTTTCAATAGTCCATATGTTCGTATGATTGTTATGTTAAAAGCCAAATATGCAGAGGGTCAATGAGTGTCTGACATACAACTTTGTGCTTAGCTGCTTATGATGCTCCTCGTGTGATGGTCGGCAGCTCTTGAGTTGAACTCGTCTTATCAAACTCTTGCTGAATTTCCACACAGTGAGAAGTTATAAAAAAATGGAAATGAAATCAAAAACAGTGCTGTGGTGGTTACATGCATTGGTGCCGTTAGTTGTGTCCCTCACTTATATTATCCTCACCTAAAGCAGGGACAGATCAGTCAAAGAAGAGGTCAAAGGTCAGTGACCAGGAGCTGACATGTTGTGTGTAGATCACATGAAGACAACACACAGTGTGTGTAATTATGAAAACACTAATCACACATCACTTGTTGTTTGTTACTTCCTCTCTCAAACCTTCAAACACTCCAACACACGAATCATTGTCTCAAACCTCCCTATTGCTGAGCTTCCCTGGATGAGGAACATTAATTAGCCAGATATTTGTTACATATACATCAGTTGTATATGTTGATGTGGTGAATCATCACATGAAAACAGCAGTGTTACAGTTTACAGATGGTTATTGTCATCATATATATCATGACTACTGTGGGAGTTTGTTATATTTTCTATTATATTTTCTATTATATTCTATATTATATTCTTTGTGTTATTATCATTATGTGAAGAATAGTAAGTCACAGGACTCACATGGTCAACTTGGTGTGATGTATGTATTCTACGCTACATTCTTTCTTAATTTAGTTTACCCTTGGGACAGAGCAGGAGGTGCATCCTGTTCTGTAAATCTTCTAGTTTAGGACCTGTAGAGCAGGACATACATACATTCCTTCTTGGGTGAGAATATCTGGTTGTTCAATAACCAGATGGTTTGACTTAAAGAAAAGTAATGTATGCATGAAATGTCCAATCACGTGAAGGCATACCCTTCTCTGTTCTGTCCTGTTTACAATAAAAAGAGCTTGCAAGGGGATACTCTTTGGAGTGGCTGTGTTCGGGTGAGTGCAACTGTCACTGAGACCCGCCGGCTCCCCTTGCAGCAGTAAAAGACAAAGTCGACTTCTGTGTTTATTTCACTGTTGAAGAACTGTACTTCCTGGTGTAATCAGCGCTGTTGTGGTTATTAGAACCCAACAAGAAACAAAATGAGAAGGATGTGGACTGAGAAAAAGAGTTTGGACTAAAATTATCAGCGGAGCAGGGAGGGCGGCTTCTGGGGCTTAAGCCTCGAATCATTTCTCTAAATGACTTCAGCTCTGAGAGACTTGTTCCAGTCAAAGAAAAGGACCCACAGTCTCCTGTATGTTGGCTTGGTCAGGGTGAGACAGGGTCTGAAAGCTGATGTTCAAGACAATGTCACAGGAAACAGGACACAAACTGCTGTCTCTGGTTTTGTTGCCTTCATATCCACCCCGACCTTCTCTACAAAGACTGACTACGGCCACTAGATGTCAGCATTTCCCCTCACATCTTGATCATAACAACTGTGCCGTTAGGTAGTAGGTGACCTACTAAAGCATAACTGTGGCTGTGACAATGACTGATAACCATGCATTCAATAGCATGAGAACACTGGAACACTGCTGTCAAGAAAGGGCCAACAATTCTGAAATAAATGTGTCTGTGGATTTTGTCTCTGTAGAACCACACAGTGAGAAGAAGCTTCCAGCTGGGAGAAACAGCAGTTTCAGAGTTTTTACAGTGTCTCTGGGAGTTCTGTATCTTCTGATTCTGGCTGGGATCATCACACGCTGTGAGGACTTTTATTCCATAATGTTGAAGGTTTTATTTTCTCCTAGAAATGATGTTAGAAACATGTTTCTTACAAATGAATGGTGTTGAACTTGTTAATCATTTAGTCCTGATCAGCTCTGGGCTCATCACACACAGTGTCCTAAACCATAGGATTAGTCCACAGCTGCTGGGCTGCTCTCCAAGCACCAACCATTTGTCAGCTTGTGAGGAGAATTCAAATCCAGTGGATTCCATCTTCTTAGTGGCTGTTCCATCAGTAAACAGGTTTTAAAAAACCCACAGACGACCAATCATTTCAAAGAAACACAGGATAAAGTTGTGACCACCTAAAGCTCGAGCTGTTAGAACTTGGTTACTTTGCGTCTCCATCGATGTGCTGCAGGGCTCAGATCTTGGTCCTCTTCTTTTTCCATCTATACTACATCCCTGGGTTCTATCATCCACTCACATGGCTTTTCCTATCATTGCTATGCTGACGACACACAGCTCTTCCTGTCCTTTCCACTGAGGACTCCACTGTCTCAAATCGCATTTCTGTCTGTCTCTCTGACATCTCTGTTGAATAAGAGAAATATATCTTCAGCTCAACCTTTTGAAGATATCAGCATCAACAATGGGTCTTCAATGATTGTCAATTTGCCAGCATTCCATTGCTGGTTGATTTCAGTAAACAGGACATAGGCATTGTGAGCAGACGCATTCACAATGTTATAGAAAATCACAGAGGGCTAACAGGCTGTCTTGCGCTGGCAGCTGTATGTCACTGTGACTTGTCTAGATTGTCAGCTCCTCTTTTGGTGGAGTTGTAGTCCAGGATCATTTGTAGCTTCTTGTCTTCTCTTGTGCTCAGAGATGATCAGATCTGTGTGCACTGTGCTCATGAAAAGAACATTCTTGTTTCTCTTTGGGCAGTATGAAACTACTGTTGCTTTCTCAGTGAAAACAAATATTGAGGAATACAGAGATCTTCCCTGCATCTTCACATTTTCACTGGGAAATTTTGGCTTATTTCTTCTGATTGTTCCCAACATAGTCAGCTTTCTCTTCTGAAGTTCATCTCCAAGGCGGTAGGATGTAAAGGAGTTGTCACAAGTGATGTTATGACCTTGCAGCCTTTCACTCATCTCCATCACCACATGGATCCAAAAGCTACAATGAGCTCCAGGACAAAATGTCATGTAAGATTTTGAAATCATTACCAAATATCATTATACACAAGATTCACCTTCATGTTACATTGAGACTTGACAGGATTCATATTGTTGTAATGTTGTTTTTAAGACACGTCAATCACCAACAGTCAGTTATAAGTTGGAAATAAAGCAGCTGAAAGACAAAATTTAGGAGGAGAAAAATTTTAAAAACTAAAAACAGGATTAAACCAATTTCCATGATGTGACTTAAATGTGCCTTTATATTCAGTTAGAGTTGTTTCATTTTGTTGAACATTTTTCTATGTGGATATTTCTGTTGCAGGTCATCACTTAAAAATCTGAGTTTTAACTTCTTTCTAAACTGAAGCTGAAAGAGAAAAGCAGCAGATTAAGATCTTATTTTACACAGTGACACTACAGATCATCATCATTCTGATACTGAATGACATGAAATCTGTCTTTAAACTTTTGTTTGACATTAAGGGAAGTTGTGTCCTAAAGGATGGAAGAGATTTGGATGCAGTTGTTACTTTAAATCCACTGGGAAGAAAAGTTGGTCTGACAGCAGAACAGACTGTGAGAACAGAGGATCATATCTGGTGATTATCAACAACAAAGAGGAACAGGTGAGTGTGTGTGTGTGTGTGTGTGTGTGTGTGTTAATGTGTGTGTGATCTTTGATGAATCTGTTCCTTGTGTTTCTGACCTGCTGTCAGTTTTTATAGACAATGAAAAGTCACATGAATATGGGAGAATTTTGATGAACTATAACCAGGAGCCCTGATCTCAGTTAAATGAACAAAAGAAAAACATGTTAAGAAGAACTGATTATCGACTTTCTGTTAGGACTTTGTCACCGAGCTGAATCAGCATGAAGAGTCCTGGATTGGTCTGTGGACACAATGGTCACAGACACAGCAAAAATTTCAGTGGAAATGGGTGGACGGATCAGCTCCGATAGAAAAGTGAGACAGTGTTTATTTCTATTACAGTTCAGTTATTGTTAAAACAAATGACAACTGTGCTGATTGGGAGTGAAAAGTCTAACAGACAGTGACTGGGCTCAGAGAGAGAAACACTACTGAACATGTGCAGTGGCTTTAAAAAGCAGGAATCAGAGCAGGAAGACACTAAATGCTGCTGGAGTCTGAGCAGAGTCACTGACTTTGATTGGAATGAATGGAGGAGATCTCAGAGTCCTGGATCCAGGTTTCAGTTCACATCTGGGATCAGACTTATCCCCATGATCTTTTGTGTTCTCAATGGTCTACAAAGTCCCATAGAGAGAAATACTGAAAAAAATTGACATAATCTGAGTAAAAATTAAGTTTATTTAAATACAAAAAGAATCTGGAATTTATGATGAAAATATTTGTTTTATTCATCCCAAAGGTTCTGGGCAACAAATCGGGAGAATCCTACAGACTGGTTTGCAGCATGTTGTGAGAAACAGGGAAGATGGACAACACATGAATATAATACTGGTACAAAAAAGTGGATCTGTGAGAAGAAGATTGTTGGGATGAAGCTGTTTGTCAAACTCTGAAATGTTCTTCCTGATCCTCAGAGTCATCTCACATTTGTTGACTTGTTCATTCTGTGTCACATGTTCAATCCTCTTTATTCCATAGATATCGTCCCTCTGTGCTCTATGGTGCAGACAGAGTAGTGGGGTTGGAAGTCGTCCACACAACAACTACATGTGGACTTACTAACTCTGTAGTCCCACTAAACTGCTGCAGTCACAGGAAACTCTTTATGTTCATCTTCCAGTCTTTACTGTTGCTTCTGTATTGTCTGTGACACACCTGGTCTCAGCAGCTCATCATTGTCTTTATTATCATAGAAATTCGACTTTATCTTCTTATTTTCCACCAGGCTCCCTGCACAGTGTGAGCACAGAAAAAACCAACAAATTAATTAAATTAATTATTATTATTATATTCTAAAAACAAAAACATCAAAAATACCATGTCAGTACTTTTAGCTCATATCTCTGAACTTGTTAAAGAAGTTTGTTTATCAGATATTAATAACTATCCAGGTCACATGTTTGTGTGTATTTAGTCTGTACAGCACAGGAAAGCAGCCTCTGACAAATGTATTTCTATGAATGTGCACACAGATGCTTCTTGATGTGTAAACGGATATGATTAAAGTGTCAGTGGTTGTGGTTTGTCATGCTGCTACTTCCTTGATGCTCTCTGTTCAAAGCTGCCTGACTCAGACACAAACAGACTCACTTTTTAGCTCTTTACATTAGCAGAGCTCTAAACTATACAAACATTTTATTTTATGTTTGCTCTCACAAGGAAACAGCAGCCAACCTCGACACTTTACTACTGACTTCTCCCATTACTTGTTTTAACTCCTTAATATTTTTTTATTGTCACTGTGTGGAGCTCTGATCTTTGTTGTAGTCTGAACAAGCCTTGTTTGTTAGTTAAGATCTAAGCTTTGCTTGAAATAAAAAAGCACGGTGGAAACATTTTCTGTCTTTAATACTTATTTAAACAATGATAGTTTTCTTTTTATATAATATATAAATGTAGACATATAAAAATATAAATGATGCGATCCATGATCAGGGCTAGAGTTGAATTGTTTGGAGATTAAAAATGGGTTGAAGTGGAAGGAAGAAGCATAATAATAATAATCATATAGATTTTTGATAGGTGTAAAATGTTAAAGCAGCCCTGTCATGTGACCTACGACTAAGCTGAGTTAGTTTTGTTAAAGCACCTTCTGCACCCAGAGAACTGCTGCTCACTGGCTATTTTCTCTTTTTTAGATTGTTCTCTGTGAACCCTAGAGATGGTTGATTGAGAAAATCCCCTTGAATCAACAGTTTCTGAAATACTCTGAATACACTTCAAACACCTTTCCTCCCTGTTTGATGCTCACTTTGAACTTTAGCATTAATGCATTGAGTTGCTGGCCTGTGATCGGCTCATTAGACATTTGGGTGGAGGAGCAGGTGAACAGCACCTCACTGCATGAGGCCTGTAATCAAACAGTAAAAACTATACTAACATCAAAAACAAAGTCATATCAAATCATATGTGAAATTACTATGAGTAATATGAGTCTTTATGTCAATTGGGAATTTCTGGTAGATCTCAATATAATTGTATTATTATAATAGTCTACAACTGTCTCCTGGACTTCTCTGTCCATTTGTCCTTTAGGGTTTCAGAGGCCGTTCTGCATGGAGCTGGAGGCTCAGTAGTAGCTGGCTGCTTCACTTTCTGACCACTAGTAAGTTTTACTTTAACCTGTGTTGTGTCTTTTCATTACTTGTTTATTGCTTTGTGTTGCACTCAGCTTTTAATGTCAGGCTCAAGGAATGTGGGATCATTTGATTTTTCACAAATTGTCTGCTCAGAAAAGTATTGCTCTGTCCAACCTGTGGGAGGGAAGACGCGTCAATGTAAATGGTCTGTACACGCCCATACAGGCGTTTAAATACGAGTTACTGATAATAAGTAAAGTTACGTAAAGTGACGTACGTAAATTCCCCTCTACATTAGTCGAACCGTTGATGGGGTCCAGCCAGTAGGAACTAAGATGACTGAGTTAGCGAGTCCACTGATGAGAGTGCGATCATTTAAGTATGGGAGGATTTGAAGCAGAGACAAACAACATGTTGCTCTGCCAGCTCTGGTAATTGTTTGACTTTTGCTGCTGAATTGATGAATGTAGATTGAATCACATTCCTTGAACTTCATTGGAACTAGTCTGTAAAAGTAGTTTCTGTTTGGGGAACTGTTTTTTTATTGCAATTCATTTGTGTGTGTGTGTGTGTGTGTGTGTGTGTGTGTGTGTGTGTGTGTGTGTGTGTGTGTGTGTGTGTGTGTGTGTGTGTGTGTGTGTGTGTGTGTGTGTAATAAAAGCAATAAAAGAAATGATACAAAACATGTCATACTTAAATAATATAATGATGATATAATGATACACACACAAAAAGGGGGAGGAGCTGCTACTACCACTTAATAATAAAGAAGAAGAAGATTGATATTGATACTAATAACTATATTCAAAATCTATTATTACTGCTAATAATAATGAGGGATATTAATAAGAATGATGTTATTTATTTAAAAAAATAGATAAAAACTAGGATCATGACTAGTCTAATTTTTTTGCTATTTGTGGTGGGGGTGTGTTCGTGGAGATGTTTGTGGCTTCAGTCCCAGGCATTTTGTTTGAGTAAAAATGTTCTAAGAATAAGTTCCAAGCTGCATTGAAGTTGGCTGTATTGTTTTTGTATGTAGCTGATGTTTTTCTATGGTCATGTTTTCTGTGAGAAGATTTGTCCAGTGACTGATATGTAGTGAGGGTTTATTTTTCCAGTTTTGAAGATTATTTTCTTGGTGATTGTTAGAGATGAGGTCTGAGGTCTTTATATTTAAGTTGGAGATGATCAACTTCTGAGATGTTGATCAGAGGGATGGAGATGATCCAAGAAAGTGGAGAGTGTCTCTGTCACCGCTACCCAGAATCATTCATCGGGTTACAGGCCCAAGTGGCGTGAAAGTAACCATCTGTGCTACTTTTATTTATTAGATTTATACTGACATTAACACACTGGTGGACTCTATTTACTAATGAGGTGACATCTGAAGGCAGTTGCTTCCACTGGATTTTAGTTGGTGGCTGTAGCTGTAATTCAGTTAGTAAGGCATGGACCAAGGGTCAGTGGTTTGATACCCGGTCCTGGCTACATGTCGAAGTGTCTCTGGACAAGACCCTGAACCCCAAGTTGCTCCCGTTGGGTCAGGTCAGCACCTTGCATGGCAGTCACTGCCATCGGTGTGTGAGTGTGTGTGTGTGTGAATGGGTGAATTGCAAAACGCTTTGGATAAAAGTGCTATATAAGCAACTATTTACCAGTTTATGTTTGTGGATGTAACGTGACAACATCTGGAAAAGTTCAAGAGGTATGAAAACTTTATCAAAGCACTGTATATAACACCAATTCACAACAAAGTCATCTCAAGCCCAGTTGGTTTTGCAGCAGTAAAACTGAAATGGGATAAAAATAAAAGACTCATAAAAGTGTCTGAGATGAAATTGTTGTGAATTGGTGCTATATTATAAAATTGTAATTGTATTTAAGTCCTGAATTGGTTTCTGTGTTCATGTCAGCTTTTCCTCCCAGAGTTGAGTTGAGAGATGGCAGAGGGGATCAAACAGGAACACAGAGACATTTTCAGTAGTGAGCAGCTCATGTGACACAGACTCCACATCATTCAGGTCCAGTACAAGTGTGTTTGTAGAGCAGCATCAGTGGTGGATCTCCACCATTTTCCATTTCCTGAGGATGTTACTGTCCTGGAGTTTCTCTGGTCAGTCAGCACCATCTAGTGGACAGGTAGTAGAACTCCATCATCTGACACTGGATTTCTGAAACAGGTTCTACTGGTTTGACGATGTTTTTTTAGACTTGGACTCTGAAGTTATGAGGATGTGACAGCGTCCTCAGATCAAATTCTCACAGACACCAGGACTGAGGAGGGACAATGAGCAGCTTCTTCTCTACACATTAGGATGGAAAAGTGTCTGGAAGTGGACCTGAAGTGAGTTCAGCAGGTGAGAATCCTACCAGAGAAATGTGTAAATGTGTGATGAACAGGATCACTGGGATCACATTGTGTTGTATCACTGTTTGACTGGACAGTAGAAATGTTTCTGGATGATGATGCTCTGTTTCCTAAGATCTGTTGAATCCTTCACATTTTGATTCTTCAGAGTTTCTCTCTGAGTTAAAGGAGAGTGGATTGAGAAGGATTTGCAGGTTTTACTGTCAGTGGTTCTCAGGTAGAACCAAAAGCAGTTTGATTGTAACCTGAGCTCAGAGTGTCAGAACTGGTCGGACAGCTTGGATCAAACTGGCTGAGCTGCATTTTATCCAAAACACAACCATCTTCCAACACTGAGACAGACTTGCTTTGACTGAAAGCTCTTTAGCACAGTCCATGTGTGGACTGTCCCAGAGGCTGAAATGTTATGGGGAGGAGGGGAAAAGACTGTCCACATCCAACATTACTGAGGGTTTTTCATTCATGGAGCTGAGTCCTGGTCAGTATCATCAAATCATGTGGTCACCAGACTAACTTTTTTCCAGGAATCACATTCATCTTCCATCAATGAGACAATATTGTCACAATAAAAGTCCTTCAGCCTTCTGTTAATCAGGCTTTTAATGTGAAAACAGTGCTGAGTGTGTTATTGGCTGTAGCTCTACATGGATCAGGAGAACAGCACAGATGAAATCAGTGACAATAATCAGTCTGTTAACTACTAGTTCTTGATGTAGGTTCTAAGTTTCAGCACTAGAGGGAGACATTTACAAGAGGACGTGCTGATGGGTTGAAGGATTTGTCCTTGTGAGGAAAAGCACACAGAGCTCAGTTAGATCTACGTTTTCCTGAGGGAATCAGAGGATGGATTAGAGTTTATGAGAGAATGTTTAAACCTTGACCACTGATAACAGACTGTGAGGTTCCAGAGGTCAGAAATAGAAAACACTGTTTTATCTGTTTATTAGCCTTTAGTCCTCATCAGGTGACAGCTGAGGAAATGAGCAGATTCCAGCTCATTTACTAAGATAATGTAGGTCTGCTACATGATCAATGAGTGAAGTTTGTTCTATTAATGTACATGATTCAACTCTACTTTATTTATACAGCTTCAACTCACAACCACAATCATCCCAAGGCCCTTTACACATTAAAGTCAAGACCTTAGAGAAGAAACCTCTGACACATCAGGATCAGGTTGGTGGCTGTCTGCTTCATCCAGCTGGGGAGACAGAGACAGAGACAAGAAGCAACAAACAAGACACTGGACAGGTTGGTAGAAGCAGAAACAGAACATTGGAAACTCACAGCAGCTTCAAGGGAACATTGTCAGTGTTGTTGCTGTAAAGACTGAGCTCAGCTCCCAGCAGGTGTGGACTCTGCTATGAATCAGTGTGAGGACAGAGAGGAGGGAGTCCCTCCCTCTAAAACCACTCTGTGTGGGGGACATGAGAGCCAGACCAAAGACCAGAGGTGAGATGAGGATCTCTAACTGTCCATGACTTTTGTCCATGTCAAATCAGTCCACCATCATTATTCCCACTCACTGTCACATCTGCCACTCAGCTCCTCAATAACAGCTTAGAAGAACTAATCATCAACTACTAACTGTCTTAGTTAACAAAGAGCCAACCACTGATTAGTCAACTAAGCAACTAAGATGAGACAGCATCTTTCATCAGATTCCATGTTGATGAACAGGAGAACGTTCCTCATCCACTGTCTTCTTACTGACTTTCTATCTGCTTCTAACATTTCAGCTGCTGACAGTCTGCTCACAATTCATCTGCTTTCAGCTTCAAACTACTTTTCATTTGTCTCTTGTTTGTTTGGATCAGGATGAAGAAGCAGAGTCCAGACTCTGCTGAACCCAGCTGTATCTCTATGAAGAGTGACCGGTCTATGGATATTCCTATTGTATTTAAAAATGGACAATCTGCTGATCATAGGTAAAAAATAAAAACTGAGCTTTTTATTTTTTGATTCATCTTCAGCTTTATAGTCTGAGTAGAACTGAAGTTCTTGCTTTGGTAGCTACTCATCTCTTTAGTGAACTGAAGACTTTATTTTACTTTCTTTCTTTTTATTAAGACTTTTATATATTTTATCCAGTGTCTTATTGGTGTCACATAATATCTGCTATGTATAAAGGATGATAAAAAAAAAGGTCACATCATTTACAGTTTATCTGGAGTCAAGTGTCAGCAACATACTGAAAACAGGAAAACTGTAAATGAAAGTTCATAGAATCATCAGTTTTTTAGATTCAAAATACTTTGTCACTGTTTGTATCAGGATGAAGAAACAGAAACCAAAACACAGCCACATCTCTGTGAAGAGTGACCGGTCTAAGGGTCAAGACATTGACTTTAAAGATGAACAACCTGCTGATCAAAGGTAAGAAATAAAAACTGAGCTTTTTATTTTCTGATTTGTTTGATAAGATGAATCATTTCTTAGTCCAGAGCTTTATGGTCTGATTAGACCAAAGTTTAGACATAACCCTGACAGGACAATGTACATGTTTGCTTTAGTGAACTGAAGACTTACACTTTATCCAGTGTCTTATTGGTGTCACATAATATCTGCAATTTATAAGGATGATAAAAAAATTCAGTTATTATAACATCAGCTACATTTTGTCTGGAGTTAAGTGTCAGCAACATACTGAAAACAGGAAAACTGCAAATGAAAGTTCATCAAATCATCTGTTTTTTAGCTTCAAAATACTTTGTCCCTGTTTGTATCAGGATGAAGAAGCAGAGACCAGACTCTGCTGAACCCAGCTGTGTCTCTATGAAGAGTGATAAATGTCTGCGTGGCCTAATTCACTTTAAAGATGAACAAGCTGCTGATGGAAGGTAAGAATTTCAAACTGAATCCTGACATTCAGAAGTTCATGCAACTGACCTGTAAAGCAAACAAGACCTTTTTGTCCTTCAATTACCACCTTCAGGCTTAAAAGACAAGAAACATCTTTTAATATGTGCAGGATATACAGGTTTACACCCTGTCCACATTCAGCCACTGTACTGCAACTTTTACTCAGTGTTTCCCATTTGTCCTGAAGTGAAGGTGTCCACCAGGTGTCCACATGAACACTTACTTTTTACTCACTTTGTTTATGAGTCATTACATTTCCTTAAAGTTTCTCTTTTCTCCCCAGTGTTGAGCAGCAGAGCTCAGAGGTTCACAGTGGTCAGTTTGCCCAGCAGCATCAACCAGACCTGGACTCCATATTTATGGTCTGTACATGTCCAATCACACTTTGACTATGAACTACATAAAACCCAGACTGAATGTTCAACAACCATTCAGGTCCTAACAGAGTCCATGCTGCTGTGTTCAGACCAGCAGGTCTTCAGACTCACAGATGAATCACATGTTGTCTTCTACCAGTTTCAATGAAATGTTCACTTCTCATTCTGTTCCAGCTGCTGGAGAACAACATTGTCACTTTTGTGAAGTGGCAGCTGAAGGAGATCCAGAGGGTCCTGAGACCAGATTACCCAGAGTGCTCAGAGAGTCAGAGGGAGGATGAGGAGGATGAAGAGCAGAGGAGGAGCAGCAGAGAGTCATTTGTGAAGATCACAGTGAACTTCCTGAGGAGAATGAAGCAGGAGGAGCTGGCTGACTGTCTGCAGAGCAGTAAGAGGATTTGAACAGATTTAACATGATGGAAAGAGGAAATGGAAACAGCGGGAGAGAAGTTTCCATTTCCAAACTCTGCTGTAAATATGCTGCACACATGTATCAGATCAGAGGCTGTTTGTCCTCCACTGATGATAAAACTGATGGAGGAAGAAAAACTTTACAGACAATTAAATGTTTAGATTCTCTGATTTTCTGAAGGATCCACTCACTGATTTCATTTGTTCTTTGTTCATTCAGGAATTGATGCTGCAGTGTGTCGACGTAAACTCAAGTCTGACCTGAAGAAGAAGTTCCAGTGTGTGTTTGAGGGGATCGCTAAAGCAGGAAACCCAACCCTTCTGAATCAGATCTACACAGAGCTCTACATCACAGAGGGAGGGACTGGAGAGGTCAATGATGAACATGAGGTCAGACAGATTGAAACAGCATCCAGGAAACCAGACAGACCAGAAACAACCATCAGACAAGAAGACATCTTTAAAGCCTCACCTGGAAGAGATGAACCAAACAGAAGAGTGATGACAAAGGGAGTGGCTGGCATTGGGAAAACAGTCTTAACACAGAAGTTCACTCTGGACTGGGCTGAAGACAAAGCCAACCAGGACATACAGTTCACATTTCCATTGACTTTCAGAGAGCTGAATGTGCTGAAAGAGAAAAAGTTCAGCTTGGTGGAACTTGTTCATCACTTCTTTCCTGAAACCAAAGAAGCAGGAATCAGCAGGTTTGAAGAGTTCCAGGTTGTGTTCATCTTTGACGGTCTGGATGAGTGTCGACTTCCTCTGGACTTCCACAACAATGAGATCCTGACTGATGTTACAGAGTCCACCTCAGTGGATGTGCTGCTGACAAACCTCATCAGGGGGAACCTGCTTCCCTCTGCTCGCCTCTGGATAACCACACGACCTGCAGCAGCCAATCAGATCCCTCCTGAGTGTGTTGACATGGTGACAGAGGTCAGAGGGTTCACTGACCAACAGAAGGAGGAGTACTTCAGGAAGAGATTCAGAGATGAGGAGCAGGCCAGCAGAATCATCTCCCACATCAAGACATCACGAAGCCTCCACATCATGTGCCACATCCCAGTCTTCTGCTGGATCACTGCTACAGTTCTGGAGGATGTGTTGAAAACCAGAGAGGGAGGAGAGTTGCCCAAGACCCTGACTAAGATGTACATCCACTTCCTGGTGGTTCAGTCCAAACTGAAGATCATCAAGTATGATGGAGGAGCTGAGACAGATCCACACTGGAGTCCAGAGAGCAGGAAGATGATTGAGTCTCTGGGAAAACTGGCTTTTGAGCAGCTGCAGAAAGGAAACCTGATCTTCTATGAATCAGACCTGACAGAGTGTGGCATCGATATCAGAGCAGCCTCAGTGTACTCAGGAGTGTTCACACAGATCTTTAAAGAGGAGAGAGGACTGTACCAGGACAAGGTGTTCTGCTTCGTCCATCTGAGTGTTCAGGAGTTTCTGGCTGCTCTTCATGTCCATCTGACATTCATCAACTCTGGAGTCAATCTGCTGTCAGAATCAACTTCCAAAACATTTAAAATATTTAAAGACAAACCTAAACTAAAACGTCTCTACCAGACTGCTGTGGACAAGGCCTTACAGAGTCCAAATGGACACCTGGACTTGTTCCTACGCTTCCTCCTCGGTCTTTCACTGCAGACCAATCAGAATCTCCTAAGAGGCCTGGTGACCCAGACAGGAAGTGGATCACAGACCAATCAGGAAACAGTCCAGTACATCAAGGAGAAGATCAGTAAGAATCTGTCTGCAGAGAAAAGCATCAACCTGTTCCACTGTCTGAATGAACTGAATGATGGTTCTCTAGTGGAGGAGATCCAACAGTCCCTGAGATCAGGACGTCTGTCCACAGATAAACTGTCTCCTGCTCAGTGGTCAGCTCTGGTCTTCATCTTACTGTCATCAGAAAAAGATCTGGACGTGTTTGACCTGAAGAAATACTCTGCTTCAGAGGAGGCTCTTCTGAGGCTGCTGCCAGTGGTCAAAGCCTCCAACAAAGCTCTGTATGTGCACATAGACTATTTCAGATTAAGTGGATTGTTGTTGGCATGACAGAAAACTAATGTTTGTAACTGGTTTCTTTGGTTTTACTGGATTATTTTTAGACTGAGTGGCTGTAACCTCTCAGAGAGAAGCTGTGAAGCTCTGTCCTCAGTTCTCAATTCCCAGTCTTCTAGTCTGAGAGAACTGGACCTGAGTAACAATGACCTGCAGGATTCAGGAGTGAAGCTGTTTTGTGCTGGACTGAAGCAAAATCACTGCAGACTGGAAACTCTCAGGTCAGATTACAGCTATTTTTAAAAGTTTCCCAATTAAATTGTTTTAGTGTTTCTTTATCTGAACTTTGTTTTTACTTACTAAAATCTACTTCAGACTTAGTGGCTGTAACCTCTCAGAGAGAAGCTGTAAAGCTCTGTCCTCAGTTCTCAGCTCCCAGTCTTCTAGTCTGAGAGAACTGGACCTGAGTAACAATGACCTGCAGGATTCAGGAGTGAAGCTGTTGTCTGCTGGACTGAAGCAACATGACTGCAGACTGGAATCTCTCAGGTCAGGATTCAGATTTTTGTAAACAGTCATTTGACAAGCTATCGTGATGAAGAGGTTTGCTGACCCAGCAGATTGTCAACTGGGTAATGTTTTTGTTCTAACCACAGAAACTTGACGTGTTCATAAAAACCAGATTGAGTAAAGTTGCTCAACTATATTCAGTTGGACTCCAACATGTTTGGTCTGAAGAGAAAAATCCCCACAACCAATAAAATATCAATAATTGAAGTGGACACAGATGAACTAATGGAGAGCGTTTACTTCGGACTAACTACAAGGCTCCAATGTCATTGTATTATTGCCAGAAATGAAAGGAACAAATGATGGACATTAGTTACTATAACACACATGAGATTCTGCAGATCATAAGCAGGAAAATATGTTTTCACTTGTGTAGCAAACTCCTCTGACCTCTCCAGTATCCTTGCAAAGGCAAAGAGCAGGTCCACAACCTGACTTGGTTCCATGACCCACCTTAATTCTAGTTTCTACAGTTGGCTGTTTAGTTGGTAAAAAAGGTGGAGCATGAATTTGAATGATGACATTTTATTGCCTAGATTTTGTTTATGGTTATGTCTCCAGCAAATGAATAAAGTCTGTGTGTGTGTGTGTGTGTGTGTGTGTGTGTGTGTGTGTGTGTGTGTGTGTGTGTGTGTGTGTGTGTGTGTGTGTTTAGTCTGTCAGGTTGTCTGATCACAGAGGAAGGTTGTGCTTCTCTGCCCTCAGCTCTGAGCTCCAACCCCTCCCATCTGAGAGAGCTGGACCTGAGCTACAATCATCCGGGAGACTCAGGAGTGAAGCTGCTGTCTGCTGGACTGGAGGATCCACACTGGAGACTGGACACTCTCAGGTATGGACAGATGGACAGACAACAGCAGCTCTCACACTGTTTCTCTGTGTCTCTGACTAACTGAGGAACTCTGGTTCATATTTAATGGTGGAGATGAGTGAAGGTGGATGAAGCTGATTCCGACTTTGTCTTATCCTCCAGGGTGGATCATGGTGGACCACAGAGACTGAAACCTGGTGTGAGGAAGTGTGAGTGTGTTTTAAGTTTGATTCCTGAGAACACAGCTGCACATGTTCCATTAGATTTGAAGCTTTTCTTGACTGAAGAACAAAGATGAATTTCTCCAGAGTTTCATTCAGGATTTAGCTTCTGTTTTTTGTCAGTGTGGCTGGAAAGATGTTAGAATTCAATCAATCAATTTCAAATCCACAAACACAACAAAGTGAACACAGTGATCCAACAAAACTAAGAAATACATTTTATTAACAGTGGAGCCAACAGAAAGTGAACTTTGTTTCTTCTGGGTCTTTTGACTGTCAATGTGTCTTTATACAAGAGTTTTGTTACCTTCAGGTGCTGCTCGGTAACTAGTACTTCACAGGTTTGACCAATGGAAGTTGTGTTCAAGGACCCCTCACTTTCTTCTCAGTGTGTTTAATAAATCAGAGCTAAGGTGGCTTGTAGCAGAGTATGTGGTGGAGAGCATGCGGACAGAATCCACAGATGATAAACTGCAGCTGTTTGTCTTTTTCTCTCCATCAGATGCCTGTGAACTGGAACTGGACCCAAACACAGTAAACAGAAAACTACAACTGTCTGACAACAACAGGAAGGTGACACGTGTGAAGGAGGATCAGTCATATCCTGATCATCCAGACAGATTTGATCACAGGTCACAGCTGCTGTGCAGAAATGTTCTGACTGGTCGCTGTTACTGGGAGGTCGAGTGGAGAGAAAGAGTTTATATATCAGTGAGTTACAGAGGAATCAGAAGGAAAGGATACAGTAATGACTGTGTGTTTGGAGGAAACAAACAGTCCTGGAGCCTGAATTGCTCTGATGATGGTTACTCTGTCAGCCACAATAACAAACAAACATCCATCTCCTCGTCCTCTGTCTCTCACAGAGTAGCAGTGTATGTGGACTGTCCTGCTGGCTCTCTGTCCTTCTACAGTGTCTCCTCTGACAAACTGATCCACCTCCACACTTTCAACACCACATTCACTGAACCTCTGTATCCTGGGTTCTGGGTCAGTTCTGGTTCCTCATTGTCTCTGTGCAGTGTGTAGGTGTGAGATTGTCTCCTGTGGACAGAAACTCTGCTGACTGAAGATCAGCTGCTGAAATCAAAGTTCCCTCTGTTCACCATCACACACACTCTGCACCATTGATACTTGGACTTAAGAGAAACATTTGGATGGTTCTTTCATTACTGCCAATCATTTAGGTTGGTGTCAGGTTTGTGTTGATGATGAAGAAAATGTGTTCACTCTTGCACCAAGTCATCCATCCTGTCCACCCTGAGTGTTTGTATTTTCCTAATTAGAACATGACAAATGTCATTGTTTTAAGGCCTTAGAATATTTGGATCTATCACATTTCCACAGAACTTCAGCACTAACAGCAAAGAAAGAGAAAAAGAATGGGCAGGATGCACAGACTGTGATCCTGCCTCCGGTAGAAGTAGGAGAATAATGACCACTCTGATGTGGACGCTCGACTTGTTTGGTTAGTGTGGAGCAGAGTTGTGTTGTTGCTCCTAACTCCATGAATATATGATGTGGGACATCACAGCCTTTGACCTGCTTCAAACAGGAAAGAAGCATTTGGTCAGAAAGCAGCTGCCAAGATGAAGCATGGAGATGAGTTGACTTGAGAGAAAATCTACAACACAACAATTTACAGCAGTGTCTTCATCTAAAAGCTGTTTCCACTTTCAGCAATTGCTGTGTCCAGATGGTTCAGAAGAGCAAAACATAAGCCAGAAAAAGCAACAGATATTTGTCCTATATTGGTTTAAACTGCCCTGAGAGTTTCAGCTTCATATATTTCATATAATGTTGCTTCATTAAAGAAGAAAATCAGCAAGTCTGTGTGCGTCTCTCCATTTTGGATTTACTAAAAGTTCATAAGTTGCTGGCACCAGGACAAGTTGATGTGCTTGAGGTGTTTTTTGTAAGTTGAATCTCAAAACCTCCTTAAATGTTCAGTCATCTGCAGTGGACACATGGATCAAGTCATTAATTTACATTTAGTCATTTAACAGAAGCCATGAACTGTAAACCTCTTGATGATATTACGCACAGTGGACACAGGAACATTCAGATCTCTGGAGATGGACTTTTGTTTCAACACAAAGGTTGAGTCAACTTTCCTCCATTTTAACTGGTTGCACCTGTGATTACTGTATTGCCCACAGGTGTGTCTACATACTAATTACAGGAGCATCACATGCTTGAAAAGCAATTATTTCATTTCACAAGGTGCCAATAATTTTGTTCAGTCCATTTTTGAATTCTGTGGAACTAAAACATTTTGATCAAGTTTGACTTTTCTTCTCAGTTTTTTTGTGTTGGTCCAGTCCAAACAAACACAATAAGCACCTGAATAAAAAAACATTTGCAATTGGACCAATTTAAAGACAGAATTGCAAAGGGTGCTGATATTTATATATGACATATAAACACTCATGGCCAGAAATATTTTTAGGTTTATGTACAGTTGCATGCTTTCAGTTTGTCTTCCTTTTATAAGACATATGGGATTAGTTCATCACCTTTCGGATGACACTGGTGGACGGTTGAAGGACTGAGATCGTAGCGGCTCCGCACTGCTGTGGGGGTGTCCATGTTATCAGTAGGAAACTCACAGTGCAGCAGGACATACTGGTCCCCCTCATTCACCTCCACAGCTGAGGCATGCTGGGAAACTGCGAGGACACACAGAGAGTAAGAGAGAGTTTATCTCAGCATCATGTTTCATGTCTTATTAAATGTCCATCCTCAGGTGAGCAAGAAATAAAGTGTAATTTGTGGTTCAATGTTCTGTTTTATTGTGAAATTGTTTCTGAAACCCTCAGACCCTGAGACACACAGAGGGGGATTCAGCATAAAAGCACAAGCACTTGAGTGAATTTTTATAGCATGTACTTAGTACTAGTAATTGAGGGGGGGGGAGAGATAAAGACGGAAAAAAGCTTTCAACAGCCCACCGATTACAAGCACAAGACAGATCATGCGAATCCAAACCCTCAGTGGCTCTGATGCCACTTTTAAAGTCTTCATATGGTTTGTGCTCTGTGGACAGGTACAGCTTGTTTGCTTTGGGAAACTTTGATAATTCTCCATTGTCCTCAGCGTCACTCAGAAAACAGAGACATGGACAGGGCTTCAACACAAGAGGTGGTAGGGTTTTCACCCCAGTTCTGAAAAACAGCATGTCCTCTGATGATCTCTGAGTCATCATCTACAAGATAATGACTGTAATAAATAGAGGAGACTGGAGACGGTTGTAACACTTTTTTCACTTCTTTCAGTTTCTCAGAGACACTTTATACTAGAATAAAGTCACATCTCTCAGCTACGCACACACACTGCTTTAACACTGGTACATGTGACAATATGTACAATTTAATCTTGAACGGACAAAGTCAAATGTTGCAACTGAACCCAAGTAAGTAACTATTTGTGTGTGTGTTGGTGTGTGTGATGTAGCTTATGTGTGTGTGTCAGAGACAGGATAAAGGAGGAAATGAGTCCACATCAGACTCACAGTTGTAGCGAGTGTAAATGGCTCGTCCATCAATGATGTGTAGGCAGCTGGTGGATTTGCTCATGTTGTAACCAGCACAGTGGTTTACAGTGTAACATTAGCTTTAACATTTAGCTGGCTGGAGGTGTTTTGCTTTGCCCTGATCGTCCACGAGACAAACATTATTTAACTATATCTAGACAGTGACTTTCTCACCGTGCAGGAGAATCACAAGCACCGCCAGCATCTTCCTCTGATGAAGAACTTCCCCAAATTGTCGTTACATCTGGGGAGAAATAACGGTAACATCTGCAGGAACATCTGACGATTACTTTAACTTCTGATGCTCATTACTTGCTGCTGCTGAGTCTACATCAGAGTGAAGTTTATTTATTAAAGAGTTTAGTTATTAAAAAGCAACGTTTTCAGGTAGAAAAGAGCTGAGTTGACAGAAAGAAGCAGATTTCTAAGCTGACAGAAATGTTCTACATGCACTAGAAAACTACAATCATTCAGCTATGAAAACATGTGCTGTCACTTCTCATGTCTGTAAAAAGAGTGTTTGAACACAGACACTGTATCTCTTTCAATAGTCCATATGTTCGTATGATTGTTATGTTAAAAGCCAAATATGCAGAGGGTCAATGAGTGTCTGACATACAACTTTGTGCTTAGCTGCTTATGATGCTCCTCGTGTGATGGTCGGCAGCTCTTGAGTTGAACTCGTCTTATCAAACTCTTGCTGAATTTCCACACAGTGAGAAGTTATAAAAAAATGGAAATGAAATCAAAAACAGTGCTGTGGTGGTTACATGCATGTTACATGCATGTGTGCCGTTAGTTGTGTCCCTCACTTATATTATCCTCACCTAAAGCAGGGACAGATCAGTCAAAGAAGAGGTCAAAGGTCAGTGACCAGGAGCTGACATGTTGTGTGTAGATCACATGAAGACAACACACAGTGTGTGTAATTATGAAAACACTAATCACACATCACTTGTTGCTTGTTACTTCCCCTCTCAAACCTTCAAACACTCCAACACACGAATCATTGTCTCAAACCTCCCTATTGCTGAGCTTCCCTGGATGAGGAACATTAATTAGCCAGATATTTGTTACATATACATCAGTTGTATATGTTGATGTGGTGAATCATCACATGAAAACAGCAGTGTTACAGTTTACAGATGGTTATTGTCATCATATATATCATGACCACTTTAATATGTAATGTAATAACTTAATTTGAATTAGTTTGGAATATTTGCCGCTCATAACTAACTTTGAAGATAAGAAAAATGTGTTGAACCCCAAGGAAATATTGAAGATTGCAGCAGCCCAGTGACAGTGGCACTAGTTGAACAATAAAATAGATAAATTACCAAAGAAAAATGCAGGCAGACACACAGTATCACAGTATCACTACAGCTGCTGTGTTTGCTGAACGTTTGCAGTATTTGGACATTTCTGTGATTCCAGTATCTGCTGTCAGTCAAACAGAATCAGCAGCAGCTTCATGATGCAGTTTCAAGTGAGAAAGTGAAGAACAGAGCAGAAGGTTCAGCTGCACTACAGTATCATTACTCTATGTCCATATAATATTCCTATACAGTATTGTCCACTATGATGATGACAGGAATGTCCCAACAATGCAATTGTGTATTTATCAGTCCTACATTGTGGTCAGTTCATCACCAATGTGTTTAATGTTGGAGGATTTTAATGTGCAGCTGTTTGTGTTTGTGTCAATGCAGAACGTTCTCCACCTCCTCCTCTTCCTCCACCTTCTGTTCGTACTTCATCTCTACATGTGTGATGATGTCCATCTACTACAGCATGAAGACAGGTGGGTAATAAACACATTTAAACTCCAATGGCTCTTTGGAAAAGTCCTATTTGTACGCAGACTGTAGTAAAAGACACTGCAGTACAGTTTGTATATCAGACAGTCATCAAGCACATAAATATTTTTCACATACATGTTGAATATATGACATTCATGAAATTCAGTCTCTGCATGTAACCCATGTCCCTGGGGGAGCGGTGGGCTACAACAGGTGGTGCCTGGGGAAGTGACGCTGCTTTTGGGGTTTGTGAAGGTTCTCTGGCTGTCCCTCATGTCTCTGTGTCTATTAATGCAACTGGGTGCAACCTTGTCAGTTGATCCAGAAGACTCATAAAATGTGTCGTCCACATTCCTGCTCTCTGCACCACGTGTTGCCTCTTCACACATCCACACAATGACACTACTGATGAAGTGACTGAACATTTCACATATTTAACATATTTTTGTTGCTGTCTATGTAAACAAACATAATCTTCTGATCTTCCCACTACAACCGTGTTTATTCCTTTCTGTTGCCATGATCTCTGATCTAAGGCTGTGACAGGGTGGACTGGGATTTGATCCTGGAGACGTCTGCCTCCCTGTCTCCACCCACTGATCCCTTAGATAACACACATGAATAACCATCAAATGATTTTCAGTGGCCTGTCAATGTTCAATCATAAGTGGAAACACTGCTAACTTGTGTCTTTGCAGTAAAACTAGATCATGTACTATATGTAAATTCAGTGTATAAACACTATAAACACAAAGGGATTTTTACAGTATTTTGTAAGGCGCTGTTTTCTCTTCTGTAAAGGTTTAAACCAACTAATTGGAGCAGATGAGAAATTAAAAGTAATTAATTTAGCAAATAAAATGTTGTCACCAAGTAAAGTAATACAGCTTCAGTGGAAATAATGTTTCCTTAGACCAGACTGGACTGTTATGAAGATGTAAAGGAAGCTGATATCAGAGCCTTGATGTTAAACTTTGCCCTATTAAACAGACCCAGGAAAAGTTTTATTAATTCATTTGAAGAGAATTTACTTCATTCAAATACACATCAAGTTAACTTTTATAAAAAACATCCAAAAAGCCCATAACTTAATAATTAGGTTAAAAAAGTTATTTTAATTTAGTCTTAATTTTGAAGTAAGGTTTTAGTATTAAGGGTTTTTAATGGTTAGGTTTTTTCCCACTTACAGGAGAAAGTTAAGGCTACTTAAAGCTATTTTAAGGGATTCTTGTGTGGAACACAGCAAAAACTGTCTGTGGTTAAAGTGTTTCTGATCCAACATCACAGTGTCTCATAAAACAGACACAATGTTATTAAATTACTTAATTTACAGTTTTGTAGCTTCACCTGTGATAAAACATCATCATTTAATGAGTGTATTTTGTATTCAAATATAAAGTTAGAATCTGCTGCAGATGTTCTCCAGCTGTTCCTGCAGCTTCACTTCAAACTCACATGAACAAATTAAAAAGACGTGTTTGACATCAAACATGTTTATTCTTGAATAAGCTCATATGATCAAATACTACAGATCATCTTCACTGAAGCTTCAGTGTTTCTGTAGCAAAGAGCATATTTGAAAATGACCAGATGCTAAAGCCACAATATTTCCATCAGATGGACAGAACATTTCAGTGAGACAACGTCCACAAACAGCAGATTAACCTGAAGTGTCTCACTCTCATTTTCAGATCTGTGTCCAAACAGCTGAAGCTTCACAAACTAAATGTGATGTGTAGAATCAGTTCTGCTGATCCATCAGATCCAAGCTGCAACAAGCTGATACAGAACATTTCTATCCATGATACTGTCACACATGCTGTCTACTGTGTGTGTTAGAGGTTATGTTTCTATTCTACATGTGAGAGAGAAACCAGAGTCAGAGTCACAGAGCTGATCAATGCTGATCATCAATAATCACCATGTACAGATGTTTAACCCTGAATCAGACTCATTAAATCCAACCTGCAGTTCATCCTTCAGCCACCAGGTCACAAAGTTGCTTTCAGTGACTTTGACTCTGACCTTATTCCAGGAGGAACCAGCAGATTGGGTGGAAATGGTTCTTTGTTAAATGGGACATGAATTACTTGAAGTTACTAACATAGATTAGACGACATGAGTTGCTCAGAATTGTGTTAAAATACGGCAGCAAGCACAAAAATATTTCCTGTGTTTGTTTTACACACAGGAAAACGTGGTGCAGCTGTGGCAGAGATTTGCATTGATGATAATAATGATAAAGCAGCTGAGCTGTGAAGAATTTAACATGTAGATGTGTTTGTATAGACTGTATCATGTTCACTGTCAAACTGTGACTAATACTGGATTAGACTGTGTGACATCAGCAGTGCTGTGACATCACACAGGCTCCAGTGTGACCTCAGACGCTGAGAGGATTAAATGTTCTCACAGAAATACTCACATTTGTCTATATACCTGTCAGTTTTCAGTCTGCCTGTGAATGGATACATAAACCCAGTGAATAAGGACACAGTTCCACTACTAGTGGACAAGTCAAACAGAGGGTTCGGGTGAAGTTGAAGGACCAAAGGGGAGAACTGGGGTTGAGCCTTTAATGCAGTGGAACCTAAATGTCTTTCACAGAGAGATGAACCTCATCCCATCATTACTTCTGATTGACTCTTTTTATACCCACTCATACTTTCATTAAACAGACTGAAATGATCTCAGATCAGACTTTATATTTAAGAAGCTGTGAATCTGCTCTTGTTCAACTATTATCTCAGTGTAAAAGTCATTTTCTGCAGAAATAAAACTTTCACCTTTTCAGTTTAACTTCAAACTGTTCAGTTGTGATTGTGTCTGTTCTGGTTGGTGCAGTTTTTAAAGATATTTTTATGTGAAAGCACTGAGAGAAGAACCGGACAGGAAACATGGGAGGGGGGTGGAGGGGGTATGACAGGCAGCTGGACTAAAGTTAGGACCACTGCCGTTTTAGAAATGATTATTTAGTTAGTCTGGTTATGTTTCATTTTAACATGTTATTGTTATGATTTTTGTGTCCAACTCAAATTGATACATTTTCAGTCAGGAGGAGACAAAATGTCCTCCTGTCTTCATCCATCATCCACTTCCTCTCTGATCCAGAGTCAGATCAGATCAATTATCAAACTGTTGTTTCATCCATCAGCTCAAAGCTGCAGAGGAGACAGAAAATTATCTCTGTTCCACTTAAATGATTTAATGTAACTGATCACAAGTTTTAGAAAGTACGTGTTATTTCGTGCTGTGTAACATGTTTAAGATGTTAGGTCCCTGATTAGTTCTTTGATTATTCCAACCCTGCAGCCAGAATCAGAAAGAACTGTGTTCAGACAAACAATGATCATGAGTCCTGCAACAGATGAAGCTGGATTATGGATTTTCTAACATTCAGAAAATAGGAGAACAGCTGCCATCAGATGTGTAACTCACCAGTATGAACCCCCTCAACTTGTAATGATGTTACACACTAATAATCAGTCAGCAGCTCAAATGGACAAATGGTTTTACATGCTGACTAAATAATACACAAATTAAAGTGGGGAGTGGGTTGATATCAAGTGGTAAAATAAGAGAATGACCTGTCAATCAACAAGCAGTGTTTGGATGAATGTGTGTGACTGATGCTGATCATCCTCTGCTGACATGCTACGACACACAACTGTAAAAAATACATGAAGAAACTTCCTGATTTTTCATATGATACAGTATTTGGATCCATGTGTTGATTTATTCTACCAGAAACTATTTGATTTAAAAGTAAAAACTTACTTCTCCATCAAATGAGATGAGAATATGAATTTCTCTGCAGAAAGACAAACCAGAGTCAGTCAGATGAACACATTTCTACATCACACAGAGAAAAACATCCTGTAACTGCTGATGTTTTTCTTATTGTGGTTTATAGAAAATGTAGAAAATAAGTGAAAAAGTGATTCAGTGATTTGATGAGATGTGGATCAGTGCAGGTTCTGACTGTAGCAAACACATCACATATGAACCTGCTCTGAATGTTTTCTGCTTAACCAGAGCAGAAATACTCTGTTACCTACACACACATGTAACATCAGGAAATACACAAATATGTGTTAATATGAGGTAACAACACTTTGAAATCAATGATTTGATAATTACAGATTATTGATTACTTACACAAACCTGTCAAACGACAGACAAATAATAATTATAAAAACAAAGTAAATTAACTAATTAACACATTGGCAATAAAAGAGCTACTGTGAGATATTAATTCATAAATTCAATAACTTACTATATAAATAAACAATGAACATTATTCCAGATCAGGGCTGTCAACAACAATTATGAACAACTTGGTGAAACGTTGATCATTTTCTGGCACTGAACTGCTTTAGTTCTATTGAGTATTAAAACTGTGCAGCTTCACATGTATGAAGGTAAAAGCAGTTTGGGAAACTGCTGACTGATTCTCAGCATTTCATCAGCACTTGAAGAAAGCAGTGAGTGACATGAATGAATGGTGTTAATGATGTGGTCTGTTCACAAGTGGTGAAGTGCAGGAGGAGACGGAGCCCAGCTGAGCTGGAGCTTCACTCAGCTTCTGTCCAATCAAAGACAAGAACAGAGCTGCAGCAAAGCCACAATTTCAGCTTGTCTCTGTCTCCAGTCACTGTTGCTACGTGTTAACACAGAAAGAAAAGAGACAAACAGTCCTGATAATAATCACTGCTGAGCAGCTACAGCTGTGGGGGACACTGCTGTCTCAGGACAAGTCAGGATAAATGCTTATTAAAGACATCTAGTGACAGTGGACAGGAGACTGTCTTTGGTTTGACGGGTGTTTCAGGAAGTACTTTGATTCACCAAGTTGTTCACCTGAGCATCTTCAAGTCTCTGCTGCAGCTCTGCTGTGTGTGTGGAGACACTTTGTAAAGACACAGTCAACGAGTCTGTGAGGACAATATGCAAAACTACTAATCACACAATTCTCACCTTCGACTATGAGATAGACTGTGTTCTGTCTCATGACGAGTCCCTTATAAAACACCTCACAGACATATTTTCCTCTGTCTCTGACTGTGGGCTGTTTCAGGGTCAGACTGAGGTTCCAGTTTTCAGCAGGTCTTTCTTCATCTCTGTTCCACCTCTGTAAAACCTGATCTGTTCTTCAAGCTGGTCAGAGCCGTTCTCATACACATGGACCTTCCTGTAGTAACTGTCCCTCCACTCCACTTTAATGTCTTCAGGCAGGTGAACTGGGGTTTTGAAGGGCAGCTGGACAGACTCCACCTCTGATTCTACCTCCACCACCTCCACCTGACAGCCTGAGAGGAGAACAAAGCACAACATCTGCTGCTTTGCTGTATGAAACGTTTCTCCTCAGAGTAAATCATCAAACAGCAGCTCAGAGCAGCTGTCAGTAATGTTAATTCCAGGATTTAAATTGATGACAGGACAAATGAAATGAGTTTTTGTGAGGTGTGTTCACTCTCTGAATGCAGGTGGAGAAACAAGGCTCCAACAAGACGCTGCTGCCTGTTGCAAAGATTGTCTCTGTAACAATTACAAACACAGTGAGTCGTCTTTATCTAGTAAAACTATCAGCTGATCCTGCATCACTTTCAGAATCTTTTGCTTTAAATGTTCACATCAGGTCAATAAATCAAAAATCAGGACCCTCACTAGACTATTTTAAGCACAATATCATGAGCCAAAGTCAGTTCATATGGATTTAGAAACAAAGAGCATTGTACAACTTCCACTGAGCATCTTTGGCTCAAATACTTGATAAACTCAGACTAAATACATCAAATACTGTAGTTTTCTGTTCAACTACAGATTCTGACACAACTGCACATCCCAAGACCACCAGATCTGATCATTACTAGATGAGAATCCTCATGTTACCTTGAAATGTCCTCATATCACAAAAGTGCTAACTACGTATATTTGAGTCCAAGCACAATGTTTTCAGAGCAGTGCAGTCGCAGACATTATTGAGCTGTGACTTCATTTGGTCCCAGTGTAAAGTAGATCCACTTAATATTGGAACTATAGGGTTTCTTCTTCCAACACCCTCCCAGAGAACTTTAAGTCCTGTATTATTGTCTTTGTAATATTTACAGTCAAGAACAGATTTCAAATGATTTGCAAATCATTGCACTTTTATTTTACGTTTTACATAGTGTCCCAACTTTTCTGGAAATACTTTTACTACATACTAGATCTGGATCAAAATGCAGATCTAGGTATTGGCCAATGGTGCATTCAGTCAGATCAATTCAAGTTCATAGTCGTCATCCAAAGTAAGACCCCCACCAGAAGAGGGATTCTCTCTTCACTCTACATGTCTGGACTTCCTTGCTACAAAGGCATCTATGGTATCATGATGATACCTGAAACCTTACGAAAAGATCACCTGGGGGCTTTTTGGTTGAGTCGTACAGTCTTACAGCAGTGGGAATGAAAGACCTGCGTTAACGCTCCTTCCTACACTGAGGGTGTATCAGTCTGCTGCTGAGTCTCCACCAACAGTGGATCTAAATGAGCTGTGGGAGCTCAACACAATACTATCAATAGATGTGATTCACAGACACTGAACTTCCAGCTGCTCTTGATGAACAGACCAGCATCTTGTATGATCATCACTTGGAAAATGTTTTGAGTGAAAGCTTCAGCTGAATGTAGATGAATCCTTCCTCTTAGTTCTTGTTGTCCTCCAATAAATCTACATAGTAAAACTGAACTGTACAATAAATATTCTGAGTTATATAGAGGAACATGTAGAAGTTCTACTGCCCCCTACTGGCCAACATGTTCAGGATTTCACATAATAAATAAATGAATTAATGACTTTTAAAACATGAGGATACGTAACCAAGGACATTTACTGCAGCACTGTGAATAAATACATTTACTGAAGTACTTCTACTACACAGGAGTATTTCTGTTAATGAGCTTTTCTGTTTTTCAGCTTCCAGAGTCACTTTAAAGTTTATCTGTTTTATAATGGTTAGTATCTTTGTTTTGTTGTATGAATTCCGTAATAATATCATTTAGCTTGTGCATGAACTTTTAGTTACGTTAGGGCAGGAAAGAAATGTTTGTGAGGAGAAAAACTTTGGGGGAAGATTAGTTACATAGACCTGAGTTACTTTAAGATGTGGTTGATGGCTCTCAGTAATATACAGATATGGAACATCAGTCTGCTGTGTGTGTGTGTGTGTGTGTGTGTGTGTGTGTGTGTGTGTGTGTGTGTGTGTGTGTGTGTGTGTGTGTGTGTGTGTGTTACCTTATAATAGAAAACAAAAAAACTTTGTATTTAAAAGAAAATGTTTTCAGTTTTGTCAGGTGATTTTACTTCATCTAAATAGTTTCATAAATCCAAAGACTGAACATCACAGTTTCCTGATTGGAGTAAATTAAACAAACAATATGCAGCTACAAGTTATTTTTATTTTTATTTTTCAAACATTCAAATGAATAAAAAGGTGTGAACACATTTATTTTACTTCCTCAATTTTCTCTGAAGCAGACAGAAGGTTGAACCCTGACAGCAGCATCAGTAAAGTAGATCATTGTACTGGATTTCTCTCTGCCACAGGTAGTAGTTTATACTACAGTAGAAAACAGTCAGTGAAGTTCAGCTACTGTCCGTCTGTCTCAGTCGTCTCAAGATGTCTTCAGATATTTACACCAAAACAGGTGGAGGAAGATGGAGCAGAGTGGGAGGAAAGAGAGGTGGATATCTACGAGAACACGTATGATATCAGAGATGATGTAACTGATATTCAGTCACAGGAAGAAGGTAAGTGATTGGACACAGGTGTAAATCTGCTTTGTTGCTCTGTTCTGTCCACACAGCATCTACTGCACATCTGTTCATCTTGTTGCTCTTCCTGAACTTTCTTTTTTTAGTTTTTTTGGCAGGGATTTATTTTCTTGTACTTATTTATATTTGAGAGCCTGAGGCCAGAGGCTGCTGTTCATCCAGAACATAAAGCCCCTTTAGGCAATTTAGTCATTTTGGACTTTAAATAAATCTTCATTCCTGTTTTATTTTTTATAAAATTAATAAAACACAAAACATGTTTTGCTGACAAACTGAAGTTTCCTGTAGAAAACAACTTTTAGGTGTTTTGTCAACACGTTATCATCCCATAGCGTCAGATACTGATATGCTCCTCTCTTCACTGCAAGAGGAGCATTTCACGGCCTCAAATATAGGTGACAGTGCAGAGTGAACAGGAAACATGAGGGAGGAGATGGGGTATGTGTCTGACTGAGTGCAAAGGTCCCCAGCTGGACTCAAACCTTGGTTGCTATGTTTAACTTGACATGCTCTAATATGACTAACCCTCCACCATGGGGAGTGATGTAATCTGATTCATGACTTTAAAGATCCATCACACCACCAGCTGTAATCATTCAGCAATGAGCTATATGTTTTATAATGGATCTATTTTATAGGTAAATTATTGTCCACATACCTGAAACTGTGACATTTAACACATCACATTTCCTGTCAAACACCTCTCATGTCTTTATTTAGTTTGATCTGAGACAGGAAGGCAGCTTTTCACACATATGCAGGAACACAAAGTTCAAATGTATTTATTCAGACAAACACAAATGTATTTAAAGTATCTGCGGTTGTGGTTTTTCCTGCTGCTACTTCCTTGATGCTCTCTGTTCAAAGCCGCCTGACTCAGACACAAACAGACAGTGAAGACTGGTCACAAAGAAGTTCACTTAGTTTTTAGCTCTTTAGTTCATCAGCATGTCGACAGAAATTCAAACTGAGTCTGATCTGAGGGTGAAATATATCAGAGGAGAGAGAGAGAACATGGAGGTGGAGATGATGGAGGATGGAGATCAGTATGATGATGTTGGTAAGTATAAAAATGATGAATAGTAGAAAAGAGTGTGAGGAAGTTTTAGGTTCAAACAACCTCTTCACTTTTCCTGCTGTTAAAAACAAAGATGGTGATTATTGTAGTAAAAGTAGATTATTAGGTCACTTGGTGTCATTTGGTTCCACTGGAGTTTAAATCTCTTTGTTTTCCATAAGAAGCTGAACTTCATTAAAGGGAAACAGCTTCAGATGTTATCGTGCCTTTCGACGGCCATTTTGTTCACCTTCACACATGGCAGCAGGCCAGTAGGTGACTTTCAGGAGATATTAGATGTCACTGTGTCCTTCACTTTAACTACAAAAACTACACGCTTATGGTTAGAAACAAAAATGAGAATGATGTGGACTGAGAAAAACAGTTTTGGCTAAAATTATCAGCGGAGCGGGGGGGGGGGGGGGGGGGGGCTTCTGGGGCTTAAGCTTCAAATCATTTCTCTAAATGACTTCAGCTCTGAGAGACTTGTTCCAGTCAAAGAAGAGGAGCTACAGTCTCCTGTATGTTGGCTTGGTCAGGGTGAGACAGGGTCTGAAAGCTGATGTTCAAGACAGTGTCACAGGAAACAGGACACAAACTGCTGTCTCTGGTTTCAAAGCCCTGTGTTTTGTTGCCTTCATATCCACCCCGACCTTCTCTACAAAGACTGACTACGGCCACTAGATGTCAGCATTTCCCCTCACATCTTGATCATAACAACTGTGCCGTTAGGTAGTAGGTGACCTACTAAAGCATAACTGTGGCTGTGACAATGACTGATAACCATGCATTCAATAGCATGAGAACACTGGAACACTGCTGTCAAGAAAGGGCCAACAATTCTGAAATAAATGTGTCTGTGGATTTTGTCTCTGTAGAACCACACAGTGAGAAGAAGCTTCCAGCTGGGAGAAACAGCAGTTTCAGAGTTTTTACAGTGTCTCTGGGAGTTCTGTATCTTCTGATTCTGGCTGGGATCATCACACGCTGTGAGGACTTTTATTCCATAATGTTGAAGGTTTTATTTTGTCCTAGAAATGATGTTAGAAACATGTTTCTTACAAATGAATGTTGTTGAACTTGTTAATCATTTAGTCCTGATCAACTCTGGGCTCATCACACACAGTGTCCTAAACCATAGGATTATTAAAGACTGTCCACAGCTGCTGGGCTGCTCTCCAAGCACCAACCATTTGTCAGCTTGTGAGGAGAATTCAAATCCAGTGGATTCCATCTTCTTAGTGGCTGTTCCATCAGTAAACAGGCTTTGAAAAACCCACAGACGACCAATCATTTCAAAGAAACACAGGATAAAGTCGTGACCACCTAAAGCTCGAGCTGTTAGAACTTGGTTACTTTGCGTCTCCATTGATGTGCTGCAGGGCTCAGATCTTGGTCCTCTTCTTTTTCCATCTAAACTACATCCCTGGGTTCTATCATCCACTCACATGGCTTTTCCCATCATTGCTATGCTGACGACACACAGCTCTTCCTGTCCTTTCCACTGAGGACTCCACTGTCTCATATTGCATTTCTGTCCGTCTCTCTGACATCTCTGCTTGAATAAGAGAAATATATCTTCAGCTCAACCTTTCCAAGACATCAGCATCAACATTGGGTCTTCAATGATTGTCCCCACTAAGTTTGCCAGAAATCTGGGGGTCATCCTCATACACAGACTGACATTTACTGACATGTCCTCTGTCTCTGGGCCGCAGATTTGTCCTCTACAACATCAGAAAGATCAGTCCCTGCCGTTCTGAATATACAACCCCACTCACTGTGCAGGCTCTGCTCACACCTTGTCTCAAACTACCTCAATGTCCTCTTGACAGAGCTACCAGCAGCACAATCAAACCCCTCCAGATCCAAAATGCAGCAGTACGTCTCATTTTTAATCAGCCAAAAAGGACTCATGTCACACCACTGTTCAGATCTCTGCACCTGTTTCCTGTAGCTACTCACATCAGGTTTAAAGCGCTGACTCTCACCTAGAACATGGTCAAATCACCAGTAACATTCTATTTCATTCTCCACACCCATTAGCTCTGTCAACAAACACCATCTTGTTTTCCCTTTAAGAAGATTAAAGTGTGTTAGTGTTATTAAGTGTGACAGTGACACTTTAACGTGCTCAGCAAACTTCAATAAGCTGTATTAAAAATACAATGATTTCATGGTTTTGATCTGTTTGGATTTGGTTTTTCCCTCCAGATATTTTAGTGACTTTGGAGAAAAATGATCTGGAGAAGAAACTCAACAACCTGAGTCACAGTTCCAATCACTCACAGCATCTCATCAAGCAGCTTCAGGGTAAAACTTCAGGATCCAACTTCACAATGTTTCCATGTTCTCATAGTGTTTTTCTACTGTTCTAATACAAAGACAGCAGTCAACAATACTCAGTTACAGAGACTCATTGTTTCTTTGCTTTTGTGTTTCTCATCATTTCATTCAGTCACCAAAGAAAAAGAGCTTCAATCCAGGATTGACAACCTCATCAAGAACTACAGTCAGTCCCAGAATGAAGTCAAACATCTCCAGGATAAAATTTTATGTAAGATTTTGAAATCATTACCAAATATCATTATACACAAGATTCACCTTCATGTTACCTTGAGACACGACAGGAATTATATTGTTGTAATGTTGTTTTTAAGACACATCAGTCACCAACAGTCAGTTACAGGATGAAATAAAGCAGCTGAAAGACAAAATGAAAGATGAGAAAAGTTTAAAAACTAAAACCAAAAACCCAGGATTAAACTAATTTCCATGATATGAGTTAAATGTGCCTTTATGTTCAGTTAGAGTTGTTTCATGTTGTTGAACATTTTTCTATGTGGATATTTCTGTTGCAGGTCATCACTTAAAAATCTGAGTTTTAACTTCTTTCTAAACTGAAGCTGAAAGAGAAAATCAGCAGATTAAGATCTTATTTTACACAGTGACACTACAGATCATCATCATTCTGATACTGAATGACATGAAATCTGTCTTTAAACATTTGTTTGACATTAAGGGAAGTTGTGTCCTGAAGGATGGAAGACATTTGGATCAAGTTGTTACTTTATGTCCACTGAGAAGAAAAGTTGGACTGAGAGCAAAAAAGGCTGTGTGAACAGAGGATCAGATCTGGTGATTATCAACAGCCAAGAGGAACAGGTGAGTGTGTGTGTGTGTGTGTGTGTGTGTGTGTGTGTGTGTGTGTGTGTGTGTGTGTGTGTGTGTGTGTGTGTGTGTGTGTGTGTGTGATCTTTGATGAATCTGTTCCTTGTGTTTCTGACCTGCTGTCAGTTTTTATAGACAATGAAAAGTCACATGAATATGGGAGAATTTTGATTAACTATAACCAGGAGCCCTGATCTCAGTTAAATGAACGAAAGAAAAAGATGTGAATGATTCAAAAAGTTACTAGAACAGAAAAACTGAATGATGAAAGAAGAACTGATTACTGACTTTCTGTTAGGACTTTGTCACCGAGCTGAATCAGCATGAAGAGTCCTGGATTGGTCTGTGGACACAATGGTCACAGACACAGCAAGAATATCAATGGGAATTGTTGGATGGATCACAGCCGACAGAAACGTGAGACAGATTTTCTTTCTAATACAGTGACATCAGAGTCATTTTTAAGAGCTAATAGGATCATGTGTTAAAATGTAGGACAGTGACAAAATGATCCAAATCTCTTTGGAAAAATCTTTCTATGAACTCTCTTCATCTCCAGTCTGTGATGAGCTGCAGTAACAATGAGTCAGGATTGAAACATGGTTCAAAGCTCTGGTCACAGTTCAGAGGATTGAATGTGAGTGCTGCTCTCTGTATCCTCACACAGAGCAAACATGGTGGAAGAAAAACTAGCTTCAACATTTAGAGTCAAACTTTCTTGAACTTGATCTCAGCATGAAGGAGCAGCTGCCTCTTCTCTGCTCTTTAGAAAGTGAAGAACAGATGAAGGAAAAAGCTGAATATGATCATTAATCCCAGGGATGGATTCAGAGAGCAGCTTTCCAACCACTTTTTCCTCAGAGACAAAGCTGAAAGTGATGTGAGGAAACCTGTTGACAAAGTGAAAAGTCTAACAGACAGTGACTGGGCTCAGAGAGAGAAACACTACTGAACATGTGCAGTGGCTTTAAAAAGCAGGAATCAGAGCAGGAAGACACTAAATGCTGCTGGAGTCTGAGCAGAGTCACTAACTTTGATTGGAATGAATGGAGGGGGTCTCTGAGTCCTGGGCTGTGTCTGAAATCACCCCCTACTCCCTATATAATGGACACTAAGTAGTTTACTTAACACTGAGGAGTCAATTGACATTTCAGACACTTAACTGTCATTGTCACCTTTCGTCATCATTAACGGATGTTTAAAACTAGGAGCACTGCATGGGTTCATGCTATGTACTATACTTTGAGTTTTGCATTGTGGGATACTTTGACTGTAGTATATAGTAGACATATGTACACACTATACATTCAAGCGTAAGTACAAAATGGCAAACACATGTAGCACACTTGACAAAAGCACACAGACAGGATCTGGTGGATTATATCTTTACTAACAAAGCTGCAAAAATACAGACAAAGCAGTTCACTGCTTTTAGCATAGTTGTGTCTTGTGTCTCGTCTCAGCACTATAGGACAGTGTGTTACAGTGTGTTACACTCCCTCGTGTGGTGAACATCAGTAACAACACTTAATCAAAGCTCACTATGCCGTCTGTGTGCAGATATCTCAAAAGAATGTAACCCAGTAAATCAATTGTTCCAAAAGAACAGTGTAGAATATGAACTTAAATTACAACGAGGTTAAATAAACAATATGTGTTTGGGCCCTGAGCTGTTTTAATTTACTGCCCTCACACACACTATATACTGTAATGTTCTATATAGTGAGTAGGGAGGGAATTCAGACACAGCCCTGGATTCAGGTTTCAGTTTTGGGATTATACCCATAATCCTTTGGATTCTTTTTGTGTTTAGACTAATTTATATCTCACTTTGAATATATTAAATGCTTTCTAATAATGTAGATATAATTACTTAAGACAGCTCAGAGCACAGAGTTTCAAATGAAAATGATTTTTTATTCGTCTCAAAGGTTCTGGGCAACAAATCAGGAGAATCCTACAGGCTGGTTTGTAGCAGCGTGTTGTGATCAACAAGGAAGATGGACAACACATGAATATAATCATGGTACAAAAAACTGGATCTGTGAGAAGTAGATTTGCTGCTTCCTCTGATGACAGAGAGGTGTGTAGTGTTGGGATGAAGCTGTTTGTCAAACTCTGAAATGTTCTTCCTGATCCTCAGAGTCATCTCACATTTGTTGACTTGTTCATTCTGTGTCACATGTTCAATCCTCTTTATTCCATAGATATTGTCCCTCTGTGCTCTATGGTGCAGACAGAGTAGTGGGGTTGGAAGTCGTCCACACAACAACTACATGTGGACTTACTAACTCTGTAGTCCCACTAAACTGCTGCAGTCACAGGAAACTCTTCATGTTCATCTTCCAGTGAAAACCTTCATCAGGACGCTGAGAGGTTTAGTTTGGAAAATAAAAGTTTTTTCTTCATTGTTCTGACAAATAAATATGTTTTAATCCATGTTTCTATTGTTAATGTTTACCCGAGAAATATTACACAAAGAAATGTTGTCGACTTAGATGTGAATTAGTTTCCACAGAATCAGACTGATATTTACGACCAAATACAGTCTAATAATTAGTCCCTCTTGATTTTAATCTGCAGTCAGTAAAAACAAACATTGGCCACAGGAATAAGAAAATGAAAATACATCAACATTAGGAATTTAAGATGTTTCTAAAAGATCACATCTATATATAGATATAAATATGAGTCAGGATGTAAGAACATGAATCCACAGCACAAACAGAAACACAATGAGATGTGTTCAACCAAATGATTGTGAAAACCAGGCTGGTTTCTATGCAGAGGAGCTGATGAGGGAAGTGGGAACAGGTGTGTAGGAAGGAGGGGACACAGGTGGATCTGGGAGGAGAGTCAGGTGACTGAAGGGATGGAAGTCTGAGGACATCTGGTGGACAGATGGAGAATAGCAGGAGAAAGTAGAAGAAACAGAATGTTTTGAATTTAAATTTTCATTCATTACAAACTTCACCACCTTAACTTGAGTCAAGTATTGAAATATATACTTTTACTCATATTGCAGTATTTGTTTTAGCTTCCCTTATTTTCCATGTTGAAAATAAAAAATATACAAATAAAGAAACAATGAACAAGAACAACCCCCTTTAGTTGTTTCTCATTATTTGATTGATGGGGATGGAACAAGTTATTGGTGCGTATCTCAGGCAGCAGTTCCTGTTGACAGACCTCAACAACAAGTCATATTGCTGGGGTTCAGGCAGCATTGACCAGGACAGGAAGAGACTGAATAGGTTGCTAAGCAGGGCCAGCTCTGTCCTGGGTTGTCCACTGGACTCTGTGGAGTGGGTGGGTTTGCCAAGCTGACAATACCTGTGGATGGATGGACAATACCTCTCACCCGCTGACTCAGACGGTGGAGACTCAGCAGCAGACTGATACACCCTCAGTGTAGGAAGCAGCGTTAACGCAGGTCTTTCATTCCCACCGCTGTAAGACTGTACGACGCAACGCTTCAGCTGAACATTTCTGATCATGCTTGAATACTGCAAATTCTCTCGGCTGTGTCTTAGTTTATACGTGTTTGTGGATATGCATTTTATATTTTACTTTGCAATTATTGTAAATATTTTAAAAATGCTTTTTGCACTTTATACCATTTCCGTGAGCTGCTGAATGAGTGAATTGATGTGGGATCAGTAAAGGTTCATCTTATATTTGTCATATTGGTATTTTCATCATGAAAAGACCAAAAAGCCCTCAGGTTTGGTTTTCGTGAGGTTTCAGGTATCATCATGATACCATAGATGCATTTGCTGTTATGGTTTTAGCACTACTTCCTGCTCCGGCTTTTATTTTGACGTCAGGACTTCCCGTGTTCACCGCTCTCAATATTTTTAGTTTTACCTCAAAAATTAACATCATTGCTTTCACCTGTATGTTCCCTCTCCTATTTAAGCAGCCCTTTCTTCCTGCTACCTTGTCAGATTGTCTGACTGCTTTGCATTGACTCTCCAGCTTGCACTTGCTTTACTTATACTGAACCTGATTTGACTCCTTTTCAGCCCACCGGACCTGCCTCAGCCTCCCCCCTTTTGGAAACCGCTTTCGGATTCTCTGGATTTGGACTTGGCTTGGACCTCGGATAGGCTTTAGGATCACTGGACTTGTCTTCCCTTCACCCACCCTGGCACCAGACACCCCTTCTTGGTAGACTTCCGTTACTTTGCACCAGCGGGTTCTGCAGTTTTCTCCTACCTCACAGTATGTCCTTACTCTAGTATGCATATACCCACTGCGCCTGTCTGCCACTAACTTTCTTCTCCTGTCTTCCCAGAGAACCCTGTTGAGCGTTAACGACGTCTGAAGCCCATCCACACTTCCTGGATCACTTCCCTTAATAAATAAATATTTTAACTTATTTCGGAGTCCTGGTTTTCTAATTGGGTCCCACAATTTATTTGGTGTGTTTACGCTCACCCTCACATTTGCAGCAAGGAAGTCCAGACTTTGGATAAAACTTTAGTGCTACAGTAGTTTTATGTGTTCTTATTTGCACATCCTGCTTCTATTAAGGTCATTGTTTACAAGGCCTATTGTTACTAAATACAAGTACAAAGTCTTCACTGACCATAGCACCATTTCCATTTATGTTGTAGAAAAAAAAGTAATAAAAATTTACTGTCACTGCGACTGAGTTTGAATTAAACCCACACAGCTACTTTTGTTTTTCTGTTTTTATATTATATTGCACTGATTTGTATTGTTTGAACATATCACAGTTTTAGTGTCCATACTGTGGGAGTTCTTCAGCAAATGAAGAGTCTTAATTTGTCTTAATTCTGCTTAAGACGCCTCTTGGCAATGAAGGCAAAACCATCAGATCTGCAGAGGGTCATGGCAAAGCTGCCACAGTGTTGTACACAGGGAGGCTGTCAACAATCTGGCAGAAGAATTCAAAGTCAAATTCCCAGTAAAAATTGATATGTAAAATAACAGCTTGTAAACTACATGAAGATGAGACTGTTGATGATTATCTGCAGCACCTGCCAAAGGAGTTTGATACTCACTGTGGTATTAAACACCCAAATGACTTGGGTGATTCTCCTGGGTCATGAGAAACCCACCTCCTAAATCACTTTGAGAGAACTTTCACCTGATATGAAGGAGTCAGATTGGAAGACATCAGAAGACGTGTCACACATGCTCAGACTCAGTCTCACAAGAATAAGAAATGCAGAGGGAGAAGAGTCAAAGAGAACTCAACCTGGCAGCCGCTAGTGTTAGTGAGCAAAGACTATGGTGAAACATCATGGGAGCTGGAGAAGCAGAGGGCGAGGAGCTAAGGATGAGTGACATAATTGTGGACAGAGAGGACATTTAGCCAGACAGTGTCCATTTGGGAATGTGGAGTGTCCTTATTGCCATTCAAGAGGACACAGATCCAGAGATTGTCCTGAGAAGCCAACGCAAGCGGCAAACTGACAGGAGGAGGAAAAGCTGGTTTTCCAGGGACAGTTGCAGGGTTCAGTCAAAAGGAGGGAGGTGAAGCACACACACACACACACACACACACACAGATTTGTCGCTAACTGCAATGAAGAAATGCTTGTGCAGACATAAAGCTCACACATGCTGAAGTAGATATAGAATTGATTGAGAAATGTGTCCAACATCTGGAAGCTAAATTTAAATCCCATGTGAAAAACTTTTTTCAGTTTGCTGAGGGAAAGTGTAAATTAAATTATAAGTAAATGGTCAAGAGGTGACATTTGTGGTGGACAGTGGAACAAGTAGGTCAGTAATAAAAGCACCTGAACTTCAAACACCTCCAAAGACGAGTGGTAACTATGTGTATAGTGTAGGTGTTTGTGGAAAACCACAGAAACAGCATTTGACTCAGCCAATGTCTTGTGCTGATTCTCAAGATCAATCTTTCAAAATTGTGCCCCGTCAATTTATTAGGACGTGATTAAGGATGAAACTTGGGATTTGTTTGATGTCGACATCAGAAGGAAAACAAGTGTGTAGTAATTTGGATTTGCAGACACACACCATGGTGAAGTACAGTCCTGATTCTTTCTTACATGTGTATGAATGGAAGCTGCAGCTGTCTGTCTGGTCTGTAGAGTTACTCTCACGTGCACGTTCTCTGGTTTCCCCACTGTGCACAGATTTGATGTCAGAAGGTGATTTACATTGTACAGAGCATGTTTCACATGGCCCTGATGTTCCTCATGAACAAAGATGGGAGTCAGTGAAGTCAGATCACAGATGTGTCTGTGTCTCTGAATGAGGAACAAACCTGTTTCTATCATGTTCCAAATGCTGTTCCACACATTTCATTAGCTAAGTCAGAATCAGATCAATGGGCAACTTTAGGCTGTTTTATTAAAAAGTGTTCTTCTGTGCCTGATGGAAACAACTTGAAACGGACTCAGCTGTGATGTTTTCACCGTCTCTGATCACAGAGTCTTTCATTTCTGTCCTGCTGCATCTGAGCAAAACACACTCACACACATCCTCCTTCTTATCAGGAACAGAGGCAGCAACTATACCAGCATTGAGAAGTGAGCCTGACTCCTTGAGGGCAAAACACAAATATGATGTAGGTTTAATAAAAAATTGGGAACCAGTTTTGATAACAACAACAAAAAGACAATGTCTTTTTTGTCAGTTTTGTAGCCAGGTTGTTCTACTTTAAATAGTTTCATAACATCACAGTTTCCTGATTGGAGTAATTTACACAACAAACTGCAGCTACAAGTTATTTTTTATCAAACATTCAAATGAATAAAAAGGTGTGAACACATTTGTTTTACTTCCTCAATTTTCTGTGAAGCAGACAGAAGGTTGAACCCTGACAGCAGCATCAGTAAAGTAGATCATGTTACTGCATTTCTCTCTGCCACAGCTAGTAGTTTATACTACAGTAGAAAACAGTCAGTGAAGTTCAGCTACTGTCCGTCTGTCTCAGTCGTCTCAAGATGTCTTCAGATATTTACACCAAACCAGATTTTTCCAAGAAGGTGAGATGCAACAGAAAGGTGGAGGAAGATGGAGGAGAGTGGGAGGAAAGAGAGGTGGATATCTACGAGAACACGTATGATATCAGAGATGATGGCTCTGATATTCAGTCACAGGAAGAAGGTAAGTGATTGGACACAGGTGTAAATCTGCTTTGTTGCTCTGTTCTGTCCACACAGCATCTACTGCACATCTGTTCATCTTGTTGCTCTTCCTGAACTTTCTTTCTTTTATTCTCCATTAAAGGTTTTTTAATGGGCAGTAACTTATTTTCTTATATGATTTGAGCATCTAAGGTTAAAGGATGTTGATGCAAATTATCTCTTTAAATTTTTGATTGAAATAAAACTTTATTCAAGCTGAGGTGAAAAAAGAAACATCATGTTCTGCTGACAAACTGCTGACTACATGTAAACTAACACAGGTTTCTGTAGAAAACTCATATTCAGGGGTTTTGTTGCTGAATGTGTTCAGTTTTTGGCTTCAGTCCTACTGGTCACAGTTTAACAGTGAATCAGTTGTCAGATCTGTAGAAGCATCAGCTCTGGTACAGAGTTTTACCACAGAGTGCAACAAACACACAACAGGAAGAAGTGGGAGGTGTAAAGTGACTGTGAGTCAGTTGGACACTTCTGTGGACATTTTGAACAGATGCCAACACAACCACAGACCTGAACCACGATGCTTGTGGTTAAACCACCATGATTAAAGCTGATGATCAGTAACAACCAGCTGCCATGTTGTTCTGTCTCTGTAGGACCACAGACTCAGAATCATCCTCCAGTCCACAGAAAGTCTTTCAGAGGAGCTGCTCTGTGTCTAGCAGTGCTGTGTCTTCTGATGGCGGCTGGGATCATCGTCCTGTCCACATATCGTAAGATAAACTGCTCTGATTGGTTATATGACATATGGACACATCAGTCCCACATTATTTAAAGCCACTGCTCACTGTCATTATTCCACCTCTTCACACTGTCTGTTAACTGAAGCCTTTCTAACAAAACTCCACCGTCAGAAAACAACTGTGTGCAAATGCATCATGAAGCTCAGCTGATGACATGAGATGACTTCACTTTTCTGTGATTTCATCTCAGTCACTATGAGATTGACTTTGATGTGGACTGAAATATTCTCTGAGCAAAGAATAAACTTAAATTTGTTGATAAATAACATGTAAACATAGAAATGTGATATTTGCTGTTTATTTCATAATTTCCCACATTTTGTTCATCAGCTGTTTCACTTCCTTTTTTAACAGAAGTCACAGTTTTGACCTCAGACAAACGAGGAAACTGTATGAAAATATTCCTGTAGCGTGAAGCAAGATCCTGTTCTATTTGCCTGTATCATGAAAGAACCTGCAGAGACAAACTAAGAGCAGAGTCCATGCAGACAGACAGAGGAAGTCAGTGATTTAAAGAAAAGACAAAAAGGTTCATGAATGATGGAGGTAGAAGCTTCTTACAGTTAAAATACACTGAATATCATTTTTATTAAGCATTGCTGAGGGATGATTCTGAACTGTGGAGCCTCTTTTCACCTAATTATCTTCATCTGCTTGGTGAGAACAAAGACTTTCAAACTCCAGTGGAACCAAATGACATCAAGCGATAACGAGTCAGACAAGTTCATCGTGTCACAGGAAGTGGAATAGACCATGATGTCATTTGTTTTTTGAGGTAAAAGTTGTTCAAATTCCCACATATTAACACCAAACATCAGCTCATTGTGATCCAGCATCATCTCCATCCTCTAACATCTCCACCTCTCTCTCTTCTTCGGTATTTTTCACCTTCAGAGTTTCAGCTTTAGCAGTTAAATTGGTTAAACATCACAAAATCAGAAGCTGTTGAAGTAACGATATTTCCTCTATAAGAGAAATCATAAACACATTCTGTGACAGATTCCTCTGTTTCTGACATCAACTAAAATACCAAGCAGTAGCTGGGTCACGTGACCAATCAGGTCAGTGCACATGTTTAACAACAGAAATTGTTGAATGTGTGACAGGACAGTGAACTAACCACGTAGAAAAAGGCTCCGACCAGAGCAGGAAGCATTTAGTTTGTAAAAATGTGTGATGCTGAGCAGACAGACGAGTGATGAGATAATGAAGCCTCATTCAGCTGTTGAGGCTTCACAGCCAGTAGTTTCATGTCATGAAGCCTCATTGAAGAGCTCATTATATCCTAGTGACATCTAGTGGTTGATTTATTGCAGCAAACAGATCCTGACGTCACAAACTCCACAAAGCACAGCACAGTTATTCTGATGCTGTAGCAGCAGGTGGTGATGCTGACATCACTGAGTTACAATGAACTTACACGCAGGTGTGATAGTGTGGGGGAAGAAAGTAAATTTAGTCATATGGTTAGATAATTAGCAAACAATCAACCAAGATGAGCTATTGAAGAGGTCACAAAGAGGACAAGAGATCATAGGCTGGGTCGTGTTTGGAGGAATGTTTGAGATTACAGCAGGCACTTTGTTGTTACAAGGCCCAAAGCAATGTAGCAGATAGTGAGTCCTGGGGTCGCAAGATCTAAAAGAGGGTAATAAAAGGGTTTTATTGACTTTGTTACTGATATCTTCAGATAATCTAGAAAAGGACAAGAGTGATGACTGTCAACTGCATGCACCTGGTTTCTTCATTTATGTTTTGTGAGTGTGGTTCCTTTCTTGGGTTTAAGTATAAATAGAAGGGGTTTGAGAGATACAAGTCAGAAACAACACTCAACATCCATGTGTTCTTCTCCATGCCGGCATGTATTAAAGTGAGATGGTTCATCACGCTGATTTCTGTCTACAATTCTTCCAAGAGGAAAAATTTCTATTACAATAGACACACACAGTTCTGCTAGTGAAGCTTATATCGTAGCATGAAGACGTGATGCTCTCTGCTAAAAGCTGCCTGACTCAGTGAAGACTGCTCACAAAGAAGTTCACTTAGTTTGAATTTGTTTCGACGTGTTGATGGACTAAAGAGCTAAAAACTGAGTCTGATCTGAGGGTGAAATATATCAGAGGAGAGAGAGAGAACATGGAGGTGGAGATGATGGAGGATGGAGATCAGCGTGATGATGTTGGATCACAAGAAGCTGGTGAGTTTTAGTGATAAGTATTACAACAAATGACATTAGCATCCACCACAGTTTGTAACTGCACAGCAAACATGCTGATCTCGTCTGAGTCATCATGACGTCACTTTTTGGTGAAGAGGTGAAAAGCAGATGAAAATAATCAGGGGAAATCGTCCCGAATGAAAAGGTTTCTCTCTCTGTAGAACCACACAGTGAGAAGAAGCTTCCAGCTGTCACAAACAGCAGCTTCAGATCATTTACAGTGTCTCTGTCTGTGAGGAGCTTTATTCTAAACCTTTGGACGTCCTGTTATCTTAATTAAAGCCTCTTTAAACCACAAAATCTGTTAGAAATCACGGAAACTGCAACAGCAAACACATTTTAACACTGTTGTTAACCTGATTCCTGATTCACTCCAGGAATCACCTGACTGGGAAACACTGGACCTGGCTGGTGCTGCTGCTCTCCAAGCACCAACCATGTGTTCAGTAGCTTTATTCTGGGGCTCTATTGATATAGTTAGATGTTCAATGCCAAAGCTGTTTTTTCCTGATACTGGCCTTTATGCAGTCTCTCTTCTTCAGTGTGAAATGGTTCGTTTGTCTCTGTAGGCTCCACACTTCACCATGAATTCAGTCAGTTAGTCAAATAAACTGTTGCTTTCAGGGATTTGAATCATGGGATTATTTTGGCTGCACTTTCATTTTTGTCTTCATTTGGCACAAAATGTCTTGTTAAAGCAAAAACTTCTTGTTACCTGCTAGTTGAGCTACTATGACTCCATGTGAGAGGTCATCACCCAGCAGGTTAAAGGACAACAGCATTCATTTAAATTCCATTGATTCATATTTGAACATGCTTAAATCATAATCACGATGCTGTTTTGTTATTAAGAAGAGTGTTTTGATCTGTTTGTGGTTTGGTTGTTTCCCACCAGATGTTATAGTCACTTCAGAAAAGAAGCAACTGGAGAAGAAACTCAACAACCTGAACAACACGTGTGGCAAGTTACAGAATAAAGTGAAAAAGCTCCAGGACAAACTTTGACGTATGAAATGTTTTATAAAATGTTTGAAAATCACCAAGCAAAAGATTCAGCTTCACCTGCACTTTAACACATGACACGTTTGATATAGTTGGTTTTCTCCAGACTCATAGTCAGTGAGTTACAGGGTGAAATAAAGCAGCTGAAAAAGTTGATAAATGTAAAAAACAGACACTAAACACCAGAAATGTTCTAATGTGTTATGACATAAACATGTCTTTACTTTTTCATATAGTTGTTTCATTTTGTTGCTGACTTTACTTCTAATTATTACAGCATTAAAAACCTCAGAGGGACAATGTTAACAAGGAAATGTATCATTTTGCTAATGATGATGCTTTTTTTGAACAATTGTTTCACATTAAGACAAACTGTGTTCTCAAGAATGGACACGATTTGGAAGCAGTTGTTACTTTAAATCATCTGAGAAGAAAACTTGGTCTAACAGCCAAACAGACTGTGAGAAGAGAGAATCAAATCTGGTGATTATCAACAGCAAAGAGGAACAGGTGAGTGTGTGTGTGTGTGTGTGTGTGTGTGTTTGTGTGTGTGTGTGACCTGCTTCCTGTCTGGACACTGGTGGTTTATCTTCCTGGTTTAACAGTTTTCAGGCTGTAGAATTTGAAACCTGTTCATTGATCATTGATTCTAGTAAAGTGACTGTAACTCAACCTGATCTGTGTGTGTGGACTGGATCAGTGTTCAGATCCACTGCTGCTCATGTACATTCATCATGTTCGGGGGTTTGAACAGGTGGAGATAATGTTCTTTTTCTCTTTTTCTTTTTAAGACTCTGTAGTTTATTTCATCGTTTTATTACTGACATTTACAGCAGAACAGAAAAGTCGTTTATACAAATGTAGTAAAATGTGTTTTAGTGATAAAGAAGAATTTCAAATTAGTTTGATTAACAGAGGAAGAAATGACCAAGTTGCACATTTAAAAAAAGAGCTGTTTATATTCTCTTGATTAGAAATTTAGTTAAATAAAAGGTAAAATTGGGTGATAGAAACCATCATAACCAGGACGAAAACACATTTTTTTACTGAAACTGAAAATAAAATTGAGAAATCAAATCAACCTTTCATTGATTCAAATACTACTCAGTGGATAAAAAGCCAAAAGCTTCAGAATTTAGAGGAAAACAATAAATTCTGATCAGTCAAAATATTGAAAAGGAGCTGATTTTCATCTGTTTTTGGACTTTGTGTGATTTACACCCTGTGTTGACACAGATTCAGTGCAGAAATGATTATTGCCTTTTCTCAACTATTAGGACTTTGTCACCAAGCTGAACATGAATGAAGAGTCCTGGATCGGTTTAAAGACCAAATGGTCATCAGGAAAATATCAGTGGAATTGGGTTGATGGATCCACACAGACAAAAACGTGAGACCAGTTTGGTTTTTATTACATTTTCATCACAGAATTGAACCATGTGTTATGAGGCAGGACAGTGAACATGTTAAAAATCATTTTATGCTTGTTAGTTGTTGTATTGAATCAAAGTTTGGAAAAAATTTACAGCAAAAGTCTTTAATCAGATAAACGGGTTTAGCTGGATTCTCTTCAGCCCCTTTCAGGATGTGTGAACGCAAACACACAGTTCTTCACCTTCAGTTATTTGTATTTGGCCGGTTTTGCGACAGTCGCAGGAAGTGGACGTCATCAACACGCCCACTCACTCACGGTGAATCCTCTGGAGTTTTACCTCCTCTATTCACAAATGAGCTCGGGTGGAGATAATCGGGACTTTGCATCAGGGAGCTGGCTGGTAAAATGTGGGTAATGTCAGGGCCAACAGACTTGGGTGTTTGCGTTCACACAGACACACAGATAAAGTCTGAGAAATGTCTGAATTCCAGTGCATGTCTGAAAGGGGCTCAGGGTTTGTTGGGTTTTCTCTACATATCTGTACAGTCTTGATTTCTGTAAAGAGCCTTGAGACGACCATGTTGTGAATTGGTGACATATAAATAAAGTTGAGATGAAAATTCAATTGAATTTACAGACTGTGTAGTATAACAACACACTACGTGGTGAGTAGGGGATGATTTCATTACACATCTGGGATCAGACCTTTACCCATAATCCTTTGTGTTTTCAGGTTTCTAAAAATTCCCATAGATTGAATTACTAAAAATGTTGGACATATTCAAAGTGAGAGTTAAGTTTATTTAAAGGTGAAAATAATCAGGAGTCTCACAGAAAACCAAATGTTGTCCCACAGGTTCTGGGCAACGAGTCCAGTGGACAATCCCACAGTCTGGACTGCTGCAGTTGGCTGTGATCAACAGGGACAATGGACAACACAGGGATATAATCATGTTAGAAAGTGGATCTGTGAGAAGTAGATTTGCTGCTTCCTCTGATGACAGAGACGTGTGTAGTGTTGGGATGAAGCTGTTTGTCAAACTCTGAAATGTTCTTCCTGATCCTCAGAGTCATCTCACATTTGTTGACTTGTTCATTCTGTGTCACATGTTCATGTTACTTGGTCTAGTTCACCTCAGAATGATGCTCACTGGATCAGTTCTGCAGTAACAAAGTCTAATTCAGTTTGAATGCAGACGTGTGTCTACACATCATGCTGCTTTCTTTAAATGGGAAAATCTTCTCTCTCCTGTTGTTCTCTAATTAGCCATAAACTGTCTACTAGGGACAAACAGTGACGTTGATGCACTTTGTCCTGAATAGTTAAAACAAATGCTAAACCACCTTTTCCTTCAGGCGTCCACCTGTCTGTCCAACACACAGCGTCAGATAATGAGGCTTCTTTACATCCGTTTGCGTTTCGTATTGACACCACAGGTACAATGTGACGTCTCTGTTGGAGGCTCCACGACCTGGAACAACTTTATGTTCACACTAAACTGTGTTAAGTACAAAAGTTCAGGGTAGATCAAGTTATAAGAATAATTAGATGAAAACAAAACGTTACACACAGTGACATCATCACACACAGTGACATCATCACACGCAGTGACATCATCACACACATACTTTCTTACTATAGGAACCACTTGCATCACGCTGTGTAACGATTATTACAGAGCACAACATCACTCACTAGAGTCAAACTCTGGTCTCCTGTGATCAAGTTCTTCTTGTACCATCTTTCAAATTATTAGTGTCTGGGTTTGTATTGTACTTACTGAAAACCTGGACTGGACTAAGCAGCACTTTGATGCCATAGGAGTCAGAACAGGCTGCTCTGTCATTTGACACACAACCACCACTTTGACTGGATAACAAAGCAAACATCTTAGCAGCCTTTGGATCAGACACTGTTGTCAGGACAAAACACTGTTCACACACTGGCTACATTTTCATGGATTTGTGAAGAACCAGACCAACTCACAGAAGGCCCACAGTGCACCTCTCACCTCTCACCTCTTACCTCTCATCTGTGATCCCAGACGTCAATACTTCAATACCCCAATGCTGTACCACTCAAATACTAAACACACTTTATAAAATTACGAACAACCTCATGCAGACAACACAGTGAACTGCATGAGAATGTGTTGGTTTCCTCTACATATCTGCATAGTCTTGACCTTGAGATGACTATGATGAGAATTGATGCTATATAGAGCTGAATTTAAATATTGAAGAGACCATCTGATCAAATACTGTTTAAAATACAGTGGAGTCCTGTACTACTGTACTTTCAGTACATTTCAGAGCATGTACTTGGTTCTTTAGCTGGAGTAAATGATTTGAAGCTAAACTTGGAGTGAAGTACTTTTTTTTTTATAAAGGAAATATTTGCGTTTTTACTTGTAAATTACTATTTTGTACTTCTACCACCTCTGGAAATAAAACACACTGTGTTGGAGTATTTGTGCTGTTCTTAGAGTCTGAACAGTAATGAAACTTAAAACAGTTTGTCAAACATGAAAAGTTCAGGAAGCTACTTTGTGAGTATTATACAGTTTATGTATATTTGGCCTGATGGTTGCAGTAGTGGAAACATCACACTCTGACCACAGTCGTCATGGTGACCTGTCTAACAGCAGTAAAACTATGTTGCAAGAGATGAAGTTTCAGTTCTTTAACAAGAAAGAAGTATTTCCTGTTTAATTCTGTCTTGTTAATCCTGTGTGTGAACATCTGCACACATTGATATTTCTGACAAAAACCTTCATGTTTTTAAACTTGTGATCAAAATGACGTTGTCTTCAGTCTTGCTGCCACAGTTTTGTATCAGGTTCAAATCTAAAAACTGGACAACACAGTCTCTTAGTTGAAGTAAAGAAAACCACAAACTGCAGCTACAAGTTATTTTTATCCCACAGTCTCATGAATAAAAAAAAATGTGTCTGTGGTTTTTTTGTTACTTCCTTGATTTTCTCTAAAGACAAATGGTTGGACATAAAACCCTTACAGCAAGAGAAAAGTAGATTTTATTATTGTATTTACAGCTTCAATAGCAGCGTATGTGAAGTTCAGCCACTGTTCTGTCTCAGTCTCAAGATGTCGTCAGCTATTTACGCCAATCCAGATTTTTCCAAGAAGGTGAGATACAACAGTAAGGTGGAGGAAGGTGGAACAGCTTGGGTGGAAAATGAGGTGGATATTTATGATAATCCAGACAGTATTGAAGAGGAGCAGACTGATTTTCAGCCACAGGAAGGAGGTAAGTGGGAAATCATCACTAATAAATAGAATAAACAGCCACTGTCTCTGGAAAACGTTTTTATGATAATACAACATCTCAGTACTTGTTAGAACACAACAGTGTAATCAGTGTAATATTTCTTAAACTGCTTTTTAAATCAGTATTAGTTATTAAATGTTCCGTATCTGACGACAAACCACTGCTCGTTTTCATTTCCTTGTTGTCTTGCTTTAGTTTCTGAAGTTTGCTTCAGTCGTTGGCAGCTGTCAAGGACGTGTTCAAAGAGTAAATGATACAGACAATGTAACAATGTCAATTACAATGTGTTCAGTTTGAGTAGGACTGTGTCCAGTGTGTACAGTAGAGTGTGGATAGCAGCAATGTAGAAAGAGATGAGGTCAGATGTAAATGGATGTGATGGCCTGAGGAAAGAAACTGTTCTGGTGTCTGGTGGTTTTAGCAGACAGGGCTCAATATGTGCTTTGTATTACATTTATTTCCATAATTACTATGTTATGATGCTACAGAACATTTGGTTTTAGTAAATGACATGTTTCTTAGGAGACAATCCAGGAAAAACACATCCTGTCCTTTACCAGTGCACAACCTGAAGCTTTGTGTGTTCTGATAATGTCACTTCTTCTCTTACCATTTAACTGTATCCTGGACTAATTGTACTTTTTGAAAATATTTGAAAACGTCACCAAACTCCTGCACAGTCATCATAATAGGTCTCTCATGACCATAACACTTTGTTCTGTCTGCTTCAGCCACTTCTCTCTGTGGTCGTTTGGTTTCTTCTACCTGGTCAATAGACGCTGTCTCTGCCCAGACAATTAACTGTGACTTTAAATCCAAATTATAAATTATTCTTGGATGGATGGATTTTTTGGATTCAGTGTCTTGTCCAGGGAAACTTCAACAGGTGCAAACCTCCGACCCTATGGTTGGTAGGTGGCCACTCTACTGACTGAGCTACTGCCGCCACTTTTTGCTAAAATAGATTATTACTACAACTAAAACTAATGAAAAAAGGCAGGTGTTGGTTCATCTTTCATCATCTTTAGAAAGTCAAACGTCAGTGGTAAAGTCTATACGACCATATCCAAGCATTTTGATGTTCCTGTGGTTGAGCTGCAAATATCACACTCCTCTTCAAACCTAAGACAGCTGGACAAAACAGGGTCACGCTACCTGTTGGCAGGTGCAGAGGGATTATATCATTAAACTGTTGGAAGAAAAATCTTAATATTTGAAGAAATCAGTCATCTTTGTCAGTTCCTGTTCCACATAATACAATTACAAATCAAGTTTATCCAAAATGACGTACAAGTGAGGTAGAAGTCGAGGTGAAAACATCAGAGCAAAGTTCTATGAGAAGAAGTGTTTGTGTTTCATAAGATGCAAGTGCAAGGAAGAACAGACAGGAAGTATTTTTAAATATTTCACTGCTTGTTGGAGAAGAGTTCTGTGTTCAGCATTTTTTGAATATTGGGAATGAGGCTGCTGAGCGAGTGTGTGTGTGTGTGTCTGTGTGTCGGTGGAGAGTCTTTCTTCATACACCCCAACCATATCCAACCATATTGTCACACTAGATGGCATAAGTCTGGCCTCCAGTACTACTGCAAGGAACCTTGGAGTTATTTTTGATCAGGATCTATCCTTTACCTCACATATAAAACAAATCTCTAGAACAGCCTTCTTCCACCTACGGAACATTGCCAAAATTAGGAGCATCCTGTCTCAAAGTGATGCCGAAAAACTGGTCCATGCATTTGTTACCTCTAGGTTGGACTACTGTAATTCCCTACTTTCAGGATGCCCCAGTAACTAAAGAGCCTGCAATTAATCCAAAATGCTGCAGCAAGAGTGCTGACTGGAACTAGCAAGAGAGATCATATTTCACCTTCACTAGCTTCTCTCCATTGGCTTCCCATTAAATGTAGAATAGAATTTAAAACCCTGCTTCTTACATATAAAGCTCTGAATGGTCAGACTCCATCATATATAGAAGACCTCATAGCACCATATCATCCCAGTAGACCACTTCGCTCTCAGAATGCAGGCCTACTTGTGGTTCCCAGAATTTCCAAAAGTAGAATGGGAGGTAGAGCCTTTAGCTATCAAGCTCCTCTCCTGTGGAACCAGCTCCCAGTTCAGATTCGGGAAGCAGACACCCTCTCTACTTTTAAGTCCAGGCTTAAAACCTTCCTCTTTAATAAAACATATAGTTAGTTATAGTTATGCTGCCATAGGCTTAGACTGCTGGGGGACCCACCCCCCCGATGCACTGAGCTCCTTTCCTCCTCTTGACCATCTCTCCTCTCCTCTCATCCCGCAATTGTCACCACTGTATGTCATTAACTCTGTGTGTTCTCTCCCGTAGTTGACTTTGTCCTTCTCTGTACCCCTCTCTCTGTCCCTTTCTGCAGGTGTTGAAGCTGTGTGTCTTCCAGCGTGAAGCTACTGGTCCTACCAATCTGCCCGATGTTTTGTTGTTGCTTTTTGTTGCTCTGTTCTTTTCTCTCTCCCCTTTCCACTCACCCCAACCGGTCGAGGCAGATGGCCGTCCACCCTGAGCCTGGTTCTGCTGGAGGTTTCTTCCGTTAAAGGGAGTTTTTCCTCTCCACTGTTGCCTATGGCTTGTTCAAGGGGGAATTGTTGGGTTCTCTCTATACATCTTTATTATCTTGACTTTATTCTGTAAAGTGCCCTGAGATGACTTTGTTGTGAATTGGCGCTATATAAATAAAGTTGAATTGAGTTGAATATAACCCCAGGTGTCAGCAGCCATTTGGATTTGGAGTTTAAGTTATACATCCTGGTATTTATTTTTGAATGTGTTCGGTTTGATTAAGTAACGTTGGGTTTGTGCTACAATTCTTGTTTGGTGTTTCGGACACTGCTCACATCCGAGGCAAAGAAAATTGCTACCACTTGGTTTTGGAACACTTGGTCTGGTTTATGCTTGGGAATGGAAAGAGTGGTGGAGCACATCGTGTTATGTCTAGATTCCCCTAAACCAAGGACATAACACCAGACACTGTCCCCTGGCAGACTGCAGTGGATGGGAGGGATTTTTCCCCCATGAATGAGGGAGTTCAGGTAGGCAGTAGACCACTTTGTAGGCAAGAGACAAAGATTTGAACCTAATGCAGGCAGCTACAGGAAGCCAGTGCAGCGATCTGAAGAGTGGTGTGACATTAGTCCTTTTTGGCTGATTATTAATGAGGCGAGCTGCTGTAGTTTTGGATCATCAGTGCATTACAGTAATTGATTTCATCTTGGTTTCCCTTTGGGGACCTTTGCTTTTCTAATAACAGGTTTTGTGATCATTTACAGGAGCATTTATCAAAGTCTGGTCTATGCAGAGATGGGAGAAATACCCAAACTCAGCACTTAGTACCACTTCAAATCCTTTACTCAGGGTGAAGTATTAAGTACTGTACAGACTGTAGATCACAGCAGGGGGTTGGTCAGAGTCTCCTGAGGACCATGGCTGTAGGGAAAACACCCATTTGAAGAGAGTCATTGACTACAGTTCAAACTTTGTCCGACATGAATTAAAAATCTTTTAACAAAGGAGGTGGGAATTGGGTCGAGGGCACAGGTGAAAGACTTCAGTTTTGATACCACCTTCCTGAGTGTTTCAGCATCAACCACAACCAAACAGTAAAATGATGACAGCTGAGACTGATGGTTTTCTTGTCTTCTGTAGGACCACACAGTCTGAATCGTCCTCCAGTCCAAAACAAGTCTTTCAGATCTGCTGCTCTGTGTCTGGCAGTGCTGTGTCTTCTGCTGATGGTCGGGATCATCACTCTGTCCACACGATGTAAGAATGAACAGCTCTGAATATTTTTCACAATGTGACAGTAACATGATGCATTTTATGACAAACTGGATCAACTCCTGTGTGTCTATAGGACAATGTTACACTCTTACACCAAATCTGAAGTCATTGGTCAGTTTATTTATTCGTCCTCTCTGCACATTAAATAAATACTTTCCACTAAACTCCACTGTGAGAAACAGGGAACAGTGTTTACAGTTCTCATGCATTAGAAACCACAACTAAGGTCAGTGTGAAACTTCAGCAGACTGAGAGACACATGAACGTTGGTTCATTTCTTGAGTTGTGATGCAGCAGCAAACCAACATGTGACTTACAGGATGTACAAATGTCAGAAACTGTTCTTATACCAACAAGCACAGGAGTAGATGATCAACTGAACTGCAGCAGTGAAACTCACCAAATGTCTCAGACAGCAGGGACTAGTTCATCACAGACAATCTGAGTCTATGATCTGTGGTTCATCAACAGATCTTTCTTCTTTTCCTTTGGACTGTTTCCTTCCCGTGGTCTCCACAGTGAATCATGTGCCTCCATCTAACCCTGTCCTCTGCATCCTCTTCTCTCACACCAACTAACTTCATGTCCTCTCTCACTACATCCATAAATCTCCTCTTTGGTCTTCCTCTAGACCTCCTGCCTGGCAGCTCCAAGCTCAGCATCCTTCTACCGATATAGTCACAGTTTCTCCTCTGAACATGTCCAAACCACCTCAATCTGTCCTCTCTGACTTTATCTCCAAAACATCTAACATGAGCTGTCCCTCTGATGTACTCATTCCTGATCCTGTCCATCCTCGTCACTCCCAAAGAGAACCTCAACATCTTAAGCTCTGCTACCTCCAGCTCTGCCTCCTGTCTTTTCTTCAGTGCAACAGTCTCTAAGCCAAACAACATTTCTGGTCTCACCACCGTCTTGAACATCTTTCCTTTCATTCTCGCTGATACTCTTTTATCACACAACACACCTGACACTTTTCTCCACCTGTTCCAACCTGCTTGCACTCACCTCTTCACCTCTTTTCCACACTCTCCGTTGCTCTGAACAGTTGACCCTAAGTACTTAACTTACTTACTTACTCTCTCACCTCTGGAGATGCTCTGAATCACTTCATCTAACTCACTCCAGAATTTCTCCTTCTCTTCTAACTCACATCCTACCTGTGGGACATAACCACTAACAACATTGAACATCACATCTTCAACTTCCAGCTTCATCAACCTGTCTGATACTCTTTTCACCTCCAGAACATTCCTCACAAACTCCTCTTTCAGTATAACTCCTACTCCATTTCTCTTCCTATCTGATCCATGATAGAACAACTTGAACCCTGTTCCTAAGCTTCTAGCCTTGCTACCTTTCCACCTGGTCTTCTGGACACACAGTATGTCCACCTTCCTTCTCTGCATCATGTCAACCAACTCTCTTCCCTGTCATAGTCCCAACATTTAAAGTCGCTATTGTCAGTCCTACATTCTTAGCTTCCCTCTTCTCTCTCTACCTGTGAACACACCTTCCTCCTCTTCTTCTTCGACCAACGGTAGTCCCTTCCTGATATCATGGCAAAAACTGTAAGGCAAGTTAGGAGGCAAAAGGCAACAAGTGAATGATAATGGTGAATTTAATCAGCAAAACACAGAAACATGCAGAGAACAGAACTAGACTCTAGAGTGAGTCAAATCAGATTTGACCCAGATGTGTAGGTTGTTCAGCCTTTTATACATTTAACTCAACAGCTGGGTTCACACAAAGAACAAAGGGATGAGTCAATGCAAATCAACCTTCATACAATGTCTTCAGGAGTCTAATTAGGAAGTTCATGTTGTCCTTTTGTCTTCTATGTCTTTTAAGTCCTTGAGACTGATCATCTGTACTGGTTTCCTTCTAGGAAGTAAATGTTCAGATATAGGAAGTCTTATGGTTGATATCTAGCTAACACACTTCTTTGTGTGGCCAGAGACAGAGTCTTGCTGGGGAGCAAAAGGTGAGGAAGCACTGGTGTAACCAGGTTTGATACTGGGTCTGTGAGAAGTGTGAAAACAGTGAAACATGTTACAGAGACTATGAAATTTCTCTTACACCTGACACAACCCTCTGCATTTAACCAGACTTGGGACTGACACAAGAAGACACTGGCTTGTGTCCCCTTGCGGTTGCATTCGGAATAAATAAAGTTGTGTTTTATTGTGTTTGTTAGAGAGTAGGTACATTTCTCAGATTCTTGACCGTTGTGAGTCGTTGCACCACTTGCTCTGTCCATGTTTTAAGCTGTAATTTTTACATTTATTTAAAACGTAATTCTGTTCAAAGTCCACAAACCTAAAGGTCAAACTGTGACAGCAGCTCACTCATCACATTTCCTGTCAGAAACACTTAGTTTGATCTGAGACAGGAAGTCAGCTTTTTACACATATAATTATATGCTAATGATATGCAGGCACACACACTTCTGCTAATGAACCTTCTAGCTTAGCACGATGACCAGGAAACATTTAAAAATAAGTTAGCATGAGCTGTGTTTCTCAATATTATTACAAGTTTTCCAGATATAATGCAGAAATAGTCATTCAATTACATTCACTACACAAACATAAAAATATTTTTCAGAGAAACACAAATGTATTTAAAGTGTCTGTGGTTGTGGTTTGTTCTGCTGCTACTTCCTTGATACTCTCTGTTTAAACCTGCCTGACTCAGACAGAAACAGACAGTGAAGACTGGTCAAAAAGAAGTTCACTTAGTTTTTAGCTCTTTAGTTCATCAACATGTCGACAGAAATTCAAACTGAGTCTGATCTGAGGGTGAAATATATCAGAGGAGAGGGAGAGAACATGGAGGTGGAGATGATGGAGGATGGAGATCAGTATGATGATGTTGGTAAGTATAAAAATAATGAATAGTAGAAAAGAGTGTGAGGAAGTTTTAGGTTCAAACAACCTCTTCACTTTTCCTGCTGTTAAAAACAAAGATGGTGATTAGTGTAGTAAAAGTAGATTATTAGGTCACTTGGTGTCATTTGGTTCCATTGGAGTTTAAATCTCTTTGTTTTCCACAAGAAGCTCAACTTAAAGGAAAAACAGCTTTGAAACAGCTTCAACAGCCATTTTGTTCACCTTCACACATGGCAGCAGGCCAGTAGGTCCCTTTCAGGAGATATTAGATGTCACTGTGTCCTTCACTTTAGCTACAAAAACTACACGCTTATGGTTAGAAACACAAATGAGAAGGATGTGGACTGAGAAAAAGAGTTTGGGCTAAAATTATTAGCGGAGCAGGGGGGGCGGCTTCTGGAGCTTAAGCCTCGAATCATTTCTCTAAATTACTTCAGCTCTGTGTCTCATTTCCCTCAGTCCTTCTGAGCAAGCTGATAAAAAAACCTGTGGCCGCGATCATCCATGATCCATTTTGTGTCCAAAGGGATTTAGGTTAGTAGCCTAAGTCCATCACAGACAGAACATTTGTTTAGTTGTAGAAAATGTGCAGCGCTCAATTTGGATCATATTGATCCTGCTGAATGACAAGTACAGAGACTTGTTCCAGTCAAAGAAAAGGACCCACAGTCTCCTGTATGTTGGCTTGGTCAGGGTGAGACAGGGTCTGAAAGCTGATGTTCAAGACAGTGTCACAGGAAACAGGACACAAACTGCTGTCTCTGGTTTCAAAGCCCTGTGTTTTGTTGCCTTCATATCCACCCCGACCTTCTCTACAAAGACTGACTACGGCCACTAGATGTCAGCATTTCCCCTCACATCTTGATCATAACAACTGTGCCATTAGGTAGTAGGTGACCTACTAAAGCATAACTGTGGCTGTGACAATGACTGATAACCATGCATTCAATAGCATGAGAACACTGGAACACTGCTGTCAAGAAAGGGCCAACAATTCTGAAATAAATGTGTCTGTGGATTTTGTCTCTGTAGAACCACAAAGTGAGAAGAAGCTTCCAGCTGGGAGAAACAGCGGTTTCAGAGTTTTTACAGTGTCTCTGGGAGTTCTGTATCTTCTGATTCTGGCTGGGATCATCACACGCTGTGAGGACTTTTATTCCCTAGTTGTGGATCTTATTTTCACAGCCCTGTTTTTGTTTTGGTCCTTTTCATTTCTCGATTTTCCAGCCACTGTAGACAATATGTGATATCATATGTGTGACATTTGTTGTCCTGGTTAAAATGAACAAGTAGCAAAAACTGGATTAGAGTTAAACACAAAAATGACGATATGAAGAGACAGAGTTTAGACCTGCACACAGACATTGTCAGACTCCTCCACAACCAACATGGACTTGAACAGTGACAATAAAGCACAGAATAGCAGCCATGATGATGCAGAAAACATGTACTGTCCATAAGACACAATAATGACAGTTGACGGGCAAAATCAGTTAAATTAGCCTGAAAAGGCATCGTGATATTCAACCATTCACAGGAGGTAAATTAAAAATGAATATTGATTAAAAGATTTTGCCCCTTTCTTGCTTTTTGGCTTCTCACCAGATATTTTTGACACTTCTGAAAAATACAACCTGCAGAACAGAGTCAACAACCTCAGCATCATCAACAATCAGTCAAAGAATTTAATCCAGCAGCTCCAGGATCAGATTGCAGGTAAATGCTTATAACTGATGAATTCCAGTCAGTTACAGGTCAGTTAGAAAACACTGAGTAAAAACCACAGGATGAAATAAAGCAGCTAAGAGAGAAAAACTGAAGGTGAGAAGATTTGAGACAGTAACAACAAACAGCTTTGATGATGTGATTTAGCTGTGTCTTTGAATTCTAATGACACTGGGAGCGATATAGTTTTTACTGTGTGAAGAAGCTGAAAGAAACATCGAAACCTGCACAATGACATTACAAGTCTTATGAATCTAATACTGAATCTGCAGCTTTATAAAAATCTAGAACCATTTAACGACCTGAGAACATCAGACAAACAGTGACAGTGACACTTATTATTGCACAGCAAGTGAATTCATTCAGCATTTTTAAAGCAGAATTATGTTGATTATGTTGTTTCTTACCAGATGTTTTACTGACATTTGAAAAACACAAGCTCCAAGACCAAATTGCAGCTAAGAAATACTTATGAACAACCAAGCAAATACTTTAATAATTCACACTGTCTACGTTATAGTTTTAGTTTGAATCTTTAGGTTTTATTTACAATCACAGCCAGTTACAGGATGAAGTAAAACAGCTGAAAGTTTGAGAACTTTTAAATTTGTAATGTATTTTTTATCAAATAAAAACAAATCAATAACTTAACTGTCTTTACGTCAAGTTATAATTATTTAATGATGATGTTTTGCTATGTATCACTTAAAAATCAGTGCCATAAAGTTTAGTTTAAAGATCTTGACTTATACAGTGAAACACTGAATAACATCCAATGTGTGTTTAAAAACTGGACATTAAGGGAAGTTGTGTCCTGAAGAATGGATGAGGTTTGGATGCAGCTGTTACTTTATGTCCACTGAGAAGAAAAGTTGGTCTGAGAGCAGAACAGACTGTGTGAACAGAGGATCAGATCTGGTGATTATCAACAGCAAAGAGGAACAGGTGAGTGTGTGTGTAGGTGTGTGTGTGTGTGTGTGTGTGTGTGCGTGCATGCGCGTGTCTAAATGTCTTTACAACTGAAACACAATTAAATGTTTGTCTCTTGTCATTTATTAGAAAATGGTCAGTGAGCTCACTAAGAATGGAGCATCCTGGATTTTTCTGCGGACAGAACAGCAACACTCAGGGGGAACATATCAAGGGAAATGGGTGGACGGATCAACACTGACACAAGAGTGAGACAGGTTTTGTTTCTACTACACTTTCATTGATGTCATTGGTAGAAACTAACATCTGTGTTAAAAGATAATAACATGTTCACATATCTAATGTCAGTTTTAGTTGTTTGAATGAACAACTGCTGTACAAACCTCTGTAACACATCAACCTCTAGTTCCCTGAAACAAGGTGCAGCCTGAATGCAGGCCACAGCTCACAGGGTGAAGGAGTTATGGACATATCCAACAATCTTTTCTGCAATTTCAGTGATAGTTGGAGCATGAAGGGTGCAGCCAGGCCCTACGTGGTGACAGGTGGAATACATCAGTGTTAGCAGGAATGCAGTATGAGCATGATGCTAATAGAAATCTCCATAAATATGCTTACAGAGATCAACACCCATGATGCAGCTCGAGACTCACTGTGAGGACAGTTGTATTACTCCATAGAATTATAGCTTCAGAATCTGGGAATAGAATCTTTCCTGTTGCAGTTACTGCACCTGGATACAGGGTGATTCTGTGACTGTCTACACACCAATTATACTGCATCTAGCTACAACAGGGGGTCTGAGTAGGTTTGAGCTCAAATGCTGAGTTAGTCCAAAATTGTTGTGCAGCATCTAATCAGCATAAACACGTGAAGCTGCACCTGTTCTCCCTCAACAACAGAATGAAGTTCTGCCTGCAGAAAAACTGCATAACAGCTGCATTTGAATGAACGCTGGCATTGTACCTGCAGGAAAAGAGACCAAATCATTTTCCTTATAGACAAAGCTGAAAGTGATGTGAGGAAACCTGTTGACAAAGTGAAAAGTCTAACAGACAGTGACTGGGCTCAGAGAGAGAAACACTACTGAACATGTGCAGTGGCTTTAAAAAGCAGGAATCAGAGCAGGAAGACACTAAATGCTGCTGGAGTCTGAGCAGAGTCACTAACTTTGATTGGAATGAATGGAGGAGATCTCAGAGTCCTGGATCCAGGTTTCAGTTCACATCTGGGATCAGACTTATCCCCATGATTCTTGTGGTGTCAGCAAATCCCCTACATAGTTACTAAAATTACACTATTTCAAATCATTAAAATGAGATTTAACTTTATTTGAAAGTGAAAATAATCATGATAAATTCATGAGTCAAAAACAAGGTTTGATTTTTTTCCACAGGTTCTGGGCGACAGGAGAACCACAATACACTTGGTCTTCATATGCAGCATACTGTGATCAACAAGGAAGATGGAGAAGTGAACAATATTATGATTATCATTCTAAAAACTGGATCTGTGAGAAGTAGATTTGCTGCTTCCTCTGATGACAGAGAGGTGTGTAGTGTTGGGATGAAGCTGTTTGTCAAACTCTGAAATGTTCTTCCTGATCCTCAGAGTCATATCACATTTGTTGACTTGTTCATTCTGTGTCACATGTTCAATCCTCTTTATTCTGTAGATATTGTCCCTCTGTGCTCTATGGAAGTCTGAGGACATCTGGTGGACAGATGGAGAACAGCAGGAGACAGGCAGGAAGCAAGAAAAACACAAACAGGACTTGAGAGACATTTTGTGTCAGATGACTTTGTTTTTAATCTGTGCACATTTAACTCTTCTCTTATCTGTAATACTCTGGGCTCAAAACTCAGGCTGAAGCCACTGATCAAAAAGTAAAGTAACTAGTAAGAAAAGTGTTGGATTGCTTTGGTTTTAACCTGCACTTTTGAGTAACTGTCCTGCTGATCGGACTGTTGGCCTCCAACTAAAAAATTGTATTGAAGCCGTTATCATCTTTAAATACTGTCTACTGGTCCTGGACTGTGCCAAGTTCCCCATTTGATGCAGGGAGGGGAAATAATGGGACAATGTTTCTTTATAGGTTATTAATTATTACAGGTTATTAGTACCTTTGTATTTATAAAAAATTGTATCATGTTACTAACTGTTTGTCTAGTGTGTGGATATAATCTGCTTAGTTACAGTAATGTCCCTTGTGTGTCATATTGGTTTGTGTCACTCAGGTTAGGTCAGTTTTGTGTCCGTTTGTGGTTTGAACTTGTGTTGTTGTTTCAGTTTTTACCTCTTTTAAGGCCCAATTTTGTTAGTCTTTCAAATTTCTTTGTATATGTTACATATGAGTAAATAAATAATAATTGCTGGAACAAATTAAGAAATGCTTTGGTGTAAAAATGAAACTTATCCCTAAATAAGTGCCAGACGTCTACTCGTGACCAACAGTTTGTTCTGTCTAATTTGGCTCTTATACCTGTTCAATACACACTTTTAAACACACCGTTAACTGTGGCGTGAGTTTAAATCTACGGTTTAATCAGAATCGAAATGTTTTGTTAAACTGTAACTGACAAATGACAGAATAAAGAAAACTCTGACTTGAGCGTTGTGATGTTCCTGTGGTTACAGCTGCAAATATTATTGAGACATTTAAGGTCCATGGGACTGGAGCAAATCTCCCCTTCAAACATGAGACAGTCGGAGCATTTTGCTCAACAAAATAGCATCAAACTCCCTGTTGGTAAGTGCAGAAGTCTCACAGAGACAGAAATAACTGGCCTGCAGTGATTCGCTCTGAAGCTTGTTCAACAGAATATTAGGTTAAGGACACTGTCAGTTTTCTATTTTTTCATAACTTGTATTATGTAACATTCAAAAGCAAATATTCTTTCTTCATCTCTTTATTCTCTTACTACTTTTGTCAGTTTCAAGTGGTTTCAGAGGAAATTCTTTCTAATAAAAGGGATTTTTTTCTTCCTTCTTTTCCTTTCAGCTGTTTCCTTTGTTTCGGCCTCTTTCAGATGTCACCACAGTGAATCATGTGCCTCCATCTAACTCTGTCCTCTGCATCCTCTTCTATCACACCAACTAACTTCATGTCCTCTTTCTCTACATCCAGAAATCTCCTCTTTGGTCTTTGCTTCTAAAAGATTAAAAGCAGTCAGGTTCTATCCCAGCTCACATTGGATCAGAGACCAACAACCTTTACAGGGGACAAGTCTATCACAGGGCAGAGACACAGATAATTACTCATACTCACTAATTAGCAATATGTAGATTCCATCCATCTGTCCTGCAGATCTTTGCATCTCCAAGCACCTGGAGACCAACACAGACATTGGTAGAACATGCAAACTCATAAGTCACCTTTGTAAATTGCTGTCTGACTTTTTTACTGTGGTCTGGTAATGTGTGTATTGTCCTTTAGCTCCTTTTGTCTGACATATAGGATCTAAACTTCTTTTTAACAAAACTAAAGATATGCAGGTCATTTATTTTAACTTCTGCAGCAGGCGATGGGAAACAGACCACACTGACCACAAGATGGCGCTGTGTCCCCAACAGTTAACTTGGTGTGATGTCATTTCACATTCACTGTATTCAGGTAGGAAGTGAGGTGACAGAGAGGTGTGATCTAAAACAAAGGTCACCAGGTGGAGTCAGCACAAAAACACTGCAGCTCACCTCTTCAGTCTCTAACCACTGGGTTTGTCCACCAACGCATAAACTCAGTCATCTTAGTTTCTACTGGCTGGACTCCATCAACAGTTTGTTTAGATGTGATGTATATATGAAGGGGCTGATGAGGGAAGTAGGAACAGGTGTGTAAGTGGGTGGAGTCAGTGAATGTAAAACCTGTGGACAGGCCCACAGTATCTATTGGTCCACAGATTTTGGGAAATAGACGCAGATCAACAGTGGATGTTACTGACCTGCTGGAATCAGATCTGTTTAAAGACACTGAACTTACAGCTGCTCTTGATGAACAGACCAGCATCTTGTATGATCATCAATTGTAAGATGTTTTGGATGAAAGCTTCTGCTGAATGTAGATGAATGTAAATGAATCCTTTCAGTGATGTTGCTGCACAACCTTCCTCCCTCTCCTTCCTCATAGTTCATGTCGGCCTCCATTAACTGTACAATAAATATTCTTAGTTATTTAGACAAACATGAAACTGTACTACTGGTCAACATAGTCATGACTTCGGAAAAAAAAATACAAAAATACGTAGTCATCTACAAAAGTACAGATTATATCAGAGATGACGTCACTGATATTTAGTCACAGGAAGAAGGTAAGTGATTGGACACAAGTGTAAATCTGCTTTGTTGCTCTGTTCTTTCCACACAGCATCTTGTTGCTCTTCCTGATGTTTCTTTCTCTATTAAAAGTTTTTGGGGCTGGGACTTATTTTCTTGTACTGTTTTTATATATGAGAGCCTGAGGCAAAAAGCTGCTGTTCATGCAGAACGTAAAGCCCCTTTAGTCAATTTACTTATTTTGGACATTATAAAGCAAAACATGTTTTGCTGACAAACTGATTAATACATGTACAGCACCAGTAAGTTTTCTGAAAAAAACTAATTTTAGGTGTTTTGTAAACACATTATCATCCCAGCAGAACTGTGCTGTGTGTCCCCATGTGGTATCTTTACAGGGACCATGCCCAAAGTCACATATAGGTGACCCTCTCATTCCCTGGACAGAACTCCAACACAGCAGCACTCAGCCGGGGACTTTTAAGTATCCCCTCATCCGCTCGATGCCTCTCATCTTGGGAAACTCCAGAAAAGAAAAGAGTCCAACTCCTCTATGAGTTTAGTTCCAGAGCCAGTGCTTTGTGTAGAGGTAAACCAAATTTTATATAGTTTGTATCGCTCAACCTCCCACACCAGCTCCTGGGATCTGTTTCACAGATCCCATGCTCATCCTTTCATTCACATGACAAATTATGGCATTCAGTGGTCTTCGTCCCCAAGTACACATCTGAGTGACCACTCAATGTGGGTGTAGTTTGTCCACGGGAACTGAGAGGGAGAGAGAGAGAGTCTGGATGCAAAGTGTTCCTGTCCTCCTCATGGAGGGATTTTCAGTTGTTTACCCTTTGTTAATAAAACCCCTTTTCACATTTCAAACCTCCCTTTGGCGTCTGCTATTTTCACATTTGCACATGTCAGTCATAACAGAAGACAATGTCTCAGGATTGAGAATATTTCTGCGCATACATCAAACCCTCTCTGATAAACCATTGTTGCTGTGTTAAATGGTTTAACCTGTGTGTCACCTTCATAAGTGTTTAAGAAGACTGGGATCCAAACATCATATCAAGCTATGCAGCAACATTATTATGTTAAAGAATATGATCGTTATCAGTTTCCTTGAACTCTCTGTTTGTCCAGAGTGTGTATCGTATCTCAGCCATCTCACTGTAGAAAGGTGATGAATCTCTGCTCCTAGAAGATGAGAGACTGCGTAAGGAGCCAAAAGAGTTAGATCAGCCTAACCAGCACTTGGTCTGGATGTCATGACAGCTTTCTCTGCACTGTCACAGCTTGCAGGTATCAGGGTAATGCAGCATCTACAGGGTCCAGCTGAAAAGTAAGCAATAGGTTGTTATCTGCCAACATGGTCCTGTAACAAAACACATGTCATACAGCCAAGTCCCTGTTTAACAAACTTAACATGGGGACTGGGTAACACCAATGTGAGTCTGCTGATGGTGCTCAAATTATTTTATCATAAGATGAGAGTTATTTTCCATGGAATAATAAAGAAAAATGTTTAAATTTGAAGCTTTTCTGTCTTCATAATTTTGAATCCATTGTTTTCAGTTTGAAGTCAGACTGAAGAAACTCATCATTTGTTTCTTGGTTAGAGGTTAGAATGGATTGTTTGGTTATCAGCTGTGATCACATGACCTAAATAAGTTACTTTAGGTACATTATAATGTAAACAGACTGATTTTATGTCTGTTTTCTGCTAAATGTTTGAGTAGGTTCCACCTTATCTAACATGGAGGCTTTCTCAGACCGGCTGCACATCATAAAATCATCAAAGTTCTGCAGCAGAGCTGATCCTGCTGCTTAATGTCTCAAATTTCAGCTGATGGAAACATCTAGACTTCCCAAAGAGTCAACTAAAAAGCCAATTGTCATCCAGATATTCATCATTATTTTATTATAATCATCAAACAAGTAATGTCTGTGCATAAGAATGAGAGAAATACATTTTCCAGATCAGCAACCAAGAAATTAGTGGAATGTGATGGTATATGTGACACTTCCAGAGCTCTCAGGTGGATTTGTGTGTTTACTGCTTACAATCCTGTACAAATTTCCCCTATGTGGTTGGTAATTATCACTTAAATGTTCAACAAATTTAAGACACAATTTCTTCTGCTTTTCTTAACAATTCAAAAACTGCTGTAATTCCATCATTTCATTTTGTAAATCTTTTGTAAATTAAAATAAACTTCAGATGATATAACATGGTTGACGTTCAAAGACTTAGTACATAAATATCAGTGTTTCACATTAACATCTGTGCAGATTTAGGCCCATTATATTGTTATAAATGCAAAGCTGTTGTGAGCCACTGTGACTCTTAAACCAGCTGTTGAATGGCTGTTATAATTTGCACTTAGCAACAATATTTCAGGATATTTTACAGCATCTGAATCCTTTTGCTTCAACATATTAAAAAATGCAACATGAAGTCAGTTAACTATTGATCATACACTATATGAAAACAAACAGGAACCAGATGTTTAAACCTCTTCTTTCTGCTCGCACCTCTATCACTGTGTGTTGTGCCTCACAAGGATTCAGGCAAACAATGCAAGAGACACTGTGCGTCCAGCATGCAGGACAGAAATGAAAGACTGTAAGCACATGTCACACTGACTGAGTTTATACTATTTAAGTGAACCCAGAGAGAGACGGAACCGAGCAACAGAGGTACTGGATGAAGCAGGGCGGCTGGAGGTTCTATAGAGGGGGAGGAACAGTGAGCAAAACAAGGACAGTTCTGTGAGTTCAGGAAAAAGACCAGAGGTCACTGAGACGATCTGGTGACTATATGAACAGCTGTCATCAAGGTGAGTGACTGAGTGCAGGTGTAGGTGCTGCTGCAGTTCCAAGTGCACTAAAAAGATAAAGACACACACACACACACACACACAAACAGATGAGGAGGGGGGAAAGGAGGGGAGAGGAAGATGGAGGAGCAGGTGCTGATCCAACCACAAGATGCTTCCAATCACACACAGAAGAACACTTTGATAAAAGAGCTAAACTTTTCCCACTTATCTTATTCTGATTTAGCTAATGAAATATATGTGGAGCAGCATTTGAAACATCATAGAAACAATTCTGTTCCTCATTCAGAGACACAGACACATCTGTAATCAGACCAATACAAAAACACTGCAGTCAGTTTGTCAGACTTCACTGACTCCCATCTTTGTTCATGAGGAGCATCAGCTTCCATTCATACACATATAACAGAGAATCAGGGCTGTAATTCACCATGATGTGTTTGTACATTTACACACAACAAATCCCAAGTTTAATCATTAAATCACGTCCTAATAATTTAACAGGGCACAATTTTGACAACATGAATTAATGTTTGAAAGACACTGACTGAGTCAAATGCTCTTTGTGCACATAGTACACAAAGCTACTGCTCATGTTTGGAGGTGTTTGAAGTTCAGGTGCTTTTATTAATGACCTAGTTGTTCCACTGTCGACCACAAATGTCACCTCTTGACCACTTTCAATGTGTTTTTCTTTTTCTTTTTTTTTTTTTTACATTCACATAATTTAAATTCTTTATGCAAGTCACACATCTGTATGTCTCTGTCTCTTTTTAACCTTCAGTTTCTTTTGTCTCAAGAATTTTTCTTCTAATTTTAAGAATTGCTTTAATAAAGGAACCTTTACTAAAAAAACCAAAAGCCTCAGTCCAATCTTTCAAACATTTAAGACTTTTGTCACCATACTTTTTCATAATCTTAACATTTGGAGTAATCTACTATTTTCTCTTTTGTTTGTTTGCCCTGTTTTTCATCCATTCTCTCACTGTCACTCAGTTCTTAAGTCTTAGTCCTAGTGTGGACACTTCCTGTCACACTTCCAGTAAACCAATGCCAAAACTCTTAATTTTACTTTTGTACCTGTCCTGTTCAAATGAACAGTGACTCTTCTCTGCGAACTGCTCTGTCCTGTAATAACCTGTGACCAGGTCTTGAGAATTACAAACTTAGAAGGCAAAGAGAGACAAAGAATGCACTTCCCCTAATAATAGTCACTGTACTTGGTTTTCATAATCTCAACAATGGGACCTTGAGGGTCCCATCCCCCTTTACTTCCCACATTCCCCATAGGAAGCCCGTGCACAGCTCTTCAACACAGACGTCTCTGTGTGGGTGAAGATTCCTAAGCTCCCTTTCACTAACTTTGTTTGTTGGCCCCTTTCATCCAACTTGGATGTTGCCCTTATTCTCCCCAACTAACTAGGAGTTGTCAGGTAATGACACCTAACCATCAATGGCCTCATCCTCCTCATTGATTAGGAGTCGCTCAATTCGATCAGATTAATTCAAACAAGAACAAAAACCTGAGCTCAAAAGGACTCATTTAGAAACTTCTTACCATTAACCATTTTTACCTCTGTCCTGTACCTCTGGGGACTTTTTTGGTTTTCCTCCATTTCCATTTTTCATTTCCTGATGAGGTTACTGTCCTGGAGTTTCTCTGGTCAGTCAGCACCATCTAGTGGACAGGTAGTAGAACTCCATCATCTGACACTGGGTTTCTGAAACAGGTTCCACTGGTTTTGACGTCACCCGGATGTTTTTTTGGACTTGGACTCTGAGCATTTGATCTGAGGACGCCGTCACATCCTCATAACTTCACAGACACAAGGACAGAGGAGGGACAACGAGCAGCTTCTTCTCTACACATGAAGGTGGAAAGTTTCTGGAAGTAGACCTGAAGTGAGTTCAGCAGGTGAGAATCCTACCAGAGAAATGTGTAAATGTGTGATGAACAGGATCACTGGGATCACATTGTGTTGTATCACTGTTTGACTGGACAGTAGAAATGTTTCTGGATGATGATGATCTGTTTCCTAACATCTGTTGAATCCTTCACATTTTGATTCTTCAGAGTTTCTCTCTGAGTTAAAGGAGAGTGGATCAAGAAGGATTTGCAGGTTTTACTGTCAGTGGTTCTCAGGTAGAACCAACAGCAGTTTGATTGTAATCTGAGATCAGAGTGTCAGAACTGGTCGGACAGGTTGGATCAAACTGGCTGAGCTGCATTTTATCCAAAACACAACCATCTTCCAACACTGAGACAGACGTGGTTTGACTGAAAGCTCTTTAGCACAGTCCATGTGTGGACTGTCCCAGAGGCTGAAATGTTATGGGGAGGAGGGGAAAAGACTGTCCACATCCAACATTACTGAGGGTTTTTCATTCATGGAGCTGATTCCTGGTCAGTATTATCAAATCATGTGTCACCAGACTAACTTTTTTCCAGGAATCACATTAATCTTCCATCAATGAGACAATATTGTCACAATAAAAGTCCTTCAGCCTTCTGCTAATAATCAGAGGATGGATTAGAGGCAGTTTGGTCTTCAAACAGTCACTAATTTTAAATATCTTCTTATTAAAACAGACACATCTCTAAAATAGGTTTTATTTGGATCTGTGTCAGTGGCTGCAACTGAATATTTTTTCATTAAATAGACACATTCAAATGTTTAAACCTTCACCACTGATAACAGACTGTGAGGTTCCAGAGGTCAGAAATAGAAAACACTGTTTTATCTGTTTATTAGCCTTTAGTCCTCATCAGATGACAGCTGAGGAAATGAGCAGATTCCAGCTCATTTACTAAGATAATGTAGGTCTGCTACATGATCAATGAGTGAAGTTTGTTCTATTAATGTACATGATTCAACTCTACTTTATTTATACAGCTTCAACTCACAACCACAATCATCTCAAGGCCCTTTACACAGTAAAGTCAAGACCTTAGAGAAGAAACCTCTGACACAACCAGGATCAGGTTGGTGGCTGTCTGCTTCATCCAGCTGGGGAGACAGAGACAAGAAGCAACAAATAAAACACTGGACAGGTTGGTAGAACCAGAAACCGAACATTGGAAACTCACAGCAGCTTCAAGGGAACATTGTCAGTGTTGTTGCTGTAAAGACTGAGCTCAGCTCCCAGCAGGTGTGGACTCTGCTATGAATCAGTGTGAGGACAGAGAGGAGGGAGTCCCTCCCTCTAAAACCACTCTGTGTGGGGGACATGAGAGCCAGACCAAAGACCAGAGGTGAGATGAGGATCTCTAACTGTCCATGACTAATCAGTGGTTGGCTCTTTGTTAACTAAGACAGTTAGTAGTTGATGATTAGTTCTTCTAAGCTGTTATTGAGGAGCTGAGTGGCAGATGTGACAGTGAGTGGGAATAATGATGGTGGACTGATTTGACATGGACAAGAGTCAACTAAGCAACTAAGATGAGACAGCATCTTTCATCAGATTCCATGTTGATGAACAGGAGAACGTTCCTCATCCACTGTCTTGTTACTGACTTTCGATCTGCTTCTAACATTTCAGCTGCTGACAGTCTGCTCACAATTCATCTGCTTTCAGCTTCTTCAACTACTTTTCATTTGTCTCTTATTTGTTTGGATCAGGATGAAGAAGAGAAGAGACTCTGCTGAACCCAGCCGTGTCTCTTTGAAGAGTGACCGGTCTAAGTTTGAACCTGTTAACTTTAAAGATGAACAACCTGCTGATAAAAGGTAAGAATTTAAAACAGTATCTTGATGCTCAGAAGTCCAAGCAACTGACCTGTACGACAAACTATTAAGCTATTTTGTCCTTCAATTCCCACCTCCAGCAGAGAGTTAATAAAGAAAATCACTTGTTATGTGAAGGGTAATTAATCTACAATCTGCCCACATTCAGCCACTGTACTGCAACTTTTACTCAGTGTTTCCCATTTGTTCACATGGGAAATTTCCATTTTACTTGTTTACTAATCCATCCAGTCATTTCATTTCTATTTTCTCCCCAGAGTTGAGCAGCAGAGCTCAGAGGTTCACAGTGATCAGTTTGCCCAGCAGCATCAACCAGACCTGGACTCCATATTTATGGTCTGTACATGTCCAATCACACTTTGACTATGAACTACATAAAACCCAGACTGAATGTTCAACAACCATTCAGGTCCTAACAGAGTCCATGCTGCTGTGTTCAGACCAGCAGGTCTTCAGACTGACAGATGAATCACATGTTGTCTTCTACCAGTTTCAATGAAATGTTCACTTCTCATTCTGTTCCAGCTGCTGGAGGACAACATTGTCACTTTTGTGAAGAACCAGCTGAAGGAGATCCAGAGGGTCCTGAGACCAGATTACCCAGAATGCTCAGAGAGTCAGAGGGAGGATGAGGAGGATGAAGAACAGAGGAGGAGCAGCAGAGAGTCATTTGTGAAGATCACAGTGAACTTCCTGAGGAGAATGAAGCAGGAGGAGCTGGCTGACTGTCTGCAGAGCAGTAAGAGGATTTGAACAGATTTAACATGATGGAAAGAGGAAATGGAAACAGCAGGAGAGAGGTTTCCATTTCCAAACTCTGCTGTAAATATGCTGCACACATCTGTATCAGATCAGAGGCTGTTTGTCCTCCACTGATTATAAAACTGATGGAGGAAGAAAAACTCTACAGACACTTAAATGTTTAGATTCTCTGATTTTCTGAAGGATCCACTCACTGATTTCATTTCTTCTTTGTTCATTCAGGATTTCCTGCTGCAGTGTGTGGACGTAAACTCAAGTCTAACCTGAAGAAGAAGTTCCAGTGTGTGTTTGAGGGGATCGCTAAAGCAGGAAACCCAACCCTTCTGAATCAGATCTACACAGAGCTCTACATCACAGAGGGAGGGACTGGAGAGGTCAATGATGAACATGAGGTCAGACAGATTGAAACAGGATCCAGGAAACCAGACAGACCAGAAACAACCATCAGACAAGAAGACATCTTTAAAGCCTCACCTGGAAGAGATGAACCAACCAGAACATTGATGACTAAGGGAGTGGCCGGCACTGGGAAAACAGTCTTAACACAGAAGTTCACTCTGGACTGGGCTGAAGACAAAGCCAACCAGGACATACAGTTCACATTTCCATTGACTTTCAGAGAGCTGAATGTGCTGAAAGAGAAAAAGTTCAGCTTGGTGGAACTTGTTAATCACTTCTTTCCTGAAACCAAAGAAGCAGGAATCAGCAGGTTTGAAGAGTTCCAGGTTGTGTTCATCTTTGATGGTCTGGATGAGTGTCGACTTCCTCTGGACTTCCACAACAATGAGATCCTGACTGATGTTACAGAGTCCACCTCAGTGGATGTGCTGCTGACAAACCTCATCAGGGGGAACCTGCTTCCCTCTGCTCGCCTCTGGATAACCACACGACCTGCAGCAGCCAATCAGATCCCTCCTGAGTGTGTTGACATGGTGACAGAGGTCAGAGGGTTCACTGACCCACAGAAGGAGGAGTACTTCAGGAAGAGATTCAGAGATGAGGAGCAGGCCAGCAGAATCATCTCCCACATCAAGACATCACGAAGCCTCCACATCATGTGCCACATCCCAGTCTTCTGCTGGATCACTGCTACAGTTCTGGAAGATGTGTTGGAAACCAGAGAGGGAGGAGAGCTGCCCAAGACCCTGACTGAGATGTACATCCACTTCCTGGTGGTTCAGTCCAAACTGAAGAACATCAAGTATGATGGAGGAGCTGAGACAGATCCACACTGGAGTCCAGAGAGCAGGAAGATGATTGAGTCTCTGGGAAAACTGGCTTTTGAGCAGCTGCAGAAAGGAAACCTGATCTTCTATGAATCAGACCTGACAGAGTGTGGCATCGATATCAGAGCAGCCTCAGTGTACTCAGGAGTGTTCACACAGATCTTTAAAGAGGAGAGAGGACTGTACCAGGACAAGGTGTTCTGCTTCGTCCATCTGAGTGTTCAGGAGTTTCTGGCTGCATTTTATGTACATTGTATTTTCAGTTTTGGAATTGATCTGCTGTCTAAACCACAATCAGTTTATACACCCACAGCTTTCTACCAGAGTGCTGTGGACAATGCCTTACAGAGTCCAAATGGACACCTGGATTTATTCCTCCGCTTCCTCCTTGGTCTTTCACTGCAGACCAATCAGACTCTCCTACGAGGCCTGCTGACCCAGACAGGAAGTAGATCAAAGAACAATCAGGAAACAGTCCAGTACATCAAGAAGAAGATCAGTGAGAATCTGTCTGCAGAGAAAAGCATCAACCTGTTCCACTCTCTGAATGAACTGAATGATGGTTCTCTAGTGGAGGAGATCCAACAGTCCCTGAGATCAGGACGTCTCTCCACAGATAAACTGTCTCCTGCTCAGTGGTCAGCTCTGGTCTTCATTTTACTGTCATCAGAAAAAGATTTGGACGTGTTTGACCTGAAGAAATACTCTCCTTCAGAGGAGGCTCTTCTGAGGCTGCTGCCAGTGGTCAAAGCCTCCAACAAAGCTCTGTATGTGCACATAGACTATTTCAGATTAAGTGGATTGTTGTTGGCATGACAGAAAACTAATGTTTGTAACTGGTTTCTTTTGTTTTACTGGATTATTTTTAGACTGAGTGACTGTAACCTCTCAGAGAGAAGCTGTGAAGCTCTGTCCTCAGTTCTCAGCTCCCAGTCCTCTAGTCTGAGAGACCTGGATGTGAGTAACAATGACCTGCAGGATTCAGGAGTGAAGCTGTTGTCTGCTGGACTGAAGCAACATCACTGCAGACTGGAAACTCTCAGGTCAGTTTACAGCAATTTTTTAAAGTTTCCCCATTAAATTGTTTTAGTGTTTCTATATCTGAACTTTCTTTTAATTGCTAAAAATCTACTTCAGACTGAGTGGCGGTAACCTCTCAGAGAGAAGCTGTGAAGCTGTGTCCTCAGTTCTCAGCTCCCAGTCCTCTAGTCTGAGAGAACTGGACCTGAGTAACAATGACCTGCAGGATTCAGGAGTGAAGCTGTTGTCTGCTGGACTGAAGCAACATCACTGCAGACTGGAAACTATCAGGTCAGGATTCAGATTTTTGTAAACAGTCATTTGACAAGCTATCGTGATGAAGAGGTTTGCTGACTCAGCAGATTGTCAGCTGGGTAATGTTTTTGTTCTAACCACAGAAACTTGACTTGTTTGTAAAGTAAAGTTTCTCAACTATATTCAGCTGGACTCCACGAGTTTGGTCTGAAGAGAATAATCCCCACAACCAATAAAATATCAATAATTGAAGTGGACACAGATGAACTAATGGAGAGCGTTTACTTCGGACTAACTACAAGGCTCCAATGTCATTGTATTATTGCCAGAAATGAAAGGAACAAATGATGGACATTAGTTACTATAACACACATGAGATTCTGCAGATCATAAGCAGGAAAATATGTTTTCACTTGTGTAGCAAACTCCTCTGACCTCTCCAGTATCCTTGCAAAGGCAAAGAGCAGGTCCACAACCTGACTTGGTTCCATGACCCACCTTAATTCTAGTTTCTACAGTTGGCTGTTTAGTTGGTAAAAAGGTGGAGCATGAATTTGAATGATGACATTTTATAGCCTAGATTTAGTTTATGGTTTATGGTCTCCAGCAAATGAATAAAGTCAATGTGTGTGTGTGTGTGTGTGTGTGTGTGTGTGTGTGTGTGTGTGTGTGTGTGCGTGTGTGCGTGTGTGTGTGTAGTCTGTCAGGTTGTCTGATCACAGAGGAAGGCTGTGCTTCTCTGGCCTCAGCTCTGAGCTCCAACCCCTCCCATCTGAGAGAACTGGATCTGAGCTACAATCATCCAGGAGACTCAGGAGTGAAGCTGCTGTCTGCTGGACTGGAGGATCCTCACTGGAGACTGGACACTCTCAGGTATGGACAGATGGACAGACAACAGCAGCTCTCACACTGTTTCTTTGTGTCTCTGACTAACTGAGGAACTCTGGTTCATGTTTAATGGTGGAGATGAGTGAAGGTGGATGAAGCTGATTCTGACTTTGTCTCTTCCTCCAGGGTGGACCACTGTGGACCACAGAGACTGAAACCTGGTCTGAGGAAGTGTGAGTGTGTTTTAAGTTTGATTCCTGAGAACACAGCTGCACATGTTCCACTAGATTTGAAGCTTTTCTTGACTGAAGAATAAAGATGAATTTCTCCGAAGTTTCATTCAGGATTTAGCTTCTGTTTTTTGTCAGTGGCTGGAAAGATGTTAGAATTCAATCAATCAATTTCAAATCCACCAACACAACAAAGTGAACACAGTGATCCAACAAAACTAAGAAATACATTTTATTAACAGCCAACAGAAAGTGAACTTTTGCTTGAGGCTTGGTCCTTTCCAGTTCCAGAAAGCTGGTTTCCAAATCGGGGTCTGGGATTAGGGAAACCTGGTTTCCCCAGGTAGATTTCTGTTAGAGAAGGCAGATTTGGCTGCAGAACATGTAACACAGTGTCTCATAGAGGTCAAGTTGCTTCCCACCACAGATTAGTTTTATTCAGACAGTGAAAGAGAGGGGGCAGGGCTGTCAGAGAGAGGAGGGGGAGTGTTAAATATTCAGTATAGACATGTATTGATAAATCAATACTATTGACAACACTAATACAGACACCAGGAAAAAGTTTGCAACAGCTTTAAAACACATTGAAACACCTGTGTTTAAAGATGAAGCTTCACTAAACACCAGGAGGAGAAAAATAGACTTCAAGTGGAAAAAAACACAGGTGTTCCAGAGTTGACCTGTGTCTAATGTGTGTATGATGTGGATTTCATTGATCCATTTCATAAAATGCTCAAGTGGATTGTTGTTCTAACTGGATTGTTGAATTTCACTTGAAATGGAGTCAAACATTCTTCACAGTTGAAGATGAAATAGAAGTTGGAATGATTTACTTTCAGTCATTGTCAGTAAAGTTGCTGATAAATCAAAACAGATGATAAACTGCAGCTGTTTGTGTCTTGTTCTCTCCATCAGATGCCTGTGAACTGGAACTGGACCCAAACACGGTAAACAGAAACCTACAACTGTCTGACAACAACAGGAAGGTGACACATGTGTGGGAGGATCAGTCATATCCTGATCATCCAGACAGATTTGACTTCTGGCCTCAGCTGCTGTGTAGAAATGTTCTGACTGGTCGCTGTTACTGGGAGGTCGAGTGGAGAGAAAGAGTTGATATATCAGTGAGTTACAGAAGAATCAGAAGGAAAGGAAACCGTGAAGACTGTGTGTTTGGATGGAACAATCAGTCCTGGAGTCTGTTCTGCTCTGATAAAGGTTTCTCTGTCAGCCACAATAAAAGAAAAACATCCATCTCCTCATCCTCTGTCTCTCACAGAGTAGCAGTGTATGTGGACTGTCCTGCTGGCTCTCTGTCCTTCTACAGTGTCTCCTCTGACAAACTGATCCACCTCCACACCTTCAACACCACATTCACTGAATCTCTGTATCCTGGGTTCTGGATCTGGCCTGGTTCCTCATTGTCTCTGTGCAGTGTGTAGGTGTGAGAGTGTCTCCTGTGGACAGAAACTCTGCTGACTGAAAATCAGCTGCTGAAATCAAAGTTCCCTCTGTTCACCATCACACACACTCTGCACCATTGATACTTGGACTTAAGAGAAACATTTGGATGGTTCTTTCATTACTGCCAATCATTTAGGTTGGTGTCAGGTTTGTGTTGATGATGAGGAAAATGTGTTCACTCTTGCACCAAGTCATCACTGTCCACCCTGAGTGTTTGTGTTTTCCTAATTAGAACATGACAAATGTCATTGTTTTAAGGCCTTAGAATATTTGCATGTATCACATTTCCACAGAACTTCAGCACTAACAGCAAAGAAAGAGAAAAAGAATGGGCAGGATGCACAGACTGTGATCCTGCCTCCGGTAGAAGTAGGAGAATAATGACCACTCTGATGTGGACGCTCGACTTGTGTGGTTAGTGTGGAGCAGAGTTGTGTTGTTGCTCCTAACTCCATGAATATATGATGTGGGACATCACAGCCTTTGACCTGCTTCAAACAGGAAAGAAGCATTTGGTCAGAAAGCAGCTGCCAAGGGTTCAAAGATGAAACATGGAGATGAGTTGACTTGAGAGAAAATCTACAACACAAAAATTTACAGCAGTGTCTTCATCTAAAAGTTGTTTCCACTTTCAGCAATTGCTGTGTCCAGATAGTTCAGAAGAGCAAAACCTAAGCCAGAAAAGCAACAGATATTTGCTGCTGTCAACTGAATTTCGAAAATACAATGTTAGGAAAATAGTTTCTGCACCAAAATGCATTTTGGGAACATTTCTAGTGAGAAATACACAATTTGTTTTTATAATGTTTCTTCGGTGAATTAATAGGATCAAGTTTATTCATTATTAAGAAATTTTGCTAAAAAATTGTGATGGTTCTTCTGCCATCTTTGACAGCTATGTATGACACCACCATAGTAGAAATGTCCTGCACCCACATTACGACACTGTTGCATTGAATATTGCAAGACATATGCATATTATTAATATAATCTTTCTTCAGTGAAAGTAAAGGATCTTTAGTTTATTAGTTATTACACATTTAGCAGAGCATTGTATGAAGGTAACAGTTAATCTCTGTTTGCCTTTACTGAATACATCAATAATCCACTAAGAGAGAAATAAAACATGAATCTCTTTAATAAAATGACTATGAAATGGGTTTATGACATATCCAGCAGTTTGATAATTTCATCTTCATTTCTTAGTGTGGCCTTCCACTGCTTCAGCTCCTCTCTGGAGGGGGGCAGCACTGCCCTTTTATCCAAGAGAAATTTCTCCCACACAGAAAAATAAAGAAACCAAACCTAAATTTAAAAATATATTGTTCAAGTTGTCTTATTAAAATATTATTATGTGATTGTACATATTTAGGTCATGAGGTATATTTAATTTTTCAGTAAATCAGTGAATTTGTGATTCAGTACCACTAATTCAATCCTTTATTTCCTAATTTGCCTTTGTGATCACAGCTGAACATTTTCAATGTTAAAATTGCTAATAATTTGGATTTTACATCCCTCTATGCTGATTGCAGAGCATCCCCAGAGGTGAGAGAGTTGTCATTGGTGCAGATTTCAATGGGCATGTAGGTGAAGGGAACAGAGGTGATGAGACAGTTATGGGCAGATTTGGTGTTCAGGACAGGAACGCAGAAGGTCAGATGGTGGTTGACTTTGCAAAGAGGATGGAAATGGCTGTAGTAAACACTTTCTTTCAGAAGAGGCAGGAACATAGGGTGACGTACAAGAGCGGAGGGAGAAGCACTCAGGTAGACTACATCTTATGTAGACGTTGTAATCTGAAAGAGATCAGTGACTGTAAAGCATTGGTAGGGGAGAGTGTAGCCAGACAACACAGGATGGTGGTGTGTAAAATGATGCTGGTGGTGAGGAAGATAAGGAGGACTAAGGCAGAGCAGAGGACAAAGTGGTGGAAGTTGAAAAAGGAAGAATGTCGTTTAGTTTTCAGGGAGGAGCTGAGACAGAATCTGGGTGGTTTGGAGGTGCTTCCAGATGACTGGACTACTACAGCTAATTTGATCAGGGAGACAGGTAGGAGGGTACTCGGTGTGTCATCTGGAAAGAGGAAAGCGGACAAGGAGACTTGGTGGTGGAACGAGGAAGTTCAGGAGTGTATACAGAGAAAGAGGTTAGCTAAGAAGAAGTGGGACACTGAGAGGACTGAAGAGAGTAGACAGGAGTACAGGGAGATACAGCGTAAGGTGAAGATAGAGGTGGCAAAGGCCAAACAAAGAGCATATGAGGACTTGTATGTTAGGTTGGACACTAAAGAGGGAGAGGTGGATTTGTACAGGTTGGCCAGACAAAGAGATAGAGATGGAAAGGATGTGCAGCAGGTTAGGGTGATTAAAGATGAGGATGGAAATGTATTGACAGGTGCCAGGAGTGTGATGGGAAGATGGAAGGAGAACTTTGAAGAGTGGATGAACGAGGAAAATGAAAGGGAACGAAGAGTAGAAGAGGTGACTGGTGTGGAGCAGGAAGTAGCAAAGATTAGTAAGAGTGAAGTGAGGAGGACATTGAAGAGGATGAAGAGCGGAAAGGCAGTTGGTCCTGATGACAAACCTGTGGAGGTATGGAAGTGTCTAGGAGAGGTGGCAGTAGAGTTTTTGACTAGTTTGTTTAACAAGATCTTGGAGAGTGAGAGGATGCTGAGGACTGGAGGAAAAGTGTACTGGTACCAATTTTTAAGAACAAGGGAGATGTGCAGAGCTGTGGCAACTACAGAGGAATAAAGCTGATGAGTCACACAATGAAGTTGTGGGAAAGAGTAGTGGAAGCTCTGCTAAGGGCAGAGGTGAACATTTGTGAGCAGCAATATGGTTTCATGCCTAGAAAGAGTCCAACAGATGCAGTATTTGCTTTGAGGACGCTGATGGAGAAGTACAGAGAAGGTCATAGGGAGTTGCATTGTGTCTTCGTAGATTTAGAAAAAGCGTATGACAGGGTGCAGAGAGAGGAGCTGTGGTATTGTATGAGGACGTCTGGAGTGGCAGAGAAGTATGTTAGAGTGGTACAGGACATGTATGAGAGCTGTAAGACAGTGGTGAGGTGCTGTAGGTGTGACAGAGGAGTTCAAGGTGGAGGTGGGTCTGCATCAAGGATCAGCTCTGAGCCCCTTCTTGTTTGCTCTGGTGATGGACAGACTGACAGATGAGGTTAGACAAGAATCTCCCTGGACTATGATGTTTGCAGATGACATTGTTATTTGTAGTGAGAGCAGGGAGCAGGTGGAGGAAAATCTAGAGAGGTGGAGGTCTGCTCTGGAAAACAGAGGAATGAAGCTTAGCCGCAGCAAGACAGAATACATGTGTGTGAATGAGAGGGACCCAGGTGGAATGGTGAGGTTACAGGGAGCAGAGGTGAAGAAGGTGCAGGACTTTAAGTACTTAGGGTCAACGGTTCAGAGCAACGGTGAGTGTGGAAAAGAGGTGAAGAGGCGAGTGCAGGCAGGTTGGAACGGGTGGAGAAAAGTGTCAGGTGTGTTGTGTGATAAAAGAGTATCAGCGAGAATGAAAGGAAAGGTGTTCAAGACGGTGGTGAGACCAGCAATGTTGTTCGGCTTAGAGACAGTGGCACTGAAGAAAAGACAGGAGGCAGAGCTGGAGGTAGCAGAACTTAAGATGTTGAGGTTCTCTTTGGGAGTGACGAGGATGGACAGGATCAGGAATGAGGACATCAGAGGGACAGCTCATGTTAGATGTTTTGGAGATAAAGTCAGAGAGGCCAGATTGAGGTGGTTTGGACATGTTCAGAGGAGAAACTGTGAATATATCAGTAGAGGGATGCTGAGGTTGGAGCTGCCAGGCAGGAGGTCTAGAGGAAGACCAAAGAGGAGATTTATGGATGTAGTGAGAGAGGACATGAAGTTAGTTGGTGTGAGTGAAGAGGATGCAGAGGACAGGGTTAGATGGAGGCACATGATTCGCTGTGGCGACTCCTGAAAGGGAACAGCCGAAAGGAAAAGAAGAAGACATCCCTCTATGCTGATGATGCATTTCATTATTTTCTAGTTTGTAAAATATGTTTGATTGTATTTCAAAGCTTTTGCACATTCATTGCATGTACCTACAACAACAGTAGAGTCCTTAGACCCATCTGTTATCATTAGATTTAGTTTCATTTTACAGTTTATAATAATAATTTTAAAGTTTGTTGTAACATCAAAATCTGGGGTCAATTCAGCAAAAGGTATTAACAGTATTAACATTCACTACTATTAGTCATTAGTCTGTACATTTACTCTATGTGGTGTCAGAAGACAGACGTTCATCATTTCATTCCAACATAACTACAATATCTGTAACATACAGCCACTGTTTGTGCACATGAGTACAAACAGTATACAGCATGTACTAAGGCCTTTCACTGGACAATACAGTTACATATCTGTGGCTTTTTACCACTATTCACCTCACTGAACTGCACAGTGTAACAGTGTATTAATAGTATTCTTATTTTACTTTTTTACTTTGACTGTATTAATATCCTATTACTTTGTGTGTATACTGTATTATTATGTGACGTCTACTGAAACACAAAAAGTTCCCTTTGGGCATTAATAAAGTATCTACTACTGTTTATTACTAAACAAACAATATGATGATGATGGTATTTAAGTGAATTTTAACTTTAAACAGGATGAATTTGATGGACAGATATTTATTATCAGCAAGCACAGAAACTAAACTTTAACATAGGCTGGTAAATATTTCTATTGAAAGAAGATCAAGTCACTGCTGCAGAGAGAAGGAGCAGAGTCAACCAATAGTTAAATCCCAATTAGTAACGGTCAGAACGGGGACACTGGTCTCTCCTCAGTGTCTTTGAGACTGGAGACTGAGAGCCCTGTTTGGCCTCACAGGTCACAGAGCACAACTTCTTCCACTGGTCTGCAGGATCCTCAGGGTGCTGCTGATATGAATGGAAGTGTGTGGGTGTGAGTTTGGTTCTACAAATGAAGCACGATGCACCATAAAATGTAGCCTAACCAAGCTGTCTGATACCATTTGAAATAACAACCTTAGTTAACCAGTTCCTGAGGTCAACTTCACAAGTATTCTAACGCACAGAACAGGCTCAAGTTGCCAGTTGCTACATTTGGAATTTTATACAAGGTGAGACCTAAATGATAAATGCTGACAAAGCAAGATCTGTGCACACAGCGATACATTTGGACCAACAAAAGAGAAAACCTGGTCAGTTCAGCTAAAGAGATAATGATCTATGATGATGATGAGAGATGGACACTGCAGCCAAACACAAAATTGAAGTAAAAACAAATTGGGTGATTTACAGTTTGTACATCTTCCTGGAAAAAAGGAAAAAGGGGACAAATAAAGGTTTGATTTGAGTCTCAAACTGCTCACTTTTTAATATTAAGAAGAGGTGCAAACAGGTGGGTCTAAAAACCCTGTTTGTGGTGCAGCGTCACTCTGCTGCCACTAGTGATTTTACTAAATCCAAAGTGAATGTACAGCAATAATGGGCCAAAATGGGCTGAAGAAGTAAAGAAACGTTGATCACTACTCTGCTAGTGAACTCATTTCACTGAAAACATGTTTCCTGATGTTAAAACCTAATTCATAAGTCCTTTGTCCTCAGCTGTAAAATGATGGATTGGGAGCAAACCTAAAGGTCTCAGGAAGAAGAAAACTCCATCACTACAGACACCTGGTGCTGTGTGTTTACATCCTGGAATTTTCCCTAAAACTTCTTTTCATGAGTTTGTCTGACACCAGAGTGAATGAAACACACTTCAGTCACATCCACACATGGAGAAAACATGTCTTCTCCTCTTGGATTCTTTTGAATATACAAAGGAATTTGAGTTTTCACTTTGCTGTGAACCTGCACTTAAACATCTACATTTAGAACTTTCCAAATGTAGAAAGAATGTCACCGTTACCGGACATCAGTCACCAAACGTCACTTCCAGACCGTCTCTCACCTGTTTGAGGCGGGTCTAACTTCCGTTCAAGTCTGGACAAGCTCCACCGAGAAGCTTTTTATTTCGACCAAAACTCCTGGTTGGTGTGATTACTCGTAGAGCTCTGCATGGTCTGGGACCAGTATACATAAGAGACCCTCTGCTGGTTTCTAAAGTCCTCTGACCAAAACCATTAACACCAATAAAAAGGCATCATCAGCAAATTCTTCTAAAGCACAGTTAAGTTTTCATTGATTAAAACAATATTCAAGTGTATAAATGTCCTTTCCCCTGATGTTTGCTGATAAAAAAAATGAAAATGAAGATGTGAAGAGCAGGAAGTGGGAACTGTACGATACCTGTAGACTGAAAATCCCAGTTTTCACTCCAAAGCTGAAACAACAACAGCGATGTGAACAGTGAACAGCTTTGGTTGGTTTGCTGGATTCACACTGGTCAAGTTTATAGTCTTTTACTGTGCATACTTAGGGAATCAGGGACAGGGGCTGCAAATGAGTTTTTTGCTATATGTCCTATGTTCACGGCATCAGTGGCTTGATTCTAACTTGTCCCTGTAAAAATCCATAAATCCATCAATTTACTGGTTGTTCCTGAACCAGAACTGATGGAGACTGAAGCTGTGACTCCTAAACTCTGGAAGTTTAAGACCCCTCTGTTTGGACTTGTCTTTATATTTCTTTCTCCGTCTGATCCATTTTATTTATTTCATTTTCACATTTTCTTTTGTCTTTACTTTTCTAGTGAAGCACATTTTGATTTCTCATTTGTCTTTTTTTATGTACTTATGTTTAAAAGACTCACAGAGTGAGAATTGTGAAATAACTGATGGAATAGTTGGACAGAGGCTGTGTTCATGCCTCCGTTATTGTTATGTTGTTCAATAAAGACTGTATTTTGAAATCAGCTCTCTGATACGAGTGTGATGTAATGAAGCTTCACTTGAGTTGCTCACTTGACTTCTCGTGTGGTGAACCGAGGTTTCGAAACCAGGAAATTCCTCCTTCAAAGGGTCGATACTGCATCGAGTCGTCTGCTTTGAGTGTGACGTCACTAGTTTTGTGCATTGAGACATCATTTGTGAAGTGTTTAGTACCACTGGACTTCAAATATCGTTGTTCTCATCAAACTGGTTCAAAAAGCTCTAGAGCTCAGTAAACATATTCTGTGGATTTTCTCTGTAGAATCACACAGTGAGAAGAAGAAGAAGCTGTTTCAGAGTTTGGACAGTGACTCTGTGTGTTCTGGAGTTTTATTACATCATGTTTAATGGGACATTTTCCCTCATAATCAAGAAATCCCAGCGTTAATGTGTGTGAAAAATAATGTGCAGTAGTTGGTTTAAAGCTGAATCAGTTTCCAGATATTTTCTTCACTCTGGGAAAAGAGCAGCTGAAGATGAGTTACAACAACCTGATCTCCTGGGTGAAATTATGGGCAAACAAACGTTGAACACAGACACTATAATACACAGGATCCACCGTCAATATTTTCAGATTGTTTTATAATTTCACGGGTTGTTGTTTTTATCAGGACGTATCAGTCGACAGCAGTCACTTACAGAATGAGGTAAAGCAGCTGAAGTACAGACAGAAACAAAGTAACTGTAGTACATGTATTCACATAATATACTGAACATTTGTTGTAGGTGAAAATATAAAATAGAAGTGATTCTGATTTCGTGTTCATCTCCATCCTCTCTTCTGTTCTCTTTCACCCTCACACACAAACTCCCAAACTGTATCAGTGAAGCTGTGGAATAAGTTTCTCTAGCAAAGAAATCATCAATTAGCAGGCAGTTAATAGATGATGTTTCCTCTTCCCTCTGTCTGTTTCTTTAGAGCTTGTGAGGAGACAGTAGGGTAGAATTGGACAAATCTACTACCAGTAAAGAGTCAAAGTATTCAGCCCCTCCTGATTTCTTCTCTCTGTGTGTTTTCATCTCAGACTAAACTGGTTCAGATCTTGAAACTAAATCTGATATGAAACAAAGCCAACATGAGTGAACAGGTGTTTAAAATGATAACTGGATTTATGGAAGTGATGTAATGTACTGAGTCCAATAGAGGAAAATCCTGTATGAGACAACCCCAGTCTCCTTTTTCAAAGTTCTTTTGATAACTGGCTTTGTATTAACATTGCTTAACTCTTACAGTATTTTAAGAAGCCTTTTGCTTTTTCTCATTTTCAGTAAAGATGTTTCACTTTTTTGGACTGTTGGCACCTTTGCTAACTATCAGAATCTGAACCAGATTTACTGGACAAGCATGTTAAGGCTCAAACTCCATTTCTTGTCCAATTCCTGGGCTACATAAAAGAATCATTTAGTCAAGCCACTTTCAACATGTCCATGAAAAACTATCTGGTTAAACAGAAGTGGGTTGGCTGTGGCTCAGTTGGTAGAGTTGGTTTGCTTCCTGGATTCGCATTTCCAGTAATAAATGTTGTTCTTTGAATTGAGACATTCAAGTTAACGATTCAGATCAGTATAGAAAAACATTTTAAACTTCAAATATTGATTGAGCAATAGTACTTTTACCATGTCTGCCAAATTTTAAATTCTTTCATACGCAAGCAATTTTGAAAGTGTTAAAATGTGAAAGGCCACACCTGGGGACCTCTGAGTCCCTGAGGCATCATCAGACTGAGGTTTTCTGGTGCCACCGTTCAAAGGCTTTCAGAAATGAGGCTTGGATCTGCTTGGTGGGGGGCCCTGGTTGACTCTAAGGGCCCCAGAATCCCAGGAAACTCAAAAGCCTCAGCCCAGGGCCCCATGATGGCTGAAACTGCCACTGTTAAAAGCATCAGTGCTACATCATTAAAAATATACAGATGAATGAATAAACCTGACCAGATTATTAATTTCATAGTTTAACATTTATTGTCATCTTCTGAGCAGATTGTTCTGATATTCATTGAAATTATAACTGGGAAATCACATTTTATCGTAATGCATACTGCTACTGTAATTTAAAACAGCAATAACAATGTAGGATAATACAATAACCACAAGAAACAAGTGTTTACATGTTTTCTGCCTCATAGTATGTGAATAAAAAAGTAATGCTGCCATCTAAAGGCTGAAATGTGTAACAGCTTTCACACTGTTTTTCATTGGGATGTCATACGTGCAGGCTTTTAACCTAATGATTCCCCCCTACATAGGATGACACCCCCCCCCCAAAAAAAGTTACAGGTTTTCAAAGACTGGGGGGTCATGTCCTTCAGATTTTGCCAAGAAAGCAGTTAAATTAATTCGCAAGGTTTTGTTAATATTTTCCATCAAAATTGTACCAAGTCTAGTAGAGGTAGTAGTAGTAGTAGTATTACTGTGGTAGTTGTATTAGTAGTTGTCTTAGTATTAACTTTGAACTTCAGAAGAGGACTCATATTTTAATCACAACAGAATTGCTAGGTTTCTCTTTTAACTTCAAACCCAGTCTGCTCATGTAAAGAGAAAATGTGAATAGAGACGGCGCATGTAAAAACACGTCTCTGATTGTACTAAACGTGTGTTCAGAGGGCTACAATACAATAAAGTGTAGAGAGGATAACGCTTGTACAGCAAAACAACCTCACGTAGGGTTGAAGTTTACTTTGATTTATCGTTGTGCAGTTGTGCTTTTTTGCTTCATCTTCTAACAGTCAGTTGTTGAGTAATTGTCACTTTTTATTAGCTTTAATTTTTTACTGGTTTCTGCAGGAGCTACAAACATCTTGTTCAATACTCGAGTGTTTATATTTTAGAAAACTTTTACTCCGCTAATTTTCTGGAGTAAAATTGTACTTTAACCACAATACATTTATTTTACAGCTTCATTCACTAATTTGGTTCTGGAGATCCTTAAAAAAAAACTGAGTTATTAAATCATGATATCACTATGGTTGAACAACCTGTTGGTACATAAAGTAGTTATGAATTTAAGAAATTGTAGAAATAAGGATTAATTGAACAGTCAAGCATAAAATTATGTTTTATGACATTATCATTATCATAAATAAATGGTCATTCAGTTTTTAAATACTTTTCTAGAAACTTTCCTTTGCTGTGAGCTTAGTGTTAGCTGGTACAGCACCTTTGGTCCCAGTAGAGGAACAACACATATTTTTAATTTTGTGATTCATATTGAAAAAAAGGGTGAAAATATATATATATTTTTTTCAAAGTACATTCTGAATAAACCCACGAGGCTGCAGCAGTTTAGCAGGACAGAAGGAGGAGGAGGGCTCCTGTGTGGCCGTCGTGGCTCATTACAGGAGGATGTCCTGACTCGGTGGCTCATGTGAACGTCGACCCAGAGCAGGTTAATAACATCAGGGGACATAACTTCCATTAGTGTTCAGGCTTTTGCATGTTTCAGTTTCTAACACTTCACAGAACTGTTTAAGTCAGACATTCTAACCACTGTCATTTCAGAAAACCTGGGAATACAACACATTGTTGTTCCTATTGACCCAAAGGTAATTTATAACATTTTATCATAGTTCATATTAAGAGAATTAGGCTCACGTGTACAGCTGGAAGCACATATCTAATGTTATGAAAATAACAGTAATACTTTATCTGTTGAATCCAAACCAACCATATAATATGTTTCAGTGCTTATCCTTTAGAGGGTTGTAGAGGCTGCAGCCTATTGCAGCTCTCAATTAGCTGGGTAGGTCACAAGTCTGTCTACCAATACAGACAGACAGACAACCATCTACAATCTCAATTACACAAACAGCCACTTAGGAGTCAACTTTTAGCCAAACATACATGTTTATAGACTGTGGGAGAAACCAGAGTATCCAGAGGAAACTCTGCCAAAACTGCAAATTTCACAAAAAAAAGATGCATTTAGTTTAGGAACAGGGACATTTTAGCTGTGAGGCAGCAGCACTAAACACTCCATCATTGTTCATTTGAGACTACAAAGAAAGTATTTAAAGATTCATATCGATGTAGTCGTCTGTCTTATGTCCCAACATACGTCCCTTCAGGGGCCACAGCACGACGTTTTCCTTATGTTGATGGGTCCGGCAGGGGCCACAATGCTCTTCCAGTGAACCACCAGGCCCCCTCATTTTATTACAGAACACACGAGATGTATATTATTAGTTTTAGTATAACTTTATTCCTACAGATTGATATTTTGTTAGGATTTTGAAAAAGCCGAAGCTTACGATGTAGAATTTTTGAGAAAAATACAATATAATGTAATTGTAGTAAATAAATGTTCAAATCACTGTCATCTCAATGTTCTGTTCTTTGTAGATTGCTGTTGGTATTTTGCCAAGAGTAGCAAGTCTCACTGTATAATTGAAATCACAAATCTATGTCCCAGATACTTTTATGTATTAGGAAAGACAACGACAACGGGGTCAACAACTGAGGCGTATGAGGGAAGAAAGTAGAATTCAGGTAACTCCAGCCCGTGTGTATTAAGCAGTTGTTTCACTTCTGCATTTACTTGTTTTGGTTATAGTTTGGTTATAGAGGATAATTACAGCATGTGCATTATACGGGCTAAGATACAAAAATCATTTTTGTTATTTGTAGCTACCCACTAGTTAAGTGGGTATTAAGTGCCTCTTTGTTCAACCTATTAGACCATTTGAAATTTACGGTCTAATGATTTTTATTAGAATCTATCTTAAAAGTTGCTGTTAAAAGTAACCAATGAGGTCATGATTCCTCTGCAACACAACCTTTTCTGTTTTAGAGTCACTAAACATTTCAAGCACTTAAAGTGTTTGAAATTAGTTGTTGCTTCAGCTGATTGCCAGAAATACAAACTGTTGGAAAGTCTGTTGGTATAATTACAGAGCTCTGAAGACAGAAGAATGCGGATGGATCCAGAATCATCAAATGGAATAAAGATTCAGATTAAATACCCAAATGGTTCAATCAGGTCCAGACGATTTTTGACTCAACAAGCACTAGAGGTACTACACTATAGTGACGGTCGTCATGTGATACATTTTTCATTACCACTGTCACAGTTTCATCATGTCCATATGGAATAATGTAGACATTGTTTCCTTCTTTGGAAAAAACAAATGCTGAAGTGCTAAAGTGGGATGAAATATTCTTGTACTTATTTCTGGCAATGTTTTTATCATCAGTATTAATATTTCAGTAAATTTTCTCCAAATCTATTATTGCAGTTATGAGTTATTATTACTCTTCTGCAGAATATTGGCAGTGTACAGACCACATACATATACCCTGTCCCAGGGGTTTTCAAAGCTGGTCCTCAAGGCCCACTCGGCCTGGTCTAGCGATGAAGACTGTGAGTTGAATGAAGAAGTAATCTGATAAATGCAGAGCAGTGACCAAGATGTTATCTGTGGTTTGTCCAGGTTGATGATCAGGTCTCCCATGACGATGAGGAGTGTCGTCTTCAGGGAAGCGTCTTGTTTCTCGTTATCCCTGATTGTTTTCACCTGTGCCCCCTTGTACTTATACTCAGTTCTCCCCCCCGTTTGCTGCCGGCTCGTCTCTCCTTCCTCCTCCATGAACATTGCTGTGCTGGTTCTATGCTTTTGCACTAGGTTGCACTCGATGCACTTTACAAAGCTTGTGTTGTTTTGTAGCACCTTGGTTCTTGGAGGAACGTTATCTCGTTTCCACTGCGTATAGTAGAAATGACAATAAAAGCCACTTGACTTGACTTGGACATTTCCCTTCCATGTCCTACCTGATCCTCATGTTTGGACTCTGCCACTTACGTTTTGGTCTGAGGTTGGCTTTCGTCTTTGTCTCTGTGTCTAGGTTTTGTCTCCAGTTATCTCTGCTTGTTTGGCCCTGGTTTTATGTTTGTTCATTTGTCTCCATCAGTCTGTCAGCGTGTTATGTTCAGTTTGCTGTGTTTGCCTCCCTTAGTTCCTTCGTACTGTTATTTAGTTTCTTTCTTTTAGTGTGTTTGACTTCATGTTCTGTTTTACTTTAGTTATTACTACGTGTTATATTCCTGTCCTCCTCATGGAGGGATTTTCAGTTGTTTACCCTTTGTTAATAAAACCCCTTTTCACCCCTTTTCTGTGTTAAATGGTTTAACCTGTGTGTCACCTTCATAAGTGTTTAAGAAGACTGGGATCCAAACTTCATATCAAGCTATGCAGCAACATTATTATGTTAAAGAATATGATTGTTATCAGTTTCCTTGAACTCTCTGTTTGTCCAGAGTGTGTATCGTATCTCAGCCATCTCACTGTAGAAAGGTGATGAATCTCTGCTCCTAGAAGATGAGAGACTGCATAAGGAACCAAAAGAGTTAGATCAGCCTAACCAGCACTTTGTTTGGATGTCATGACAGCTTTCTCTGCACTGTCACAGCTTGCAGGTATCAGGGTAATGCAGCATCTACAGGGTCCAGCTGGAAAGTAAGCAATAGGTTGTTATCTGCCAACATGGTCCTGTAACAAAACACATGTCATACAGCCAAGTCCCTGGTTAACAAACTTAACATGGGGACTGGGTAACACCAATGTGAGTCTGCTGATGGTGCTCAAATTATTTTATCATAAGCTGAGACTTATTTTCCATGGAATAATAAAGACAAATGTTTAAATTTGAAGCTTTTCTTTCCTGATAATTTTGAATCCATTGTTGTCAGTTTGAAGTCACACTGAAGAAACTCATCATTTGTTTCTTGGTTAGAGGTTAGAATGGATTGTTTGGTTATCAGCTGTGATCACATGACCTAAATAAGTTACTTTAAGTAAATTATAATGTAAACAGACTGATTTTATGTCTGTTTTCTGCTAAATGTTTGAGTAGGTTCCACCTTATCTAACATGGAGGCTTTCTCAGACAGGCTGCACATCATAAAATCATCAATGTTCTGCAGCAGAGCTGAACCTGCTGCTTAATGTCTCAAATTTCAGCTGATGGAAACATCTAGACTTCCCAAAGAGTCAACTAAAAAGCCAATTGTCATCCAGATATTCATCATTATTATATTATAATCATCAAACAATTAATTAATGAATACATTTTCCAGATCAGCAACCAAGAAATTAGTGGAATGTGATGGTATATGTGACACTTCCAGAGCTCTCAGATGGATTTCTGTGTTTACTGCTTACAATCCTGTACAAATCTCCCTTGTGTGGGTTGGTAATTATCACTTAAATGTTCAACAAGAACTGGTGTAATTCCATCACTTCATTTTGTAAATCTTAATTAAAATAAACTTTACATGATATAACATGGTTGACATTCAAAGACTTTGTTTCACATTAACATCTGTGCAGATTTAGGCCCATTATATTGTCATAAATGCAAAGCTGTTGTGAGCCACTGTGACTCTTAAGTCAGCTGTTGAATGGCTGTTATAATTTGCACTTAGCAACAATATTTCAGGATATTTTACAGCATCTGAACTCAGTTTGCTTCAACATATTAAAAATGCAACATGAAGTCAGTTAACTATTGATCATACACTATATGAAAACAAACAGGAACCAGATGTTTAAACCTCTTCTTTCTGCTCGCACCTCTATCACTGTGTGTTGTGCCTCACAAGGATTCAGGCAAACAATGCAAGAGACACTGTGCGTCCAGCATGCAGGACAGAAATGAAAGACTGTAAGCACATGTCACACTGACTGAGTGTGATGAGACGATCTGGTGACTATATGAACATCTGTCATCAAGGTGAGTGACTGAGTGCAGGTGTAGGTGCTGCTGCAGTTCCAAGTGCACTAAAAAGATAAAGACACACACACACACACACAGATGAGGAGGGGGGAAAGGAGGGGAGAGGAAGATGGAGGAGCAGGTGCTGTGACAGCACAGGCAAACACTGAAAATACCACAGCTGATCCAACCACAAGATGCCTCCAATCACACACAGAAGAACACTTTGATAAAAGAGCTTAACTTTTCCCACTTATCTTATTCTGATTTAGCTAATGAAATATATGTGGAGCAGCATTTGAAACATCATAGAAACAATTCTGTTCCTCATTCAGAGACACAGACACATCTGTAATCAGACCAATACAAAAACACTGCAGTCAATTTGTCAGACTTCACTGACTCCCATCTTTGTTCATGAGGAGCATCAGCTTCCATTCATACACATATAACAGAGAATCAGGGCTGTAATTCACCATGATGTGTTTGTACATTTACACACAACAAATCCCAAGTTTAATCATGAAATCACGTCCTAATAATTTACCAGGGCATTTTGACAACATGAATTAATGTTTGAAAAACACTGAGTCAAATGCTCTTTGTGCACATAGTACACAGAGCTACTGCTCATGTTTGGAGGTGTTTGAAGTTCAGGTGCTTTAAAAACTGACTTAGTTGTTCCACTGTCGACCACAAACTTTCAATGTGTATTCAGGAAATTTCCCTCAGCATCTAAACCTCAGATGGTTTAAATTTAGCTTCCACATATTGGACACTTTCCTCAATTAATTCTGTATCTATTTCAGCATGTGTGAGCTTTGTCAAGCAGTTTTCATTATCAGTGTTTGTCTGAGCAGTTAGAGACAAATCAGTGTGTGTCAGTGTGTGTTACCTCCTCCTCCTTTATACTGAACAACAGCAACTGTCCCTGGGACACCAGCTTCCCTCTCTGTTTGCCACTGGTGATGACTTCTTGGGACAGTCTCTGGGTCTCTGTCCTCCTCAATGGCTATAAGGACACAGCTCTTACCCAGAGGGACAGTCCTTTGCCCAGTATCCCCCTTTTGTCCACATGTGTTGCAATTATCTGCAGATATTGGATGTCAGCCACCTCCACCTCCTCGTTCCTGCCTCTCCATCGTCCACACTATCCTCTTCTCCTATGACCTTTGTCACATGAAGACATCTTCATCTGTGGACGTCCTGAAGACCAATTGCGGACCCTCTGGACCAGCCACTTTGTCCATAGTTGTATTACACTCTGCTTGTTTGGACTCATCTTTTATTGACCTGGTCTGCATTCGGCCTGACGAGCCAGATGCCCCAGAAGTGTGTAAAGATGATGGTGGAGAGGTGGTTGAATCAGGTTGTGTCCCTCTGCTCCTTGAACTGGTTTTGGAACTGACAGGCAGGAGTCCAAGCCAGTGTACAGTTTCAGGGAATATATGGTGATGTTTTCTGTTTTCTACTGAAGCATTGTCTCTTCTGTGTGGTGCAGCTGTCATGAGTTTTTTTGTTTCTTTTTATTCCTTTTTTATTCTAAACTGTTTTTCTTTTATTTACATTCACATATTTTAAATTCTTTATGCAAGTCACACATCATGTCTCTGTCTTTTTTTAACCTTCAGTTTATTTTCTTGTCTCAAGAATTTTTCTTCTAATTTTAAGAATTGCTTTAATAAAGGAACCTTTACTAAAAAAGCCAAAATCCTCAGTCTAAATTTTCAAACATTTAAGACTTTTGTGACCATACTTTTTCATAATCTCAACATTTGGAGTAATCTACTATTTTCTCTTTTGTTTGTTTGCCCTGTTTTTCCTCCATTATCTCACTGTCACTCAGTTCTTAGGTCTTAGTCCTAGTGTGGACACTTCCTGCCACACTTCCAGTAAACCAATGCCAAACTCTTAATTTTACTTTTGTACCTGTCCTGTTCAAATGAACAGTGACTCTTCTCTGTGAACTGCTCTGTCCTGCAATAACCTGAGAATATCTTGAGAATGACAAACTTAGAAGGCAAAGAGAGGCAAAGAATTCACTTCCCCTAATAATAGTCACTGTACTTGGTTTTCATAATCTCAACAATCGGACCTTGAGGGTCCCATCCCCCTTTACTTCCCACATTCCCCATAGTCAAGTCAAGTCAAGTCAAGTCAAGTGGCTTTTATTGTCATTTCTACTATACACAGTGGTACACAGTACACAGTAGAAACGAGATAACGTTCCTCCAAGAACCAAGGTGCTACAAACAACACAAGCTATAATAAAGTGCATCGAGTGCAACCAAGTGCAAACAGTGCAGACGAAAAAACAGTACAGACGGACAGTGTAGACAGACAACACAAGTAACACAGGACAGGACACAAGACACAAGACCCAAGACAGTGCCGACCAGTAAACCTACTGTATACTATTTTACAGTACAGTACAGTTCAGTTAAGTGTGCTAGGGGTGTTAAAAAAAAAGAGCAGCATGTAAACGGTATAGTGCATTTAAATGTCCAGCATGTAAAAAAAAGTGCAATTGCATTGGAATGTGCAAAAAAAAAAAAAAAAAAACAGCAGGTAAACAGTGTAGTGCAGTAAATGTAGAATGATAAAAGTAAATAAATAATAAATAAGTGGTGGTGGAATGAGATGAGTAGTGAGTGATGAGAATGTGCTGAGTTCGGTTTGCAGTGCGTTTAAGTTCTATTTCAGTTCTGTGTGTTGAGGAGCCTGATGGCTTGTGGGAAAAAACTGTTGCATAGTCTGGATGTGGCGGCCCGAATGATTCGGACCCTCTTTCCTGATGGCAGGAGTGTGAAGAGTGTGTGTGATGGGTGTGTGGGGTCATCCACAATGCTGTTGGCTTTGCGGATGCAGCGTGTGGTGTAAATGTGCATGATAGAGGGCAGAGAGACTCCGATGATCTTCTCAGCTGTCCTCACTATCCTCTGTAGGGTCTTGCGATCCGCGACGGTGCAGTTCCCAAACCAGGCAGTGATGCAGCTGCTCAGGATGCTCTCAATGGTCCCTCTGTAGAACATGGTCAGGATGGGGGGAGGGAGATGGGCTTTCCTCAGCCTTCTCAGGAAGTAGAGACGCTGCTGGGCCTTCTTGGTGATGGAGCTGGTGTTGACTGACCAGGTGAGGTTGTCCGCCAGATGAACACCAAGGAATTTGGTGCTCTTGACTATCTCCACTGAGGATCCATCGATGAACAATGGAGAATGGTCGCTCTGTGCTCTCCTGAAGTCCACAACCATCTCTTTAGTTTTGTCAACGTTCAGAGACAGGTTGTTTGCTCCACACCAGGCTGTTAATCGTTGCACCTCCTCTCTGTAGGCTGACTCGTCGTTCTTGCTGATTAGACCCACCACGGTCGTGTCATCAGCAAACTTGACTATGTGGTTTGAGCTGTGCATTGCTACACAGTCGTGCGTCAGCAGAGTGAACAGCAGAGGGCTGAGCACACAGCCCTGAGGGGCTCCAGTGCTCAGTGTGGTGGTGCTGGAGATGTTGTTCCCGATCCGGACTGACTGGGGTCTCCCAGTCAGGAAGTCCAGAATCCAGTTGCAGAGGGAGGTGTTCAGGCCCAGTATGCTCAATTTCTCGGTCAGGTGCTGAGGGATGATTGTGTTGAATGCTGAGCTGAAGTCAATGAACAGCATTCGTACGTATGAGTCCTTACTGTCCAGGTGGGTGAGGGCCAGATGGAGGGTCGTGGAGATGGCATCGTCCGTGGAACGATTTGGACGATACGCAAACTGCATGGGGTCCAGGGAGGTTGGGAGTTGGGTCTTAATGTGCCTCATGACGAGCCTCTCGAAGCACTTCATCACGATGGGTGTGAGCGCGACGGGACGGTAGTCATTGAGGCAGGAGACAGTAGACTTCTTAGGCACAGGCACGATGGTCGTTGCCTTGAGGCACGTAGGAACAACGTTGCTGCTCAGGGAGATGTTGAAGATGTCTGTGAAGACATCCGCTAGCTGTTCTGCGCACTCCCTGAGCACTCTGCCAGGAATGTTGTCTGGTCCAGCAGACTTCCGTGGGTTAACTCCTCATAGAGCCTCACGGTCACAAGCAGGTGATGTTGTCTTGTAGTTCATGATCGCCTGGATGTCCTGCCACATGCGCCGGGTGTCTCCGCTGTCTTCGAAGTGGTCGTGGATTTTCTTTGAGCGCACTTTGCCTCTCTAATGGCACGGGACAGTTTGGCCCTTGCTGTTCTCAAGGCCGTCTTGTCCCCTGTTCTGAAGGCAGCGTCTCTTTGTTTCAGCAGCGCACACACATTGGCATTTATCCACGGCTTCCTGTTGGAGCGTGTAGTGATGGTCTTGGAGATGGTCACATCGTCAACGCACTTGCTGATGTAGCTGGTTACTGTTGACGTGTATTCCTCCAAGTTGATGGAATCGCCGTTGGTTGCGGCCTCCCTAAACATGTCCCAGTCAGTGCACTCAAAACAGTCTTGAAGAGCAGAAGTAGCTCCTGCTGGCCAGGTTTTCACCTGTTTCAGAACCGGTTTAGAGCGTCTGACGAGCGGTCTGTTTGCTGGAATTAGCATAACCGAGATGTGGTCTGAGTAGCCGAGATGGGGGCGGGGCTCCGCATGATACGCGCCGGGGATGTTTGTGGAAGCCCGTGCACAGCTCTTCAACATAGACGTCTCTGTGAGGGTGAGGATTCCTAAGTTCCCTTTCACAAATTTTTTTTGTTGGCCCCTTTCGTCCAACTTGGTTGTTGCCCTTATTGTCCCCAACTAACAAGGAGTTGTCAGGTAATGACACCTAACCATCAATGGCCTCATCCTCCTCATTGATTAGGAGTCGCCCGATTCCATCAGATTAATTCAACCAAGAACAACAACCTGAGCTCAATAGGAGTCATTTAGAAACCTCTTACCATTAAGCATTTTTTACCTCTGTCCTGTACGTCTGGGGACTTTTTTTTGTGTGGATCTCCATTTCCATTTTTCATTTCCTGAGAATGTTACTGTCCTGGAGTTTCTCTGGTCAGTCAGCACCATCTAGTGGACAGGTAGTAGAACTCCATCATCTGACACTGGGTTTCTGAAACAGGTTCCACTGGTTTTGACGTCACCCGGATGTTTTTTTGGACTTGGACTCTGAAGTTATGAGGATGTGACAGCGTCCTCAGATCAAATGCTCACAGACACCAGGACTGAGGAGGGACAATGAGCAGCTTCTTCTCTACACATGAAGGTGGAAAGTTTCTGGAAGTGGACCTGAAGTGAGTTCAGCAGGTGAGAATCCTACCAGAGAAATGTGTAAATGTGTGATGAACAGGATCACTGGGATCACATTGTGTTGTATCACTGTTTGACTGGACAGTAGAAATGTTTCTGGATGATGATGCTCTGTTTCCTAAGATCTGTTGAATTCTTCACATTTTGATTCTTCAGAGTTTCTCTCTGAGTTAAAGGAGAGTGGATTGAGAAGGATTTGCAGGTTTTACTGTCAGTGGTTCTCAGGTAGAACCAACAGCAGTTTGATTGTAATCTGAGCTCAGAGTGTCAGAACTGGTCGGACAGCTTGGATCAAATTGGCTGAGCTGCATTTTATCCAAAACACAACCATCTTCCAACACTGAGACAGACTTGCTTTGACTGAAAGCTCTTTAGCACAGTCCATGTGTGGACTGTCCCAGAGGCTGAAATGTTATGGGGAGGAGGGGAAAAGACTGTCCACATCCAACATTACTGAGGGTTTTTCATTCATGGAGCTGATTCCTGGTCAGTATCATCAAATCATTTGGTCACCAGACTAACTTTTTTCCAGGAATCACATTCATCTTCCATCAATGAGACAATATTGTCACAATAAAAGTCCTTCAGCCTTCTGTTAATCAGGCTTTTAATGTGAAAACAGTGCTGAGTGTGTTATTGGCTGTAGCTCTACATGGATCAGGAGAACAGCACAGATGAAATCAGTGACAATAATCAGTCTGTTAACTACTAGTTCTTGATGTAGGTTCTAAGTTTCAGCACTAGAGGGAGACATTTACAAGAGGACGTGCTGATGGGGGTTGAAGGTTTTGTCATTGTGAGGAAAAGCACACAGAGCTCAGTTAGATCTACGTTTTCCTGAGGGGATCAGAGGATGGATTAGAGGCATATGTGAAGATCTTTAAGATTAGTGACTGTTTGAAGACCAGGTTTTATTTGGATCTGTGTCAGTGGTTGCATGTGGTCTCAGCTGAATATTTTTTAGTTAAATAAACACATTCAAACGTTTAAACCTTGACCACTGATAACAGACTGTGAGTTTCCAGAGGTCAGAAATAGAAAACACTGTTTTATCTGTTTATTAGCCTTTAGTCCTCATCAGGTGACAGCTGAGGAAATGAGCAGATTCCAGCTCATTTACTAAGATAAGGAACATTGTCAGTGTTGTTGCTGTAAAGACTGAGCTCAGCTCTCCAGCAGGTGTGGACTCTGCTATGAATCAGTGTGAGGACAGAGAGGAGGGAGTCCCTCCCTCTAAAACCACTCTGTGTGGGGGACATGAGAGCCAGACCAAAGACCAGAGGTGAGATGAGGATCTCTAACTGTCCATGACTCTTGTCCATGTCAAATCAGTCCACCATCATTATTCCCACTCACTGTCACATCTGCCACTCAGCTCCTCAATAACAGCTTAGAAGAACTAATCATCAACTACTAACTGTCTTAGTTAACAAAGAGCCAACCACTGATTAGTCAACTAAGCAACTAAGATGAGACAGCATCTTTCATCAGATTCCATGTTGATGAACAGGAGAACGTTCCTCATCCACTGTCTTCTTACTGACTTTCTATCTGCTTCTAACATTTCAGCTGCTGACAGTCTGCTCACAATTCATCTGCTTTCAGCTTCAAACTACTTTTCATTTGTCTCTTGTTTGTTTGGATCAGGATGAAGAAGCAGAGACCAGACTCTGCTGAACCCAGCTGGGTCTCTATGAAGAGTGACTGGTCTATGGGTCAAGGCATTGACTTTAAAGACAAGCAACCTGCTGATTGTAGGTAAGAATTTAAAAAGGTATCTTGATGCTTAAAATCCATGCAACTGACCTGTACGACAAACATGGCCACTGTTTTGTCCTTCAATTCCCACCTCCATCAGAGAGTTAATAAGGAAAATCACTTTATATGTGAAGAGTAATGCAACCGCAAGGGGGCACAAGCCAGTGTCTTCTTGTGCCAGTCCCAAGTCTGGATAAATGCAGAGGGTTGTGGCAGGAAGGGCATCCGACGTAAAACACATGCCAAATCAAACATGCGAATCGTGACAAAGGCTTCCATACCGGATCGGTCGGGGCCCGGGTTAACAACGACCGCCACCGGTGCTGTTGACCTACAGGGTACCAAAGGAAATTGGACTACTGTTGGTCGAAGACGAAGAAGAAGAGGAGGAAGGTGTGTTCGTAGGCAGAGAGAGAAGAGGAAAGCTAAGAATGTAGGACTGACAGTAGGGACTTTGAATGTTGGTACTATGACAGGGAAGGCTAGGGAGTTGATCGACATGATGCAGAGAAGGAAGGTGGACATACTGTGTGTCCAGGAGACCAGGTGGAAAGGTAGCAAGGCTAGAAGCTTAGGAGCAGGGTTCAAGTTGTTTTACCATGGGTCAGATAGGAAGAGAAATGGAGTAGGAGTTATATTGAAAGAGGATTTTGTGAGGAATGTTCTAGAGGTGAAAAGAGTATCAGACAGGTTGATGAGCCTGAAGCTGGAAGTTGAAGGGGTGATGTTCAATGTTGTGAGTGGTTATGCCCCACAGGTAGGATGTGAGTTAGAAGAGAAGGAGAAATTCTGGAGTGAGTTAGATGAAGTGATGCAGAGCATCCCCAGAGGTGAGAGAGTTGTCATTGGTGCAGATTTCAATGGGCATGTAGGTGAAGGGAACAGAGGTGATGAGACTGTTATGGGCAGGTTTGGTGTTCAGGACAGGAATGCAGAAGGTCAGATGGTGGTTGACTTTGCAAAGAGAATGGAAATGGCTGTAGTAAACACTTTCTTTCAGAAGAGGCAGGAACATAGGGTGACGTACAAGAGCGGAGGGAGAAGCACTCAGGTAGACTACATCTTATGTAGACGTTGTAATCTGAAAGAGATCAGTGACTGTAAAGCATTGGTAGGGGAGAGTGTAGCCAGACAACACAGGATGGTGGTGTGCAAAATGATGCTGGTGGTGAGGAAGATAAGGAGGACTAAGGCAGAGCAGAGGACGAAGTGGTGGAAGTTGAAAAAGGAAGAATGTCGTTTAGTTTTCAGGGAGGAGCTGAGACAGACTCTGGGTGGATTGGAGGTGCTTCCAGATGACTGGACTACTACAGCTAATTTGATCAGGGAGACAGGTAGGAGGGTACTCGGTGTGTCATCTGGAAAGAGGAAAGCGGACAAGGAGACTTGGTGGTGGAACGAGGCAGTTCAGGAGTGTATACAGAGAAAGAGGTTAGCTAAGAAGAAGTGGGACACTGAGAGGACTGAAGAGAGTAGACAGGAGTACAGGGAGATACAGCGTAAGGTGAAGATAGAGGTGGCAAAGGCCAAACAAAGAGCATATGAGGACTTGTATGCTAGGTTGGACACTAAAGAGGGAGAGGTGGATTTGTACAGGTTGGCCAGACAAAGAGATAGAGATGGAAAGTATGTGCAGCAGGTTAGGGTGATTAAAGATAAGGATGGAAATGTATTGACAGGTGCCAGTAGTGTGATGGGAAGATGGAAGGAGTACTTTGAAGAGTTGATGAACGAGGAAAATGAAAGGGAACGAAGAGTAGAAGAGGTGACTGTTGTGAAGCAGGAAGTAGCAAAGATTAGTAAGAGTGAAGTGAGGAGGACATTGAAGAGGATGAAGAGTGGAAAGGCAGTTGGTCCTGATGACATACCTGTGGAGGTATGGAAGTGTCTAGGAGAGGTGGCAGTAGAGTTTTTGACTAGTTTGTTTAACAAGATCTTGGGGAGTGAGAGGATGCCAGAGGACTGGAGGAAAAGTGTACTGGTACCAATTTTTAAGAACAAGGGAGATGCGCAGAGCTGTGGCAACTACAGAGGAATAAAGCTGATGAGTCACACAATGAAGTTGTGGGAAAGAGTAGTGGAAGCTCGGCTAAGGGCAGAGGTGAACATTTGTGAGCAGCAATATGGTTTCATGCCTAGAAAGAGTACAACAGATGCAGTATTTGCTTTGAGGACGCTGATGGAGAAGTACAGAGAGGGTCATAGGGAGTTGCATTGTGTCTTCGTAGATTTAGAAAAAGCGTATGACAGGGTGCCGAGAGAGGAGCTGTGGTATTGTATGAGGACGTCTGGAGTGGCAGAGAAGTATGTTAGAGTGGTGCAGGACATGTATGAGAGCTGTAAGACAGTGGTGAGGTGTGCTGTAGGTGTGACAGAGGAGTTCAAGGTGGAGGTGGGTCTGCATCAAGGATCGGCTTTGAGCCCCTTCTTGTTTGCTCTGGTGATGGACAGACTGACAGATGAGGTTAGACAAGAATCTCCCTGGACTATGATGTTTGCAGATGACATTGTTATTTGTAGTGAGAGCAGGGAGCAGGTGGAGGAAAATCTAGAGAAGTGGAGGTCTGCTCTGGAAAACAGAGGAATGAAGCTTAGCCGCAGCAAGACAGAATACATGTGTGTGAATGAGAGGGACCCAGGTGGAACGGTGAGGTTACAGGGAGCAGAGGTGAAGAAGGTGCAGGACTTTAAGTATTTAGGGTCAATGGTTCAGAGCAACGGTGAGTGTGGAAAAGAGGTGAAGAGGCGACTGCAGGCAGGTTGGAACGGCTGGAGAAAAGTGTCAGGTGTGTTGTGTGATAAAAGAGTATCAGCGAGAATGAAAGGAAAGGTGTTCAAGACGGTGGTGAGACCAGCAATGTTGTTCGGCTTAGAGACTGTTGCACTGAAGAAAAGACAGGAGGCAGAGCTGGAGGTTGCAGAGCTTAAGATGTTGAGGTTCTCTTTGGGAGTGACGAGGATGGACAGGATCAGGAATGAGTACATCAGAGGGACAGCTCATGTTAGATGTTTTGGAGATAAAGTCAGAGAGGCCAGATTGAGGTGGTTTGGACATGTTCAGAGGAGAAACTGTGAATATATCGGTAGAAGGATGCTGAGGTTGGAGCTGCCAGGCAGGAGGTCTAGAGGAAGACCAAAGAGGAGATTTATGGATGTAGTGAGGGAGGACATGAAGTTAGTTGGTGTGAGTGAAGAGGATGCAGAGGACAGAGTTAGATGGAGGCACATGATTCGCTGTGGCGACACCTGAAAGGGAGCAGCCGAAAGGAAAAGAAGAAGACTTTATATGTGAAGAGTAATGAATCTACAATCTGTCAACATTCAGCCACTGTACTGCAATTTTCAGTGTTTCCCATTTGGTAATTTCCATTTCACTTGTTTACTCATCCATCCAGTCATTTTTATTCTCTCTTCAGAGTTGAGCAGCAGAGCTCAGAGGTTCACAGTGATCAGTTTGCCCAGCAGCATCAACCAGACCTGGACTCCATATTTATGGTCTGTACATGTCCAATCACACTTTGACTATGAACTACATAAAACCCAGACTGAATGTTCAACAACCATTCAGGTCCTAACAGAGTCCATGCTGCTGTGTTCAGACCAGCAGGTCTTCAGACTCACAGATGAATCACATGTTGTCTTCTACCAGTTTAAATGAAATGTTCACTTCTCATTCTGTTCCAGCTGCTGGAGGACAACATTGTCACTTTTGTGAAGCACCAGCTGAAGGAGATCCAGAGGGTCCTCAGACCAAATTACTCAAAATGCTCAGACAGTCAGAGGGAGGATGAGGAGGATGAAGAGCAGAGGAGGAGCAGCAGAGAGTCATTTGTGAAGATCACAGTGAACTTCCTGAGGAGAATGAAGCAGGAGGAGCTGGCTGACTGTCTGCAGAGCAGTAAGAGGATTTGAACAGATTTAACATGATGGAAAGAGGAAATGGAAACAGCAGGAGAGAGGTTTCCATTTCCAAACTCTGCTGTAAATATGCTGCACACATCTGTATCAGATCAGAGGCTTTTTGTCCTCCACTGATGGTAAAACTGATGGAGGAAGAAAAACTCTACAGACACTTAAATGTTTAGATTCTCTGATTTTCTGAAGGATCCACTCACTGATTTCATTTCTTCTTTGTTCATTCAGGATTTGAGGCTCCTTTGTGTCGACGTAAACTCAAGTCTAACCTGAAGAAGAAGTTCCAGTGTGTGTTTGAGGGCATCGCTAAAGCAGGAAACCCAACCCTTCTGAATCAGATCTACACAGAGCTCTACATCACAGAGGGAGGGACTGGAGAGGTCAATGATGAACATGAGGTCAGACAGATTGAAACAGCATCCAGGAAACCACACAGACCAGAAACAACCATCAGACAAGAAGACATCTTTAAAGCCTCACCTGGAAGAGATGAACCAATCAGAAGAGTGATGACAAAGGGAGTGGCTGGCATTGGGAAAACAGTCTTAACACAGAAGTTCACTCTGGACTGGGCTGAAGACAAAGCCAACCAGGACATACAGTTCACATTTCCATTGACTTTCAGAGAGCTGAATATACTGAAAGAGAAAAAGTTCAGCTTGGTGGAACTTGTTCATCACTTTTTTCCTGAAACCAAAGAAGCAGGAATCAGCAGGTTTGAAGAGTTCCAGGTTGTGTTCATCTTTGATGGTCTGGATGAGTGTCGACTTCCTCTGGACTTCCACAACAATGAGATCCTGACTGATGTTACAGAGTCCACCTCAGTGGATGTGCTGCTGACAAACCTCATCAGGGGGAACCTGCTTCCCTCTGCTCGCCTCTGGATAACCACACGACCTGCAGCAGCCAATCAGATCCCTCCTGAGTGTGTTGACATGGTGACAGAGGTCAGAGGGTTCACTGACCCACAGAAGGAGGAGTACTTCAGGAAGAGATTCAGAGATGAGGAGCAGGCCAGCAGAATCATCTCCCACATCAAGACATCACGAAGCCTCCACATCATGTGCCACATCCCAGTCTTCTGCTGGATCACTGCTACAGTTCTGGAGGATGTGTTGAAAACCAGAGATGGAGGAGAGCTGCCCAAGACCCTGACTGAGATGTACATCCACTTCCTAGTGGTTCAGTCCAAACTGAAAAACATCAAGTATGATGTAGGAGCTGAGATCGACCCACACTGGAGTCCAGAGAGCAGGAAGATGATTAAGTCTCTGGGAAAACTGGCTTTTGAGCAGCTGCAGAAAGGAAACATGATCTTCTATGAATCAGACTTGACAGAGTGTGGCATCGATATCAGAGCAGCCTCAGTGTACTCAGGAGTGTTCACACAGATCTTTAAAGAGGAGAGAGGACTGTACCAGGACAAGGTGTTCTGCTTCGTCCATCTGAGTGTTCAGGAGTTTCTGGCTGCTCTTCATGTCCATCTGACATTTATCAACTCTGGAGTCAATCTGCTGTCAGAATCAACATCCAAGTCATTTAAAATATTTAGAGACAAAACAAAACTAAAGCTTCTCTACCAGAGTGCTGTGGACAAGGCCTTACAGAGTCCAAATGGACACCTGGACATGTTCCTACGCTTCCTCCTCGGTCTTTCACTGCAGACCAATCAGAATCTCCTAAGAGGCCTGGTGACCCAGACAGGAAGTGGATCACAGACCAATCAGGAAACAGTCCAGTACATCAAGAAGAAGATCAGTGAGAATCTGTCTGCAGAGAAAAGCATCAACCTGTTCCACTGTCTGAATGAACTGAATGATGGTTCTCTAGTGGAGGAGATCCAACAGTCCCTCAGATCAGGAAGTCTCTCCACAGATAAACTGTCTCCTGCTCAGTGGTCAGCTCTGGTCTTCATCTTACTGTCATCAGAAAAAGATCTGGACGTGTTTGACCTGAAGAAATACTCTGCTTCAGAGGAGGCTCTTCTGAGGCTGCTGCCAGTGGTCAAAGCCTCCAACAAAGCTCTGTATGTGCACATAGACTATTTCAGATTAAGTGGATTGTTGCTGACATGACAGAAAACTAATGTTTGTAACTGGTTTCTTTTGTTTTGCTGGATTATTTTTAGACTGAGTAGCTGTAACCTCTCAGAGAGAAGCTGTGAAGCTCTGTCCTCAGTTCTCAGCTCCCAGTCCTCTAGTCTGAGAGAACTGGACCTGAGTAACAATGACCTGCAGGATTCTGGAGTGAAGCTGTTTTGTGCTGGACTGAAGCAACATCACTGCAGACTGGAAACTCTCAGGTCAGGATTCAGATTTTTGTAAACTGTCATTTGATAAGCTATCGTGATGAAGAGGTTTGCTGACTCAGCAGATTGTCAGCTGGGTAATGTTTTTGTTCTGACCACAGAAACTTGAATTGTTTATAAAAAAACAATTGAGTAAAGTTGCTCAACTATATTCAGTTGGACTCCAACATGTTTGGTCTGAAGAGAATAATCCCCACAACCAATAAAATATCAATAATTGAAGTGGACACAGATGAACTAATGGAGAGTGTTTAATTCAATTCAATTCAATTCAATTCAACTTTATTTATATAGCGCCAATTTACAACAAAGTCATCTCAAGGCACTTTACAGAATAAAGTCCAGACTACACAAGTATGTAGAAGCAACCCAACAAATCCCCCTTGAGCAAGCCCTAGGCAACAGTGGAGAGGAAAAACTCCCTTTAATGGGAGAAACCTCCAGCGGAACCAGGCTCAGGGTGGGCGGCCATCTGCCTTGACCGGTTGGGGTGAGTGGAAAGTGGAGAAAGAAAAGAAAAGAGCAACGAAAAGCAACAACGAAAAGCAACAACAAAACAACAAAAAAGCAACAACAAAACAACAAGAAAAGCAACAACAAAACAACAAAAAAGCAACAACAAAGCATCGTGCAGGTTGTAGGATATAGAATTAATGGTATACAGTAGTGACAAGTAAATGTATAGAGAAAAGCTAGTTCAGGTTGAGTGAGCAGTTTAACTATAAGCTTTATCAAAAAGGAAGGTTTTAAGCCTAGTCTTAAAAGTAGAGAGGGTGTCTGCTCCCCGAATTTGGATTGGAAGCTGGTTCCACAGGAGAGGAGCTTGATAGCTAAAGGCTCTGCCTCCCATTCTACTTTTGCAAACTCTGGGAACCACAAGTAGGCCTGTATTTTGGGATCGAAGTGGTCTAATCGGGCGATACAGAACTATGAGATCTTTTAAATATGATGGAGCTTGACCATTAAGAGCTTTGTATGTAAGGAGGAGGGTTTTGAACTCTATTCTAGATTTTATGGGAAGCCAATGAAGAGAAGCTAGTGAAGGTGAAATATGATCTCTCTTTCCTAATCCAGTCAGCACTCTTGCTGCAGCATTTTGGATTAATTGAAGGCTTTTTAGAGAGTTATTAGGACACCCCAGAAGTAGGGAATTACAGTAGTCCAACCTAGAAGTAACAAATGCATGGACCAGTTTTTCGGCATCACTTTGAGACAGGATGCTTCTAATTTTAGCAATGTTCCGTAGGTGGAAGAAGGCTGTTCTAGAGATTTGTCTTATATGTGACGTAAATGCCAAATCCTGGTCAAAAATAACTCCAAGGTTCCTCACCGCAGTACTGGAGGCCAAAGTTATGTCATCTAAAGTAACTATATTGTTAGACAGCATATTTCTCATGTTTTTAGGCCCAAAGAGGATGATTTCAGTTTTGTCTGAATTTAGAAGTAGGAAATTGTAGGACATCCAGGTCTTTATGTCTTTTAGACATGCTTCAAGTTTGACTAATTGGTTAGTATCTTCTGGTTTCACAGATAAATAGAGCTGGGTATCATCTGCATAGCAGTGGAAGTTTATGGAATGTTTCCTAATAATTTTGCCTAAAGGTGACATGTACAGATTAAAAAGTATTGGTCCTAACACAGAGCCCTGTGGAACTCCATAGCTAACTTTGGTGCATAAAGAAGAGTCATCATTAACATGAACAAGTTGGAATCTGTCTGACAGATAAGATTTAAACCAATGTAATGTGGTTCCTTTAATCCCAAATCTATGTTCTAGTCTCTGTAATAAAATGTTGTGGTCAATGGTGTCAAATGCGGCACTAAGGTCTAGTAAGACGAGTACGGACACAAGTCCATTATCTGAAGCGAGGAGAAGATCATTGGAGACTTTTACCAGTGCTGTTTCTGTACTGTGATGAACTCTAAATCCTGACTGAAAGTCTTCATACAAATTATTCCTGTAAAGGTGATCACATAATTGTTTTGCAACTACTTTTTCCAGGATTTTAGAAATAAACGGGAGATTTGATATTGGTCTATAGTTGGCTAAATCACCTGGATCAAGACAGGGTTTTTTAAGTAATGGTTTGATTACAGCAACTTTATAAGCCTTTGGTACATAGCCAGTTTCTAAAGATAAGTTAATCAAATCTAATATGAATGTGTCTATTAAAGGTAGAACATCTTTAAGCAATTTGGTTGGAACAGGGTCTAAAAGACATGTTGTTAGTTTTGAGGAGGCGATAGTTGAACTTAGCTCAGTGAGATCTATGGGTGAAAAACAGTCTAAGATGGATTGGGGCCTTATTGAGGATTCTAGAGCTGTTGTACATGAAGATCTATCTGTAATATTTGTAGGGAGGATCTGGTGAATCTTTTCCCTAATGGCTGCAATTTTATCAGTAAAGAAAGTCATAAAGTCATTGCTGCTCAAAGTTAAGGGAAAACTAGGCTCAACAGAACTATGGCTCTTAGTCAGCCTGGCTACAGTGCTGAACAGAAACCGGGGGTTGTTCTTGTTTTCCTCTATTAGTGCGGAATAATATGCTGTTCTGGCATCACGGAGAGCTTTTTTGTACATTTTTAAACTGTTTTTCCAGGCTAACCGGGATTCTTCTAAATTAGTGGAACGCCACTTCCTCTCTAATTTTCGTGACGCCTGCTTTAAGCTGTGCATTTGTGAATTGTACCATGGAGGTCGGCTCCTCTGATTCACTGCCTTCTTTTTCAGAGGGGCAACTGTATCTAGTATCATACGCAATGAGGCTGCAGAATCGTCAACTAAGTAATCAATTTGTACAGGAGTAAGATGGCTACTCACCATAGTATTGACACATGGTGGTGAAAAAGATGAAGAAATAATTTCTTTAAATGTATTCACAGCATTTTCAGATAAACATCTGCTGTAGTGGAATTTTTTTCCTAACTGCTGTATAGTCCGTTATTGTAAATTCAAATGTTATTAGAAAATGGTCAGACAAAAGAGAGTTATGAGGAAATACTATTAAATTATCAGTTTCAATGCCATATGTAAGTACAAGGTCTAATGTGTGACTAAAACAGTGAGTGGGTTTATTTACATTTTGGGAAAAACCAATTGAATCTAGTAATGAATTGAACGCAGTGCTCAGGCAGTTACTGTCAGCATCTACATGAATGTTAAAGTCACCCACTATAATGACTTTATCTGTACTAAGCACTAAATCAGATAGAAAATCAGAAAATTCTATCAAAAACTCTGAATAAGGGACTGGAGGACGGTACACGAGAACAAATAATAGTGGTTTTTGAGTTTTCCAGTTTGCGTGTGAAAGGCTAAGAGTAAGACTCTCAAATGAGTTATAACTATGTTTAGGTCTAGGAATTATTGATAAGCTAGAGTGAAATATTGCTGCTACTCCTCCACCTCGGCCTGTGCATCTAGGAACATGATAATTAATATGACTTGGGGGGGTTGACTCATTTAAACTGACATATTCTTCCTGCTGCAACCAGGTTTCAGTGAGACAAAGTAAATCAATTTGATGATCATTTATTAAGTCATTTACTAACAGAGATTTAGAAGAGAGAGATCTAATATTTAATAATCCACATTTAATAGTTTTGGGTTTTGGTTCAGTATGAGCATTAGTCTTAACTTGTATTAGATTTTTATGATTAACTCCCCTTGTATTCATTTTTGGTTTAAAAAGTTTAATTGGTCGTGGAGCAGACATAGTCTCTATGGGGCAAATAGCAGTGTGGTTAAGATCATAACATTCAGCAAAATAATAATATTCCCTGTGTGAAAAATTAGAGTCCATAAGAGCTGCATTTTGTCTGTTGGTAACGTCAGATTCTATAAATATCTCGGACTGTTTATACCTGTGGATGTTGTCGGGTGTTGGAGCGGAGGATGCAGGAGAGGTGAGCACATCAGAGCCACAGGTGTTTTCAATGGTCAGTCAGTCTCCGGAGACTGAGATGCTGTGGACAATGTTCTCAGTCAACATCCGTGATCCCAGAAAGTTCGGGTGCAGTCCATCTTGCTTGAAGTACTGAGGACAATCCCAGAAAAGATTGAAATTGTCTACGTAGAAGAGTCCGTGTGCGGAGACTTGTGGTTGAAGCCATGTGTGCAGGCTGAGGAGTCTGGAGAACCAGCCAACACCGCGACCCAGCGTGGGAATTGGGCCGGAAATGAAGAACCGTCTGTCGTGGAAATTCTCCAGTGAGTTGAAAAATGACACAAAGTCACGTTTCAGCAACTCAGACTGTTGGCGTTTGGTGTCATTTGTGCCAACGTGTATCACTACTTTTGTTGCTGTAGGATGTCTTTCAATCAGGTTTGGAATTTTCTCCGCTATGTCAGTGACTGTGGCTCCAGGTTTACTTCGGACTAACTACAAGGCTCCAATGTCATTGTATTATTGCCAGAAATGAAAGGAACAAATGATGGACATTAATTACTATAACACACATGAGATTCTGCAGATCATAAGCAGGAAAATATGTTTTCACTTGTGTAGCAAACTCCTCTGACCTCTCCAGTATCCTTGCAAAGGCAAAGAGCAGGTCCACAACCTGACTTGGTTCCATGACCCACCTTAATTCTAGTTTCTACAGTTGGCTGTTTAGTTGGTAAAAAAGGTGGAGCATGAATTTGAATGATGACATTTTATAGCCTAGATTTAGTTTATGGTTATGTCTCCAGTAAATGAATAAAGTTAATGTCTTGTCCTGTCATGGAAACGTGTGTGTGTGTGTGTGTGTGCGTGTGTGTGTGTGTGTGTGTGTGTGTGTTTGTGTGTGTGTGTGTGTGTGTGTAGTCTGTCAGGTTGTCTGATCATAGAGGAAGGTTGTGCTTCTCTGGCCTCAGCTCTGAGCTCCAACCCCTCCCATCTGAGAGAGCTGGACCTGAGCTACAATCATCCAGGAGACTCAGGAGTGAAGCTGCTGTCTGCTGGACTGGAGGATCCTACCTGGAGACTGGACACTCTCAGGTATGGACAGATGGAAAGACAACATCAGCTCTCACACTGTTTCTCTGACTAACTGAGGAACTCTGGTTCATGTTTAATGGTGGAGATGAGTGAAGGTGGATGAAGCTGATTCTGACTTTGTCTCTTCCTCCAGGTTGGACCATGATGGACCACAGAGACTGAAACCTGGTGTGAGGAAGTGTGAGTGTGTTTTAAGTTTGATTCCTGAGAACACAGCTGCACATGTTCCACTAGATTTGAACCTTTTCTTGACTGAAGAATAAAGATGAATTTCTCCAGAGTTTCATTCAGGATTTAGCTTCTGTTTTTTTGTCAGTGTGGCTGGAAAGATGTTAGAATTCAATCAATCAATTTCAAAGCCACAAACACAAAGTGAACACAGTGATCCAACAAAACTAAGAAATACATTTTATTAACAGTGGAGCCAACAGAAAGTGAACTTTGTTTCTTCTGGGTCTTTTGACTGTCACTGTGTCTTTATACAAGAGTTTTGTTACCTTCAGGTGCTGCTTGGTAACTAGTACTTCACAGGTTTGACCAATGGAAGTTGTGTTCAAGGACCCCTCACTTTCTTCTCAGTGTGTTTAATAAATCAGAGCTAAGGTGGCTTGTAGCAGAGTATGTGGTGGAGAGCATGCGGACAGAATCCTCATTAGCCACATTCAGACCAAGTTGATTCAGTCAAAGACTGAAGAGGTGAGTTTTTAGCTGCAGTTCATTTGGTCTTTAAAGGAAGGAGGTTTAACTTCAGGCTCTGTGAGGAGGACACATGAATGTTTGGGTCGTTTGCGTGAGAGCACTGGCGCTGACCTGTCATGAAGAGAATTAGAAATATGTGATTTGTAGGTGATATATCAGTGTTTTACTAATTGAGGTTTTGTACTTTGACTGAATCTTAGAGCCGATGTTTTGTGAAAGTAACACAAAAGTAACTTCAAAGTAATGATATTGTCTTAGGAGGTAATATTGTAAGTTAATGAACAGTTGGAACTAACGTGTAATATGACTTTTGAGCAGTAAGTGTCTGTGACTCAGTGCTTATTGTTGCCCTGGAACAGTACAAGAATACAGGTGAGCCCTCAAATGAAAGTGGTCTATTCAAAAGTGCCTAAAGTTCATCAGAACAGGTTTGTGTTTAGGCTGAGGTGAAGGAATTCATCCAGCTATTCACTACCTTCATCCCAATGTTTCCCCTGCTGCCTCTTCACCAGCACCTGCATAGGCCTGAAGCTACAGATAGTAATGGAGCCAGTGGTTAACGGGAGCTTCCTCCTTATAGTAACAGTTGTTGTGGTTGCTGGAAATGATTGAAGTTGGAAATACAGCTTTACTGCTTGGGACACATTCATTTCAGGGACATTTACATTTAGTCACATAGGTGTGATGTCACTTTATTAGGTACAACTGTACAATCCAACACGGCAGCTCGGCCACAAATTCAAATTTGACAATGTTAGAATTTCTCCGGTTTTAAGTGGAAACTGTCAGAAAGGTGATAATTCTACTCCGTGTTTCTTATTGAGGTCAAACCAAGTGGTGGAGTCGTACTGCAGTGCATTATAAGAAGAGGTGGTTCTAATGTTTTTCCCCCCCATTCATTTTAAATAGGGTGGTCAAAACATATATACAACATATACCAGTGTGTGGATATTGAAACTTTTTCAAATATTCAGTGTAGACATGTATTGATAAATCAATACTATTGACAACACTAATACAGACACCAGGAAAAAGTTTGCAGCAGCTTTAAAACACATTGAAACACCAGTGTTTAAAGATGAAGCTTCACTAAACACCAGGAGGAGAAAAATAGACTTCAAGTGGAAAAAAACACAGGTGTTCCAGAGTTGACTTGTGTCTAATGTGTGTATGATGTGGATTTCATTGATCCATTTCATAAAATGCTCAAGTGGATTGTTGTTCTAACTGGATTGTTGAATTTCACTTGAAATGGAGTCAAACATTCTTCACAGTTGAAGATGAAATGGAAGTTGGAATGATTTACTTTCAGTCATTGTCAGTAAAGTTGCTGATAAATCAACAGATGATAAACTGCAGCTGTTTGTGTCTTGTTCTCTCCATCAGATGCCTGTGAACTGGAACTGGACCCAAACACAGTAAACAGAAACCTACAACTGTCTGACAACAACAGGAAGGTGACACGTGTGAAGGAGGATCAGTCATATCCTGATCATCCAGACAGATTTGACTACTGGTCTCAGCTGCTGTGTAGAAATGTTCTGACTGGTCGCTGTTACTGGGAGGTCGAGTGGAGAAGAGGAGTTTTTATATCAGTGAGTTACAGAGGAATCAGAAGGAAAAGAAACAGTGATGACTCTTTGTTTGGATGGAACGATCAGTCCTGGAGTCTGATCTGCTTTGATGATGGTTACTCTGTCAGCCACAATAACAGACAATCATTCATCTCCTCGTCCTCTGTCTGTCACAGAGTAGCAGTGTATGTGGACTGTCCTGCTGGCTCTCTGTCCTTCTACAGTGTCTCCTCTGACAAACTGATCCACCTCCACACCTTCAACACCACATTCACTGAACTTCTGTATCCTGGGTTCTTGATCTATCCTGGTTCCTCATTGTCTCTGTGCAGTGTGTAGGTGTGAGAGTGTCTCCTGTGGACAGAAACTATGCTGACTGAAGATCAGCTGCTGAAATCAAAGTTCCTTCTGTTCACCATCACACACACTCTGCACCATTGATACTTGGACTTAAGAGAAACATTTGGATGGTTCTTTCATTACTGCCAATCATTTAGGTTGGTGTCAGGTTTGTGTTGATGATGAAGAAAATGTGTTCACTCTTGCACCAAGTCATCCATACTGTCCACCCTGAGTGTTTGTGTTTTCCTAATTAGAACTTCAGCACTAACAGCAAAGAAAGAGAAAAAGAATGGGCAGGATGCACAGACTGTGATCCTGCCTCCGGTAGAAGTAGGAGAATAATGACCACTCTGATGTGGACGCTCGACTTGTGTGGTTAGTGTGGAGCAGAGTTGTGTTGTTGCTCCTAACTCCATGAATATATGATGTGGGACATCACAGCCTTTGACCTGCTTCAAACAGGAAAGAAGCATTTGGTCAGAAAGCAGCTGCCAAGATGAAGCATGGAGATGAGTTGACTTGAGAGAAAATCTACAACACAACAATTTACAGCAGTGTCTTCATCTAAAAGCTGTTTCCACTTTCAGCAATTGCTGTGTCCAGATGGTTCAGAAGAGCAAAACCTAAGCCATAAAAAGCAACAGATATTTGTCCTATATTGGTTTAAACTGCCCTGAGAGTTTTAGGCTCCACCACATTTAGATTTCAGATTTTCAGCTTCATATATTTTATGTAATGTTGCTTCATTAAAGAAGAAAATCAGCAAGTCTGTGTGCGTCTCTCCATTTTGGATTTACTAAGAGTTCATAAGTTGCTGGCACCAGGACAAGTTGATTGAGGCTTGAGGTGTTTTTTTTAATTTGAACCTCAAAACCTCCTTAAATGTTAAGTCATCTGCAGTGGACACATGGATCACGTCCTAAAGCAGTAGAGGTTACACAGTAAAATCCCTGTAACTCCTTTTTTCCTCTCAACTCTTTAATAGAATCAGTTGTGTATTTTAAATTCACGTGTGTGTTTACATATTATTTCACTTGCATGTAGTTTAAATTGTCTGTAGAACTGTGTGAAGACATTTTGTTGAGATGGTTTGTTTTGAACAGATGAAATAAAAAAGCAATGAAAAGATATTTGTGCTGATCGTGGAGAATCTGAAGCTTTGATACTGACAGTGGTTAAAATGATTTAATTTTTCAATGCATAAAACAAACTGTGACATCTGCTGATCACATCCTTGGTATCAGACATGAATGGGTGAAATACATAATGCTGTTTTCTTGCTGGCAGTAATATTATTGGTATTTTGTTCAATAAAGTCTGTTATGAAATCAGATCACTGTAAAATGGACTTTTTAACCCTGAATGAACAGAACTAGAAGTATATCTATTATTAAAAAGCAGCACAACACCTCTCTGACATGAGTGTGATGTAATAAAGTTTCATTTGAGGTGGTCACATGATTTTTCTCTGCTTCGTAATGTGAGGTTCTGACAAACTGTCACAATACTTTTGCTTTGAAAGGTTGATGCTGTAAGTTCTGTTGTGGCACTAGACACAGAAACAGGGAACAGCTGCATCAGACAGTTGGCAGCAACATGAGAAGTAGATTTGCTGCTTCCTCTGATGACAGAGAGCTGTGTAGTGTTGGGATGTAGTGTTGCATTGTGGGATACTTTGACTGTAGTATATAGTAGACAAATGTACACACTCTACATTCAAGCGTAAGTACAAAATGGCAAACACATGTAGAACACTTGACAAAAGCACACAGACAGGATCTGGTGGATTATTTCTTTACTAACAAAGCTGCAAAAATACAGACAAAGCAGTTCACTGCTTTTAGCATAGTTGACCTGTTTTAATTTACTGCCCTCACACACACTATATACTGTAATGTTCTATATAGTGAGTAGGGAGGGAATTCAGACACAGCCCTGGATTCAGGTTTCAGTTCACTTTTGGGATTATACCCAAAGCACCCCTTGTGCTCTGAGCTGTCTTAAGTAATTATATCTATATTATTAGAAAGCATTTAATATATTCAAAGTGAGATATAAATTAGTCTAAACACAAAAAGAATCCGGAGTTTCAAATGAAAATTATTTTTTATTCGTCTCAAAGGTTCTGGGCAACAAATCAGGAGAATCCAACAGGCTGGTTTGTAGCAGCGTGTTGTGATCAACAGGGAAAATGGACAACACATGAATATAATCATGGTACAAAAAACTGGATCTGTGAGAAGTAGATTTGCTGCTTCCTCTGATGACAGAGAGGTGTGTAGTGTTGGGATGAAGCTGTTTGTCAAACTCTGAAATGTTCTTCCTGATCCTCAGAGTCATCTCACATTTGTTGACTTGTTCATTCTGTGTCACATGTTCATTCTGTGTCACATGTTCAATCCTCTTTATTCCATAGATATTGTCCCTCTGTGCTCTATGGTGCAGACAGAGTAGTGGGGTTGGAAGTCGTCCACACAACAACTACATGTGGACTTACTAACTCTGTAGTCCCACTAAACTGCTGCAGTCACAGGAAACTCTTCATGTTCACCTTCCAGTGAAAACCTTCATCAGGATGCTGAGAGCTTTAGTTTGGAAAATACAAGTTTTTCTTCATTGTTCGGACAAATAAAGTCTAATAAAAGTCTAATAATTAGTCCCTCTTGATTTCAATCAGCAGTCAGTAAAAACAAACATTGGCCACAGGAATAAGAAAATGAAAATACATCAACATGAGGAATTTAAGATGTTTTAAAAGATCACATCTATATATAAATATAAATGTGAGTCAGGATGTAAGAACATGAATCCACAGCACAAACAGAAACACAACGATATGTGTTCAACCAAATGACGGTGGAAACCAGGCTGGTTTCTATGCAGAGGAGCTGATGAGGGAAGTGGGAACAGGTGTGTAGGAAGGAGGGGACACAGGTGGATCTGGGAGGAGAGTCAGGTGACTGAAGGGATGGAAGTCTGAGGACATCTGGTGGACAGATGGAGATTAGCAGGAGAAACAGAATGTTTTCAATTAATTGCAAACTTCACCACCTTAACTTGAGTCAAGTTCTGGAAGTAACCTTTACTCATATTGCAGTATTTGTTTTAGCTTCCCAACAACCCTTAGATTAGATAACAGATGGATGGAAGCACTTGCAGTTTTACTTTCTATTACTTTTCTATTAAGTTTGTGTAGTTGATCTGTGTGTCCAGCTCCGTCCCCACAATGTCAACTGCAGCTTCCTTTTGTCTTTACTTGGTTTATTGATATTATTCATCTTCTTTATTTTCTGACACACCTGCAGCTGATTATGTTTTTCCTCCCTGTGAAAATGAGAGTCAGTATGGACATGACAGAGTTCAGGCTTCTTTGGTCTGAAACAAAAACTACAGTTGAATCCAGTTTTCTGTTGTTCATGTTTACAGACTATTAAAAAAATCTAGTTAATAAATGTGACACAGAGGAAACATCAGTTTTATTTATTACAACATAATAATCCTCATCAGTCTGCACAGTGATCAGAGGAGTGACAATGGAAATGATTTAAAACAAGAGTTTTCTATCACATTTTTATTAAGATCACAATCTATAAACTCATGATCCTGTATCTCAACAATATGAGTCACTAAGTCAAATTAATGAGATTCTTTCTCAATATCTTGACTTGGTCAGTGCCAGCTCTTGTTATAGGCCATATAGGTGGTAGCCTAGGTCACCACCTGCTGGAGGGGGGGCTGCTCAAGAAATAAAAAAATATATACAAGTAATCATTTGAAAACTCCCTTTAGTTGTTTCTCATTATTTGATTGATGGGGATTGAACAAGTTATTGGTGTGTATCTCAGGCAGCAGTTCCTGTTGACAGACCTCAACAACAAGTCATATTGCTGGGGTTCAGGCAGCATTGACCAGGACAGGAAGAGACTGAATAGGCTGCTAAGCAGGGCCAGCTCTGTCCTGGGTTGTCCACTGGACTCTGTGGAGTGGGTGGGGGAGAGGAGGATGTTTGCCAACTGGGTAACTCAAAAGAGCAAGAAGCATTTTTGAAATTTGTTGTTTTCCTCATAGGTGACACAAGCAAATGGTTGAGACGAAGCCTAATAGACGTACATACAGTTTTAAATGGACACTATTATTGAGAGCTACTTTAACTATCCAATGACAGGAAGATGTGCACAGCACTTCCTGGTGGTGTCTCATCACTTTGACTTAATAAGTCATCACTTTGAGATACAAGATCATGATTTTTTCCCCCAGTGGCAAAAACAGGCTTCTATACTGTATAGCCAACAGTTGGATGGAGGTGAAAAACAAAAAAAAATTTATGATAAATTTATGGTTTTAGATGAAATGTGTGATGGAAAATCACGTATGTACACTTTGAATGCTTATGTTTAGTCTAGTTGTACTGATGGAATGTGCTCATTGTGCTTGTGCAGGATGTTTTATTAAATTTATTAAATTTGGAGGATTTTGGCTTTTCTCAACTTGGTTCCTTTAGTAAAAACCAACTTGTTAAATTAGAAGAAAAATTGTTAAGACAAGAAAAGAGACTGAAGGTTAAAAAGAGAGAGTCACAGAAACATAAACAGATGTGTGACTTGCATAAAGAATGTTTGAGTATGTGGAAAACTGAAGTAGAGAATAGAGAAAGAAAACAAGTGCAAAAGCTTATGACTACTGCACCACACAGAACAGATAATGCTGCAGCAGAACAACCAAACACACATATACCACCACCATATACCCTCAGTGTGTCTTCTCTCTATCCAGACATTACAGCGATGAAACTGGACGCTGACTTGGACTCCTGTCCGTCCGTCCCACCACCACCAGTTCAAGGAGGAGAAGGAGGACAGGATCCAGAACCTGATTCAACTACCATCTCCACCATCATCTTCAAACACTTCTGGGGCATCTGGTTCGTCAGTCCAAATGCTGACCAGCTCAATTACAGATGTGCCCCAACAAGCAGAATTTAATGCACCTATGGTCGAAGTGGCTCGTCCAGAGGGCCCACAGCTGGTCTTCAGGGCTTGGACTGATGAAGACGTCTGTGCAGCTGGCAGTCACCTGCCTAATCCAGCTGACCCTGGTACTAATTTTGCTGAAGAACTTCAAATGTTCTGCAGAGACTTTAGACCCACTGGGGCAGAATTGAGACGACTCTTGGCAATGAAGGCAAAACCATCAGATCTGCAGAGGGTCATGGCAAAGCTGCCACAGTGTTGTACACAGGGAGGCTGTCAACAATCTGGCAGAAGAATTCAAAGTCAAATTCCCAGTAAAAATTGATATGTAAAATAACAGCTTGTAAACTACATGAAGATGAGACTGTTGATGATTATCTGCAGCACCTGACAAAGGAGTTTGATACTCACTGTGGTATTAAACACCCAAATGACTTGGGTGATTCTCCTGGGTCATGAGAAACCCACCTCCTAAATCACTTTGAGAGAACTTTCACCTGATATGAAGGAGTCAGATTGGAAGACATCAGAAGACGTGTCACACATGCTCAGACTCAGTCTCACAAGAATAAGAAATGCAGAGGGAGAAGAGTCAAAGAGAACTCAACCTGGCAGCCGCTAGTGTTAGTGAGCAAAGACTATGGTGAAACATCATGGGAGCTGGAGAAGCAGAGGGCGAGGAGCTAAGGATAAGTGACATAATTGTGGACAGAGAGGACATTTAGCCAGACAGTGTCCATTTGGGAATGTGGAGTGTCCTTATTGCCATTCAAGAGGACACAGATCCAGAGATTGTCCTGAGAAGCCAACGCAAGCGGCAAACTGACAGGAGGAGGAAAAGCTGGTTTTCCAGGGACAGTTGCAGGGTTCAGTCAAAAGGAGGGAGGTGAAGCACACACACACACACACACACACAGATTTGTCGCTAACTGCAATGAAGAAATGCTTGTGCAGACATAAAGCTCACACATGCTGAAGTAGATATAGAATTGATTGAGAAATGTGTCCAACATCTGGAAGCTAAATTTAAATCCCATGTGAAAAACTTTTTTCAGTTTGCTGAGGGAAAGTGTAAATTAAATTATAAGTAAATGGTCAAGAGGTGACATTTGTGGTGGACAGTGGAACAAGTAGGTCAGTAATAAAAGCACCTGAACTTCAAACACCTCCAAAGACGAGTGGTAACTATGTGTATAGTGTAGGTGTTTGTGGAAAACCACAAAAACAGCATTTGACTCTGTGTCTTGTGCTGATTCTCAAGATCAATCTTTCAAAATTGTGCCCCGTCAATTTATTAGGACGTGATTAAGGATGAAACTTGGGATTTGTTTGATGTCGACATCAGAAGGAAAACAAGTGTGTAGTAATTTGGATTTGCAGACACACACCATGGTGAAGTACAGTCCTGATTCTTTCTTACATGTGTATGAATGGAAGCTGCAGCTGTCTGTCTGGTCTGTAGAGTTACTCTCACGTGCACGTTCTCTGGTTTCCCCACTGTGCACAGATTTGATGTCAGAAGGTGATTTACATTGTACAGAGCATGTTTCACATGGCCCTGATGTTCCTCATGAACAAAGATGGGAGTCAGTGAAGTCAGATCACAGATGTGTCTGTGTCTCTGAATGAGGAACAAACCTGTTTCTATCATGTTCCAAATGCTGTTCCCCACATTTCATTAGCTAAGTCAGAATCAGATCAATGGGCAACTTTAGGCTGTTTTATTAAAAAGTGTTCTTCTGTGCCTGATGGAAACAACTTGAAACGGACTCAGCTGTGATGTTTTCACCGTCTCTGATCACAGAGTCTTTCATTTCTGTCCTGCTGCATCTGAGCAAAACACACTCACACACATCCTCCTTCTTATCAGGAACAGAGGCAGCAACTATACCAGCATTGAGAAGTGAGCCTGACTCCTTGAGGGCAAAACACAAATATGATGTAGGTTTTATAAAAAATTGGGAACCAGTTTTGATAACAACAACAAAAAGACAATGTCTTCAGTTTTGTATCCAGGTTGTTCTACTTTAAATAGTTTCATAACATCACAGTTTCCTGATTGGAGTAATTTACACAACAAACTGCAGCTACAAGTTATTTTTATCAAACATTCAAATGAATAAAAATCTGTGAACACATTTGTTTCACTTCCTCAATTTTCTCTGAAGCAGACAGAAGGTTGAACCCTGACAGCAGCATCAGTAAAGTAGATCATGTTACTGCATTTCTCTCTGCCACAGCTAGTAGTTTATACTACAGTAGAAAACAGTCAGTGAAGTTCAGCTACTGTCCGTCTGTCTCAGTCGTCTCAAGATGTCTTCAGATATTTACACCAAACCAGATTTTTCCAAGAAGGTGAGATGCAACAGAAAGGTGGAGGAAGATGGAGGAGAGTGGGAGGAAAGAGAGGTGGATATCTACGAGAACACGTATGATATCAGAGATGATGGCTCTGATATTCAGTCACAGGAAGAAGGTAAGTGATTGGACACAGGTGTAAATCTGCTTTGTTGCTCTGTTCTGTCCACACAGCATCTACTGCACATCTGTTCATCTTGTTGCTCTTCCTGAACTTTCTTTCTTTTATTCTCCATTAAAGGTTTTTTAATGGGCAGTAACTTATTTTCTTATATGATTTGAGCATCTAAGGTTAAAGGATGTTGATGCAAATTATCTCTTTAAATTTTTGATTGAAATAAAACTTTATTCAAGCTGAAGTGAAAAAAGAAACATCATGTTCTGCTGACAAACTGCTGACTACATGTAAACTAACACAGGTTTCTGTAGAAAACTCATATTCAGGGGTTTTGTTGCTGAATGTGTTCAGTTTTTGGCTTCAGTCCTACTGGTCACAGTTTAACAGTGAATCAGTTGTCAGATCTGTAGAAGCATCAGCTCTGGTACAGAGTTTTACCACAGAGTGCAACAAACACACAACAGGAAGAAGTGGGAGGTGTAAAGTGACTGTGAGTCAGTTGGACACTTCTGTGGACATTTTGAACAGATGTCAACACAACCACAGACCTGAACCACGATGCTTGTGGGTAAACCACCATGATTAAAGCTGATGATCAGTAACAACCATGTTGTTTTGTCTCTGTAGGACCACAGACTCAGAATCATCCTCCAGTCCACAGAAAGTCTTTCAGAGGAGCTGCTCTGTGTCTAGCAGTGCTGTGTCTTCTGATGGCGGCTGGGATCATCGTCCTGTCCACATATCGTAAGATAAACTGCTCTGATTGGTTATATGACATATGGACACATCAGTCCCAATGCAACCGCAAGGGGGCACAAGCCAGTGTCTTCTTGTGCCAGTCCCAAGTCTGGATAAATGCAGAGGGTTGTGGCAGGAAGGGCATCCGACGTAAAACACATGCCAAATCAAACATGCGAATCGTGACAAAGGCTTCCATACCGGATCGGTCGGGGCCCGGGTTAACAACGACCGCCACCGGTGCTGTTGACCTACAGGGTACCGGTGGAAATTGGACTACTGTTGGTCGAAGACGAAGAAGAAGAGGAGGAAGGTGTGTTCGTAGGCAGAGAGAGAAGAGGAAAGCTAAGAATGTAGGACTGACAGTAGGGACTTTGAATGTTGGTACTATGACAGGGAAGGCTAGGGAGTTGATCGACATGATGCAGAGAAGGAAGGTGGACATACTGTGTGTCCAGGAGACCAGGTGGAAAGGTAGCAAGGCTAGAAGCTTAGGAGCAGGGTTCAAGTTGTTTTACCATGGGTCAGATAGGAAGAGAAATGGAGTAGGAGTTATATTGAAAGAGGATTTTGTGAGGAATGTTCTAGAGGTGAAAAGAGTATCAGACAGGTTGATGAGCCTGAAGCTGGAAGTTGAAGGGGTGATGTTCAATGTTGTGAGTGGTTATGCCCCACAGGTAGGATGTGAGTTAGAAGAGAAGGAGAAATTCTGGAGTGAGTTAGATGAAGTGATGCAGAGCATCCCCAGAGGTGAGAGAGTTGTCATTGGTGCAGATTTCAATGGGCATGTAGGTGAAGGGAACAGAGGTGATGAGACTGTTATGGGCAGGTTTGGTGTTCAGGACAGGAACGCAGAAGGTCAGATGGTGGTTGACTTTGCAAAGAGAATGGAAATGGCTGTAGTAAACACTTTCTTTCAGAAGAGGCAGGAACATAGGGTGACGTACAAGAGCGGAGGGAGAAGCACTCAGGTAGACTACATCTTATGTAGACGTTGTAATCTGAAAGAGATCAGTGACTGTAAAGCATTGGTAGGGGAGAGTGTAGCCAGACAACACAGGATGGTGGTGTGCAAAATGATGCTGGTGGTGAGGAAGATAAGGAGGACTAAGGCAGAGCAGAGGACGAAGTGGTGGAAGTTGAAAAAGGAAGAATGTCGTTTAGTTTTCAGGGAGGAGCTGAGACAGACTCTGGGTGGTTTGGAGGTGCTTCCAGATGACTGGACTACTACAGCTAATTTGATCAGGGAGACAGGTAGGAGGGTACTCGGTGTGTCATCTGGAAAGAGGAAAGCGGACAAGGAGACTTGGTGGTGGAACGAGGCAGTTCAGGAGTGTATACAGAGAAAGAGGTTAGCTAAGAAGAAGTGGGACACTGAGAGGACTGAAGAGAGTAGACAGGAGTACAGGGAGATACAGCGTAAGGTGAAGATAGAGGTGGCAAAGGCCAAACAAAGAGCATATGAGGACTTGTATGCTAGGTTGGACACTAAAGAGGGAGAGGTGGATTTGTACAGGTTGGCCAGACAAAGAGATAGAGATGGAAAGGATGTGCAGCAGGTTAGGGTGATTAAAGATAAGGATGGAAATGTATTGACAGGTGCCAGTAGTGTGATGGGAAGATGGAAGGAGTACTTTGAAGAGTTGATGAACGAGGAAAATGAAAGGGAACGAAGAGTAGAAGAGGTGACTGTTGTGAAGCAGGAAGTAGCAAAGATTAGTAAGAGTGAAGTGAGGAGGACATTGAAGAGGATGAAGAGTGGAAAGGCAGTTGGTCCTGATGACATACCTGTGGAGGTATGGAAGTGTCTAGGAGAGGTGGCAGTAGAGTTTTTGACTAGTTTGTTTAACAAGATCTTGGAGAGTGAGAGGATGCCAGAGGACTGGAGGAAAAGTGTACTGGTACCAATTTTTAAGAACAAGGGAGATGCGCAGAGCTGTGGCAACTACAGAGGAATAAAGCTGATGAGTCACACAATGAAGTTGTGGGAAAGAGTAGTGGAAGCTCGGCTAAGGGCAGAGGTGAACATTTGTGAACAGCAATATGGTTTCATGCCTAGAAAGAGTACAACAGATGCAGTATTTGCTTTGAGGACGCTGATGGAGAAGTACAGAGAGGGTCATAGGGAGTTGCATTGTGTCTTCGTAGATTTAGAAAAAGCGTATGACAGGGTGCCGAGAGAGGAGCTGTGGTATTGTATGAGGACGTCTGGAGTGGCAGAGAAGTATGTTAGAGTGGTGCAGGACATGTATGAGAGCTGTAAGACAGTGGTGAGGTGTGCTGTAGGTGTGACAGAGGAGTTCAAGGTGGAGGTGGGTCTGCATCAAGGATCGGCTTTGAGCCCCTTCTTGTTTGCTCTGGTGATGGACAGACTGACAGATGAGGTTAGACAAGAATCTCCCTGGACTATGATGTTTGCAGATGACATTGTTATTTGTAGTGAGAGCAGGGAGCAGGTGGAGGAAAATCTAGAGAAGTGGAGGTCTGCTCTGGAAAACAGAGGAATGAAGCTTAGCCGCAGCAAGACAGAATACATGTGTGTGAATGAGAGGGACCCAGGTGGAACGGTGAGGTTACAGGGAGCAGAGGTGAAGAAGGTGCAGGACTTTAAGTATTTAGGGTCAACGGTTCAGAGCAACGGTGAGTGTGGAAAAGAGGTGAAGAGGCGACTGCAGGCAGGTTGGAACGGCTGGAGAAAAGTGTCAGGTGTGTTGTGTGATAAAAGAGTATCAGCGAGAATGAAAGGAAAGGTGTTCAAGACGGTGGTGAGACCAGCAATGTTGTTCGGCTTAGAGACTGTTGCACTGAAGAAAAGACAGGAGGCAGAGCTGGAGGTTGCAGAGCTTAAGATGTTGAGGTTCTCTTTGGGAGTGACGAGGATGGACAGGATCAGGAATGAGTACATCAGAGGGACAGCTCATGTTAGATGTTTTGGAGATAAAGTCAGAGAGGCCAGATTGAGGTGGTTTGGACATGTTCAGAGGAGAAACTGTGAATATATCGGTAGAAGGATGCTGAGGTTGGAGCTGCCAGGCAGGAGGTCTAGAGGAAGACCAAAGAGGAGATTTATGGATGTAGTGAGGGAGGACATGAAGTTAGTTGGTGTGAGTGAAGAGGATGCAGAGGACAGAGTTAGATGGAGGCACATGATTCGCTGTGGCGACCCCTGAAAGGGAGCAGCCGAAAGGAAAAGAAGAAGTCCCACATTATTTAAAGCCACTGCTCACTGTCATTATTCCACCTCTTCACACTGTCTGTTAACTGAAGCCTTTCTAACAAAACTCCACCGTCAGAAAACAACTGTGTGCAAATGCGTCATGAAGCTCAGCTGATGACATGAGATGACTCAACTTTTCTGTGATTTCATCTCATTCATTATAACATTGATTTTGCTGTGGACTGAAATATTCTCTGAGCAAAGAATAAACTTAAATTTGTTGATAAATAACATGTAAACATAGAAATGTGATATTTGCTGTTTATTTCATAACTTCCCACATTTTGTTCATCAGCTGTTTCACTTCCTTTTTTAACAGAAGTCACAGTTTTGACCTCAGACAAACGAGGAAACTGTATGAAAATATTCCTGTAGCGTGAAGCAAGATCCTGTTCTATTTGCCTGTATCATGAAAGAACCTGCAGAGACAAACTAAGAGCAGAGTCCATGCAGACAGACAGAGGAAGTCAGTGATTTAAAGAAAAGACAAAAAGGTTCATGAATGATGGAGGTAGAAGCTTCTTACAGTTAAAATACACTGAATATCATTTTTATTAAGCATTGCTGAGGGATGATTCTGAACTGTGGAGCCTCTTTTCACCTAATTATCTTCATCTGCTTGGTGAGAACAAAGACTTTCAAACTCCAGTGGAACCAAATGACATCAAGCGATAACGAGTCAGACAAGTTCATCGTGTCACAGGAAGTGGAATAGACCATGATGTCATTTGTTTTTTGAGGTAAAAGTTGTTCAAATTCCCACATACTAACACCAAACATCAGCTCATTGTGATCCAGCATCATCTCCATCCTCTAACATCTCCACCTCTCTCTCTTCTTCGGTATTTTTCACCTTCAGAGTTTTAGCTTTAGCAGTTAAATTGGTTAAACATCACAAAATCAGAAGCTGTTGAAGTAACGATATTTCCTCTATAAGAGAAATCATAAACACATTCTGTGACAGATTCCTCTGTTTCTGACATCAACTAAAATACCAAGCAGTAGCTGGGTCACGTGACCAATCAGGTCAGTGCACATGTTTATCAACAGAAATTGTTGAATGTGTGACAGGACAGTGAACTAACCACGTAGAAAAAGGTTCCAACCAGAGCAGGAAGCATTTAGTTTGTAAAAATGTGTGGTGCTGAGCAGACAGACGAGTGATGAGATAATGAAGCCTCATTCAGCTGTTGAGGCTTCACAGCCAGTAGTTTCATGTCATGAAGCCTCATTGAAGAGCTCATTATATCCTAGTGACATCTAGTGGTTGATTTATTGCAGCAAACAGATCCTGACGTCACAAACTCCACAAAGCACAGCACAGTTATTCTGATGCTGTAGCAGCAGGTGGTGATGCTGACATCACTGAGTTACAATGAACTTACACGCAGGTGTGATAGTGTGGGGGAAGAAAGTAAATTTAGTCATATGGTTAGATAATTAGCAAACAATCAACCAAGATGGGCTATTGAAGAGGTCACAAAGAGGACAAGAGATCATAGGCTGGGTCGTGTTTTGAGGAATGTTTGAGATCACAGCAGGCACTTTGTTGTTACAAGGCCCAAAGCAATGTAGCAGATAGTGAGTCCTGGGGTCGCAAGATCTAAAAGAGGGTAATAAAAGGGTTTTATTGACTTTGTTACTGATATCTTCAGATAATCTAGAAAAGGACAAGAGTGATGACTGTCAACTGCATGCACCTGGTTTCTTCATTTATGTTTTGTGAGTGTGGTTCCTTTCTTGGGTTTAAGTATAAATAGAAGGGGTTTGAGAGATACAAGTCAGAAACAACACTCAACATCCATGTGTTCTTCTCCATGCCGGCATGTATTAAAGTGAGATGGTTCATCACGCTGATTTCTGTCTACAATTCTTCCAAGAGGAAAAATTTCTATTACAATAGACACACACAGTTCTGCTAGTGAAGCTTATATCGTAGCATGAAGACGTGATGCTCTCTGCTAAAAGCTGCCTGACTCAGTGAAGACTGCTCACAAAGAAGTTCACTTAGTTTGAATTTGTTTCGACGTGTTGATGGACTAAAGAGCTAAAAACTGAGTCTGATCTGAGGGTGAAATATATCAGAGGAGAGAGAGAGAACATGGAGGTGGAGATGATGGAGGATGGAGATCAGCGTGATGATGTTGGATCACAAGAAGCTGGTGAGTTTTAGTGATAAGTATTACAACAAATGACATTAGCATCCACCACAGTTCCTGTAACTGCACAGCAAACATGCTGATCTCGTCTGAGTCATCATGACGTCACTTTTTGGTGAAGAGGTGAAAAGCAGATGAAAATAATCAGGGGAAATCGTCCCGAATGAAAAGGTTTCTCTCTCTGTAGAACCACACAGTGAGAAGAAGCTTCCAGCTGTCACAAACAGCAGCTTCAGATCATTTACAGTGTCTCTGTCTGTGAGGAGCTTTATTCTAAACCTTTGGACGTCCTGTTATCTTAATTAAAGCCTCTTTAAACCACAAAATCTGTTAGAAATCACGGAAACTGCAACAGCAAACACATTTTAACACTGTTGTTAACCTGATTCCTGATTCACTCCAGGAATCACCTGACTGGGAAACACTGGACCTGGCTGGTGCTGCTGCTCTCCAAGCACCAACCATGTGTTCAGTAGCTTTATTCTGGGGCTCTATTGATATAGTTAGATGTTCAATGCCAAAGCTGTTTTTTCCTGATACTGGCCTTTATGCAGTCTCTCTTCTTCAGTGTGAAATGGTTCGTTTGTCTCTGTAGGCTCCACACTTCACCATGAATTCAGTCAGTTAGTCAAATAAACTGTTGCTTTCAGGGATTTGAATCATGGGATTATTTTGGCTGCACTTTCATTTTTGTCTTCATTTGGCACAAAATGTCTTGTTAAAGCAAAAACTTCTTGTTACCTGCTAGTTGAGCTACTATGACTCCATGTGAGAGGTCATCACCCAGCAGGTTAAAGGACAACAGCATTCATTTAAATTCCATTGATTCATATTTGAACATGCTTAAATCATAATCACGATGCTGTTTTGTTATTAAGAAGAGTGTTTTGATCTGTTTGTGGTTTGGTTGTTTCCCACCAGATGTTATAGTCACTTCAGAAAAGAAGCAACTGGAGAAGAAACTCAACAACCTGAACAACACGTGTGGCAAGTTACAGAATAAAGTGAAAAAGCTCCAGGACAAACTTTGACGTATGAAATGTTTTATAAAATGTTTGAAAATCACCAAGCAAAAGATTCAGCTTCACCTGCACTTTAACACATGACACGTTTGATATAGTTGGTTTTCTCCAGACTCATAGTCAGTGAGTTACAGGGTGAAATAAAGCAGCTGAAAAAGTTGATAAATGTAAAAAACAGACACTAAACACCAGAAATGTTCTAATGTGTTATGACATAAACATGTCTTTACTTTTTCATATAGTTGTTTCATTTTGTTGCTGACTTTACTTCTAATTATTACAGCATTAAAAACCTCAGAGGGACAATGTTAACAAGGAAATGACTATTTGTATCATTTTGCTAATGATGATGCTTTTTTTGAACAATTGTTTCACATTAAGACAAACTGTGTTCTCAAGAATGGACACGATTTGGAAGCAGTTGTTACTTTAAATCATCTGAGAAGAAAACTTGGTCTAACAGCCAAACAGACTGTGAGAAGAGAGAATCAAATCTGGTGATTATCAACAGCAAAGAGGAACAGGTGAGTGTGTGTGTGTGTGTGTGTGTGTGTGTTTGTGTGTGTGTGTGACCTGCTTCCTGTCTGGACACTGGTGGTTTATCTTCCTGGTTTAACAGTTTTCAGGCTGTAGAATTTGAAACCTGTTCATTGATCATTGATTCTAGTAAAGTGACTGTAACTCAACCTGATCTGTGTGTGTGGACTGGATCAGTGTTCAGATCCACTGCTGCTCATGTACATTCATCATGTTCGGGGGTTTGAACAGGTGGAGATAATGTTCTTTTTCTCTTTTTCTTTTTAAGACTCTGTAGTTTATTTCATCGTTTTATTACTGACATTTACAGCAGAACAGAAAAGTCGTTTATACAAATGTAGTAAAATGTGTTTTAGTGATAAAGAAGAATTTCAAATTAGTTTGATTAACAGAGGAAGAAATGACCAAGTTGCACATTTAAAAAAAGAGCTGTTTATATTCTCTTGATTAGAAATTTAGTTAAATAAAAGGTAAAATTGGGTGATAGAAACCATCATAACCAGGACGAAAACACATTTTTTTACTGAAACTGAAAATAAAATTGAGAAATCAAATCAACCTTTCATTGATTCAAATACTACTCAGTGGATAAAAAGCCAAAAGCTTCAGAATTTAGAGGAAAACAATAAATTCTGATCAGTCAAAATATTGAAAAGGAGCTGATTTTCATCTGTTTTTGGACTTTGTGTGATTTACACCCTGTGTTGACACAGATTCAGTGCAGAAATGATTATTGCCTTTTCTCAACTATTAGGACTTTGTCACCAAGCTGAACATGAATGAAGAGTCCTGGATCGGTTTAAAGACCAAATGGACATCAGGAAAATATCAGTGGAATTGGGTTGATGGATCCACACAGACAAAAACGTGAGACCAGTTTGGTTTTTATTACATTTTCATCACAGAATTGAACCATGTGTTATGAGGCAGGACAGTGAACATGTTAAAAATCATTTTATGCTTGTTAGTTGTTGTATTGAATCAAAGTTTGGAAAAAATTTACAGCAAAAGTCTTTAATCAGATAAACGGGTTTAGCTGGATTCTCTTCAGCCTCTTTCAGGATGTGTGAACGCAAACACACAGTTCTTCACCTTCAGTTATTTGTATTTGGCCGGTTTTGCGACAGTCGCAGGAAGTGGACGTCATCAACACGCCCACTCACTCACGGTGAATCCTCTGGAGTTTTACCTCCTCTATTCACAAATGAGCTCGGGTGGAGATAATCGGGACTTTGCATCAGGGAGCTGGCTGGTAAAATGTGGGTAATGTCAGGGCCAACAGACTTGGGTGTTTGCGTTCACACAGACACACAGATAAAGTCTGAGAAATGTCTGAATTCCAGTGCATGTCTGAAAGGGGCTCAGGGTCTGTTGGGTTTTCTCTACATATCTGTACAGTCTTGATTTCTGTAAAGAGCCTTGAGACGACCATGTTGTGAATTGGTGACATATAAATAAAGTTGAGATGAAAATTCAATTGAATTTACAGACTGTGTAGTATAACAACACACTACGTGGTGAGTAGGGGATGATTTCATTACACATCTGGGATCAGACCTTTACCCATAATCCTTTGTGTTTTCAGGTTTCTAAAAATTCCCATAGATTGAATTACTAAAAATGTTGGACATATTCAAAGTGAGAGTTAAGTTTATTTAAAGGTGAAAATAATCAGGAGTCTCACAGAAAACCAAATGTTGTCCCACAGGTTCTGGGCAACGAGTCCAGTGGACAATCCCACAGTCTGGACTGCTGCAGTTGGCTGTGATCAACAGGGACAATGGACAACACAGGGATATAATCATGTTAGAAAGTGGATCTGTGAGAAATAGATTTGCTGCTTCCTCTGATGACAGAGACGTGTGTAGTGTTGGGATGAAGCTGTTTGTCAAACTCTGAAATGTTCTTCCTGATCCTCAGAGTCATCTCACATTTGTTGACTTGTTCATTCTGTGTCACATGTTCATGTTACTTGGTCTAGTTCACCTCAGAATGATGCTCACTGGATCAGTTCTGCAGTAACAAAGTCTAATTCAGTTTGAATGCAGACGTGTGTCTACACATCATGCTGCTTTCTTTAAATGGGAAAATCTTCTCTCTCCTGTTGTTCTCTAATTAGCCATAAACTGTCTACTAGGGACAAACAGTGACGATGATGCACTTTGTCCTGAATAGTTAAAACAAATGCTAAACAACCTTTTCATTCAGGCGTCCACCTGTCTGTCCAACACACAGCGTCAGATAATGAGGCTTCTTTACATCCGTTTGCGTTTCGTATTGAAACCACAGGTACAATGTGACGTCTCTGTTGGAGGCTCCATGACCTGGAAAGACTTTATGTTCACACTAAACTGTGTTAGGTACAAAAGTTCAGAGTAGATCAAGTTATAAGAATAATTAGATTAAAACAAAACGTTACACACAGTGACATCATCACACACAGTGACATCATCAAATGCAGTGACATCATCACACACAGTGACATCATCACACACAGTGACATCATCACACGCAGTGACATCATCACACACATACTTTCTTACTATAGGAACCACTTGCATCACGCTGTGTAACGATTATTACAGAGCACAACATCACTCACTAGAGTCAAACTCTGGTCTCCTGTGATCAAGTTCTTCTTGTACCATCTTTCAAAATTATTAGTGTCTGGGTTTTTATTGTACTTACTGAAAACCTGGACTGGACTAAGCAGCACTTTGATGCCATAGGAGTCAGAACAGGCTGCTCTGTCATTTGACACACAACCAGCACTTTGACTGGATAACAAAGCAAACATCTTAGCAGCCTTTGGATCACACACTGTTGTCAGGACAAAACACTGTTCACACACTGGCTAGATTTTCATGGATTTGTGAGGACACAGACCAACTCACAGAAGGCCCACAGTGCACCTCTCACCTCTCATCTGTGATCCCAGACGTCAATACTTCAATACCCCAATGCTGTACCACTCAAATACTAAACACACTTTATATGAAATTATGAACAACCTCATGCAGACAACACAGTGAACTGCATGAGAATGTGTTGGTTTCCTCTACATATCTGCATAGTCTTGACTTTGAGATGACTATGATGTGAATTGATGCTATATAGAGCTGAATTTAAATATTGAAGAGACCATCTGATCAAATACTGTTTAAAACTGTACTACTGTACTTTCAGTACATTTCAGAGCATGTACTTGGTTCTTTAGCTGGAGTAAATGATTTGAAGCTAAACTTGGAGTGAAGTACTTTTTTTTATAAAGGAAATATTTGTGTTTTTACTTGTAAAATTACTATTTTGTACTTCTACCACCTCTGGAAATAAAACACACTGTGTTGGAGTATTTGTGCTGTTCTTAGAGTCTGAACAGTAATGAAACTTAAAACAGTTTGTCAAACATGAAAAAAGTTCAGGAAGCTACTTTGTGAGTATTATACAGTTTATGTATATTTGGCCTGATGGTTGCAGTAGTGGAAACATCACACTCTGACCACAGTCGTCATGGTGACCTGTCTAACAGCAGTAAAACTATGTTGCAAGAGATGAAGTTTCAGTTCTTTAACAAGAAAGAAGTATTTCCTGTTTAATTCTGTCTTGTTAATCCTGTGTGTGAACATCTGCACACATTGATATTTCTGACAAAAACCTTCATATTTTTAAACTTATGATCAAAATGAAGTTGTCTTCAGTCTTGCAAATACAGTTTTGTATCAGGTTCAAATCTAAAAACTGGACAACACAGTCTCTTAGTTGAAGTAAAGAAAACCACAAACTGCAGCTACAAGTTATTTTTATCCCACAGTCTCATGAATAAAAAAAAATGTGTCTGTGGTTTTTTTGTTACTTCCTTGATTTTCTCTAAAGACAAATGGTTGGACATAAAACCCTGACAGCAACAGAAAAGTAGATTTTATTATTGTATTTACAGCTTCAATAGCAGCGTATGTGAAGTTCAGCCACTGTTCTGTCTCAGTCTCAAGATGTCGTCAGCTATTTACGCCAATCCAGATTTTTCCAAGAAGGTGAGATACAACAGTAAGGTGGAGGAAGGTGGAACAGCTTGGGTGGAAAATGACGTGGATATTTATGATAATCTAGACAGTATTGAAGAGGAGCAGACTGATTTTCAGCCACAGGAAGGAGGTAAGTGGGAAATCATCACTAATCAATAGAATAAACAGCCACCACCCACTGTTTCTGGGAAATGTTTTTATGATAATACAACATCTCAGTACTTGTTAGAACCCAACAGTGTAATCAGTGTAATATTTCTTAAACTGCTTTTTAAATCAGTATTAGTTATTAAATGTTCCGTATCTGACGACAAACCACTGCTCGTTTTCATTTCCTTGTTGTCTTGCTTTAGTTTCTGAAGTTTGCTTCAGTCGTTGGCAGCTGTCAAGGACGTGTTCAAAGAGTAAATGATACAGACAATGTAACAATGACAATTACAATGTGTTCAGTTTGAGTAGGACTATGTCCAGTGTGTCCAGTAGAGTGTGGATAGCAGCAATGTAGAAAGAGATGAGGTCAGATGTAAATGGATGTGATGGCCTGAGGAAAGAAACTGTTCTGGTGTCTGGTGGTTTTAGCAGACAGGGCTCAATATGTGCTTTGTATTACATTTATTTCCATAACTACTATGTTATGATGCTACAGAACATTTGGTTTTAGTAAATGACATATTTCTTAGGAGACAAAGCAGGAAAAACACATCCTGTCCTTTACCAGTGCACAACCTGAAGCTTTGTGTGTTCTGATAATGTCACTTCTTCTCTTACCATTTAACTGTATCCTGGACTAATTGTACTTTTTGAAAACGTCACCAAACTCCTGCACAGTCATCATAATAGGTCTCTCTTGACCATAACACTTTGTTCTGTCTGCTTCAGCCACTTCTCTCTGTGGTCGTTTGGTTTCTTCTACCTGGTCAATAGACGCTGTCTTTGGACACACAATTAACTTCTTCTTTCCCTTTCAGGAGTCTCCACAGTGAATCATGTGTCTCCATCTAACTCTAATAAATAAATCTCCTCTTTGGTCTTCCTCTAGACCTCCTGCCTGGCAGCTCCAACCTCAGCATCCTTCTACCCATATAATCACAATTTCTCCTCTGAACATGTCCAAACCACCTCAATCTGTCCTCTCTGACTTTATCTCTGAAACATCTAACATGAGCTGTCCCTCTGATGTCCTCATTCCTGATCCTGTCCATCCTCGTCACTCCCAAAGAGAACCTCAACATCTTAAGCTCTGCTACCTCCAGCTCTGCCTCCTGTCTTTTCTTCAGTGCCACTGTCTCTAAGCCGAACAACATCTCTGGTCTCACCACCGTCTTGTACACCTTTCCTTTCATTCTCGCTGATACTCTTTTATCACACAACACACCTGACACTTTTCTCCACCCGTTCCAACCTGCCTGCACTCGCCTCTCCACCTCTTTTCCACACTCACCGTTGCTCTGAACCGTTGACCCTAAGTACTTAAAGTCCTGCACCTTCTTCACCTCTGCTCCCTGTAACCTCACCGTTCCACCTGGGTCCCTCTCATTGACATACATGTATTCTGTCTTGCTGCGGCTAAGCTTCATTCCTCTGTTTTCCAGAGCAGACCTCCACCTCTCTAGATTTTCCTCCACCTGCTCCCTGCTCTCACTACAAATCACAATGTCATCTGCAAACATCATAGTCCATGGAGATTCCTGTCTAACCTCATCTGTCAGCCTGTCCATCACCAGAGCAAACAAGAAGGGGCTCAGAGCTGATCCTTCATGCAGACCCACCTCCACCTTGAACTCCTCTGTCACACCTGCAGCACTTCACCACTGTCTTACAGCTCTCATACATGTCCTGCATAACTCTAACATACTTCTCTGCCACTCCAGACGTCCTCATACAATACCACAGCTCCTCTCTCTGCACCCTGTCATACGCTTTCTCTAAATCTACAAAGACACAATGCAACTCCCTATGACCTTCTCTGTACTTCTCCATCAGCGTCCTCAAAGCAAATACTGCATCTCAGCATCCTCTCACTCTCCAGGATCTTGTTAAACAAACTAGTCAAAAACTCTACTGCCACCTCTCCTAGACACTTCCATACCTCCACAGGTTTGTCATCAGGACCAACTGCCTTTCCGCTCTTCATCCTCTTCAATGTCCTTCTCACTTCACTCTTACTAATCTTTGCTACTTTCTGCTCCACACCAGTCACCTCTTCTACTCTTCGTTCCCTTACATTTTCCTCGTTCATCAACTCTTCAAAGTTCTCCTTCCATCTTCCCATCACACTCCTGTCAATACATTTCCAGCCTTATCTTTAATCACCCTAACCTGCTGCACATCCTTCCCATCTCTGTCTCTTTGTCTGGCCAACCTGTACAAATCCACCTGTCCCTCTTTAGTGTCCAACCTAACATACAAGTCCTCATATGCTCTTTGTTTGGCCTTTGCCACCTCTACCTTCACCTTACGCTGTATCTCCCTGTACTCCTGTCTACTCTCTTCAGTCCTCTCAGTGTCCCACTTCTTCTTAGTTAACCTCTTTCTCTGTATACACTCCTGGACTTCCTCGTTCCACCACCAAGTCTCCTTGTCCACTTTCCTCTTTCCAGATGACACACCGAGTACCCTCCTACCTGTCTCCCTGATCAAATTAGCTTAAGTGGTCGAGTCATCTGGAAGCACCTCCAAACCACCCAGAGTCTGTCTCAGCTCCTCCCTGAAAACTACACGACATTCTTCCTTTTTCAACTTCCACCACTTCGTCCTCTGTTCTGCCTTTGTCCTCTTCATCTTCCTCACCACCAGCATCATTTTACACATCACCATCCTGTGTTGTCTGGCTACACTCTCCCCTACCAACACTTTACAGTCACTGATCTCTTTCAGATTACAGCGTCCACACAAGATGTCGTCCACCTGAGTGCTTCTACCTCCGCTCTTGTACGTCACCCTATGTTCCTGCCTCTTCTGGAAGAAAGTGTTCACTACAGCCATTTCCATCCTCTTTGCAAAGTCAACCACCATCTGTCCTTCTGTGTTCCTGTCCTGAAGACCAAACCTGCCCATAACAGTCTCATCACCTCTGTTCCCTTCACCTACATGTCCATTGAAATCTGCACCAATCACCACTCTCTCACCTCTGGAGATGCTCTGAATCACTTCATCTAACTCACTCCAGAATTTCTCCTTCTCTTCTAACTCACATCCTACCTGCGGAGCATAACCACTCACAACATTGAACATCACCCCTTCAATTTCCAGCTTCAGACTCATCAACCTGTCTGATACTCTTTTCACCTCTAGAACATTCCTCACAAACTCCTCTTTCAGGATAACTCCTACTCCATTTCTCTTCCTATCTGACCCATGGTAGAACAACTTGAACCCTGCTCCTAAGCTTCAAGCCTTGCTACCTTTCCACCTGGTCTCCTGGACACACAGTATGTCCACCTTCCTTCTCTGCATTATGTCAACCAACTCTCTATGCTTCTCTGTCATAGTACCAACATTCAAAGTCCCTACTGTCAGTCCTACATTCTTAGCTTTCTTCTTCTCTCTCTGCCTACGAACACACCTTCCTCCTCTTCTTCTTCCTCTTCGACCAACAGTAGTCCAATTTCCACCGGTACCCTGTAGGTCAACAGCACCGGTGGCGGTCGTTGTTAACCCGGGCCCCGACCGATCCGGTATGGAAGTCATTGTCACGATTTGCATGTTTAATTTAGCATGTGTTTTACGTCAGATGCCCTTCCTGCCACAACCCTCTGCATTTATCCAGACTTGGGACTGGCACAAGAAGACACTGGCTTGTGCCCCCTTGCGGTTGCATTGGACACACAATTAACTGTGACTTTAAATCCAAATTATAAATTATTCTTGGATGGGTGGATATTTTGGATTCAGTGTCTTGTCCAGGGAGACTTCAACAGGCGCAAACCACTGACCCTATGGTTGGTAGGTGGCCACTCTGCTGACTGAGCTACTGCTACCACTTTTTGCTACAACAGATAATTTTTTATTACTACAAATCATCATCTTTAGAAAGTCAAACATCAGTGGTAAAGTCTATACGACCATATCCAAGCATTTTGATGTTCCTGTGGTTAAGCTGCAAATATCACACTCCTCTTCAAACCTGACACAGCTGGAGCAGTTTGCTCAACAAGACAGGGTCACGCTACCTGTTGGCAGGTGCAGAGGGATTATATCACTGAACTGTGGGAACAAAAATCTTAATATTTGAAGAAATCAGTCATCTTTGTCAGTTCCTGTTCCACATCATACAAATACAAATCAAGTTTATCCAAAGTGACGTACAAGTGAGGTAGAAGTTGAGGTGAAAACACCAGAGCAAAGTTCTATGAGAAGACGTGTTTCTGTTTCATAAGATGCAAGTGCAAGGAAGAACAGACAGGAAGTTTTTTTTAAAGATTTCACTGCTTGTTGGAGAAGAGTTCTGTTTTCAGCATTTTTTGAATATTGGGAATGAGGCTGCTGAGCAAGCAGAGTTTGGTAGATCATTCCATGATGACGGAGCAGGAGAGTTTTGCTTAGTGTCTTTGGTGATGTGCTGGAACCACCAGTGTTATGACCTGGCTCATTGTTTGTGGTGTTGTTGTTTGGGAATAATTGTTTTGTTGTCTCTCCTCCTCCTCCTCATGTTGTGTGTGTGTGTGTGTGTGTGTGTGTGTGTGTGTGTGTGTGTGTGTGTGTATCCGTGTGTGTGTATCCGTGTGTGTGTATCCGTGTGTGTGTGTGTGTGTGTGTGTGTGTGTGTGTGTGTGTGTGTGTGTGTGTGAGGGATGAGCCACAGGTGGTGTTCACAGATTGGTCCATTTGAATTAATTGTCACCACCTGATTGGACAAGGTGGAGAGTCTTTCTTCATTCACCCCCAATAATTCACTATAAATATTCAGCACCAGGTCGCCACAGTACAAGTGAGAAGCCCTTTTATTTTACTCATTTTCTGTTTTGGATTTGGAGTTTAAGTTATACATCCTGGTATTTATTTGTGAATGTGTTCGGTTTGATTAAGTAATGTTGGGTTGACCACTTTGTAGGCAAGAGACAAAGATTTGAACCTAATGCAGGAAGCTACAGGAAGCCAGTGCAGAGATCTGAAGAGTGGTGTGACATTAGTCCTTTTTGGCTGATTATTAATGAGGCGAGCTGCTGTAGTTTTGGATCATCAGTGCATTACAGTAATTGATTTCATCTTGGTTTCCCTTTGGGGACCTTTGCTTTTCTAATAACAGGTTTTGTGATCATTTACAGGAGCATTTATAAAAGTCTGGTCTATGCAGAGATGGGAGAAATACCCAAACTCAGTACTTAGTACCACTTCAAATCCTTTACTCAGGGTGAAGTAATAAGTACTGTACAGACTGTAGATCAGAGCAGGGGGTTGGTCAGAGTCTCCTGAGGACCATGGCTGTAGGGAAAACACCCATTTGAAGAGAGTCATTGACTATAGTTCAAACTTTGTTAAAACATTTTTAAGACAAAGGAGGTGGGAATTGGGTCGAGGCACAGGTGGAAGACTTCAGTTTTGATACCACCTTCCTGAGTGTTTCAGCATCAACCAGAACCAAACAGTAAAATGATGACAGCTGAGACTGATGGTTTTCTTGTCTTCTGTAGGACCACACAGTCTGAATCGTCCTCCAGTCCAAAACAAGTCTTTCAGATCTGCTGCTCTGTGTCTGGCAGTGCTGTGTCTTCTGCTGATGGTCGGGATCATCACTCTGTCCACACGATGTAAGAATGAACAGCTCTGAATATTTTTAACAATGTGACAGTAACATGATGCATTTTATGACAAACTGGATCAACTCCTGTGTGTCTATAGGACAATGTTACACTCTCACACCAAATCTGAAGTCATTGGTCAGTTTATTTATTCGTCCTCTCTGCACATTAAATAAACACTTTCCCCTAAACTCCATTGTGAGAAACAGGAAACAGTGTTTACAGTTCTCATGCATTAGAAACCACAACTAAGGTCAGTGTGAAACTTCAGCAGCCTGAGAGACACATGAACGTTGGTTCATTTCTTGAGTTGTGATGAAGCAGCAAACCAACATTTGACTAACAGGATGTACAAATGTCAGAAACTGTTCTTATACCAACAAGCACAGGAGTAGATGATCAACTGAACTGCAGCAGTGAAACTCACCAAACGTCTCAGACAGCAGGGACTAGTTCATCACAGACAATCTGAGTCTATGATCTGTGGTTCATCAACAGATCTTTCTTCTTTTCCTTTGGACTGTTTCCTTTCAGGTGTCTCCACAGTGAATCATGTGCCTCCATCTAACTCTATCCTCTGCATCCTCTTCTCTCACACCAACTAACTTCTCACTAAAACCATAAATCTCCTCTTTGGTCTTCCTCTAGACCTCCTGCCTGGCAGCTCCAACCTCAGCATCCTTCTACCCATATAATCACAATTTCTCCTCTGAACATGTCCAAACCACCTCAATCTGGCCTCTCTGACTTTATCTCTGAAACATCTAACATGAGCTGTCCCTCTGATGTCCTCATTCCTGATGCTGTCCATCCTCGTCACTCCCAAAGTGAACCTCAACATCTTAAGCTCTGCTACCTCCAGCTCTGCCTCCTGTCTTTTCTTCAGTGCCACTGTCTCTAAGCCAAACAACATCTCTGGTCTCGCCACCGTCTTGAACATCTTTCCTTTCATTCTTGCTGATACTCTGTTATCACACAACACACCTGACACTTTTCTCCACCCGTTCCAACCTGCCTGAACTCGCCTCTTCACCTCTTTTCCACATTCACCGTTGCTCTGAACCGTTGACCCTAAGTACTTAAAGTCCTGCACCTTCTTCACCTCTGTCAGAAACTCTACTGCCACCTCTCCTTGACACTTACATACGTCACCCTATGTTCCTGCCTCTTCTGGAAGAAAGTGTTCACTACAGCCATTTCCATCCTCTTTTCAAAGTCTACCACCATCTGTCCTTCTGTGTTCCTGTCCTGAAGACCAAACCTGCACATCACAGTCTCATCACCTCTGTTCCCTTCACCTACATGCCCATTGAACTCTGCACCAATCACCACTCTCTCATCTCTGGAGATGCTCTGCATCACTTCAACTCACATCCTACCTGTGGAGGATAACCACTCACAACATTGAACATCACCCCTTCAATTTCCAGCTTCAGCATCATCAACCTGTCTGATGCTCTTTTCACCTCTAGAACATTCTTCACAAACTCCTCTTTCAGGATAACTCCTACTCCATTTCTCTTCCTATCTGACCCATGGTAGAACAACTTGAACCCTGCTCCTAAGCTTCTGGCCTTGCTACCTTTCCACCTGGTCTCCTGGACACACAGTATGTCCACCATCCTTCTCTGCATCATGTCAACCAACTCTCTTCCCTGTCATAGTCCCAACATTCAAAGTCCCTACTGTCAGTCCTACATTCTTAGCTTCCCTCTTCTCTCTCTACCTGTGAACACACCTTCCTCCTCTTCTTCTTCGACCAACAGTAGTCCAATTTCCACCGGTACCCTGTAGGTCAACAGCACCGGTGGCGGTCATTATTAACCCGGGTCCCAACTGATATTTTCATTTTCACTGTGAAAGTCATGATTCGCATTTTTAATTTGACGTGTTTCACGTCGGGTGCCCTTCCTGATGTTGTGGCAAAAACTGTAAGGCAAGTTAGGAGGCAAAAGGCAACAAGTGAATGATAATGGTGAGTTTAATCAGCAAAACACAGAAACATGCAGAGAACAGAACTAGACTCTAGAGTGAGTCAAATCAGATTTGACCCAGATGTGTAGGTTGTTCAGCCTTTTATACATTTAACTCAACAGCTGGGTTCACACAAAGAACAAAGGGATGAGTCAATGCAAATCAACCTTCGTACAATGTGGTCAGGAGTCTAATTAGCAAGTTCATGTCACTTTGTCCTTTTGTCTTCATTGTCTTTTAAGTCCTTGAGACTTATCATCTGTACTGGTTTCCTTCTAGGAATCAAATGTTCAGATATAGGTAGTTTTATGGTTGATATCTTCCTAACACACTTCTTTGTGTGGCCAGAGACATGATGTCTTGCTGGGGAGCAAAAGGTGAGGAAGCACTGGTTTAAGCAGGTTTGATACTGGGTCTGTGAGAAGTGTGAAAACAGTGAAACAGTGTTACAGAGACTTTGAAATTTCTCTTACACCTGACACAACCCTCTGCATGTAACCAGACTTGGGACTGACACAAGAAGACACTGGCTTGTGTCCCCTTGTGGTTGCATTCGGGATAAATAAAGCTGTGTTTTATTGTGTTTGTTAGAGAGTAGGTACATTTCTCAGATTCATGACCATTGTGAGTCGTTGCACCACTTGCTCTGTCAATGTTTTAAGCTGTAATTTTTACATTTATTTAAAACGTAATTCTGTTCAAAGTCCACAAACCTAAAGGTCAAACTGTGACAGCAGCTCACTCATCACATTTCCTGTCAGAAACACTTTTTTATTTAGTTTGATTGTTGAGACAGGAAGGCAGCTTTTCACACATATGCAGGCACACAAAGTTTTGCTAATGATGTTTAAATCTTAGCACGATGACCAGGAACAACATTTAAAGACATGTCAGCAAGATCTGTGTTTCTCAATAGCTTTTAAAGTTTTCCAGATATAAATCATAAATAAATGGTCATTCAATTAAATATACAACACAAAAATAAATTTTTATCAGACAAACACAAATGTATTTAAAGTGTCAGTGGTTGTGGTTTGTCTTGCTGCTACTTCCTTGATGCTCTCTGTTCAAAGCTGCCTGACTCAGACAGAATCAGACAGTGAAGACTGGTCACAAAGAAGTTCACTTAGTTTTTAGCTCTTTAGTTCATCAACATGTCGACAGAAATTCAAACTGAGTCTGATCTGAGGGTGAAATATATCAGAGGAGAGAGAGAGAACATGGAGGTGGAGATGATGGAGGATGGAGATCAGTGTGATGATGTTGGTAAGTATAAAAATGATGAATATTAGAAAAGAGTGTGAGGAAGTTTTAGGTTCAAACAACCTCTTCACTTTTCCTGCTGTTAAAAACAAAGATGGTGATTAGTGTAGTAAAGTAGATTATTAGGTCACTTGGTGTCATTTGGTTCCTCTGGAGTTTAAATCTCTTTGTTTTCCACAAGAAGCTGAACTTCATTAAAGGGAAACAGCTTCAGATGTTATCGTGCCGTTCGACGGCCATTTTGTTCACCTTCACACATGGCAGCAGGCCAGTAGGTGACTTTCAGGGGATATTAGATGTCACTGTGTCCTTCACTTTAGCTACAAAAACTACATGCTTATGGTTAGAAACAAAAATGAGAAGGATGTGGACTGAGAAAAAGAGTTTGGGCTAAAATTAGTTTGCCTAGTAAGCCTCGAATCATTTCTCTAAATGACTTCAGCTCTGAGAGACTTGTTCCAGTCAAAGAAAAGGACCCACAGTCTCCTGTATGTTGGCTTGGTCAGGGTGAGACAGGGTCTGAAAGCTGATGTTCAAGACAGTGTCACAGCAAACAGGACACAAACTGCTGTCTCTGGTTTCAAAGCCCTGTGTTTTGTTGCCTTCATATCCACCCCGACCTTCTCTACAAAGACTGACTACGGCCACTAGATGTCAGCATTTCCCCTCACATCTTGATCATAACAACTGTGCCGTTAGGTAGTAGGTGACCTACTAAAGCATAACTGTGGCTGTGACAATGACTGATAACCATGCATTCAATAGCATGAGAACACTGGAACACTGCTGTCAAGAAAGGGCCAACAATTCTGAAATAAATGTGTCTGTGGATTTTGTCTCTGTAGAACCACACAGTGAGAAGAAGCTTCCAGCTGGGAGAAACAGCAGTTTCAGAGTTTTTACAGTGTCTCTGGGAGTTCTGTATCTTCTGATTCTGGCTGGGATCATCACACGCCGTGAGGACTTTTATTCCCTAGTTGTGGATCTTATTTTCACAGCCCTGTTTTTGTTTTGGTCCTTTTCATTTCTTGACTTTCCAGCCACTGTAGACAATATGTGATATCATCTGTGGGACATTTCATGTCCTGGTTAAAATGAACAAGTAGCAAAAACTGGATTAGAGTTGGACACAAAAATGACGATATGAAGAGACAGAGTTTAGACCTGCACACAGACATTGTCAGACTCCTCCACAACCAACATGGACTTGAACAGTGACAACAAAGCACAGAATAGCAGCTATGATGATGCAGAAAACATGTACTGTCCATAAGACATAATAATGACAGTTGACGGGCAAAATCCGTTAAATTAGCCTGAAAAGGCATCGTGATATTCAACCATTCACAGGAGGTAAATTAAAAATGAATATTGATTGATCCCCTTTCTTGCTTTTTGGCTTCTCACCAGATATTTTTGCCACTTCTGAAAACTACAACCTGCAGAACAGATTCAACAACCTGAGCATCATCAACAATCAGTCAAAGAATTTAATCCAGCAGCTCCAGGATCAGATTGCAGGTAAATGCTTATAACTGATGGATTCCAGTCAGTTACAGGTCCGTTAGAAAACACTTAGTAAAAACCACAGGATGAAATAAAGCAGCTAAGAGAGAAAAACTGAAGGTGAGAAGATTTGAGACAGTAACAACAAACAGCTTTGATGATGTGATTTAGCTGTGTCTTTGAATTCTAATGACACTGGGAGCGATATAGTTTTTACTGTGTGAAGAAGCTGAAAGAAACATCGAAACCTGCACAATGACATTACAAGTCTTATGAATCTAATACTGAATCTGCAGCTTTATAAAAATCTAGAACCATTTAACGACCTGAGAACATCAGACAAACAGTGACAGTGACACTTATTATTGCACAGCAGGTGAATTCATTCAGCATTTTTAAAGCAGAATTATGTTGATTATGTTGTTTCTTACCAGATGTTTTACTGACATTTGAAAAACACAAGCTCCAAGACCAAATTGCAGCTAAGAAATATTTATGAACAACCAAGCAAATACTGTAATAATTCACACTGTCTACGTTATAGTTTTAGTTTGAATCTTTAGGTTTTATTTACAATCACAGCCAGTTACAGGATGAAGTAAAACAGCTGAAAGTTTGAGAACTTTTAAATTTGTAATGTATTTTTTATCAAATAAAAACAAATCAATAACTTAACTGTCTTTACGTCAAGTTATAATTATTTAATGATGATGTTTTGCTATGTATCACTTAAAAATCAGTGCCATAAAGTTTAGTTTAAAGATCTTAACTTATACAGTGAAACACTGAATAACATCCAATGTGTGTTTAAAAACTGGACATTAAGGGAAGTTGTGTCCTGAAGGATGGATGAGGTTTGGATGCAGCTGTTACTTTATGTCCACTGAGAAGAAAAGTTGGTATCAGAGCAGGTCATTCTGTCTGAGCAGAGGATCAGATCTGGTGATTATCAACAGCAAAGAGGAACAGGTGAGTGTGTGTGTGTGTGTCAGTGTGTGTGTGTGTGTGTGTGTGTGTGTGTGTGTGTGTGTGTGTGTGTGTGTTTGATCTTTGATGGATCTGTTTCTGACCTGCTGTCAGTCTGGATCCTCATTTATTTATTTCCCTGCTCAAAAATTTTCTAAATGTCTTTACAACTGAAACACAATTAAGTGTTTGTCTCTTGTCATTTATTAGAAAATTGTCAGTGAGCTCAGTAAGAATGCAGAGTCCTGGATTGGTCTGTGGACAGAACAGCCAGACTCAGGGGGAAAGTATCAAGGGAAATGGGTGGACGGATCAACACTGACACAAGAGTGAGACAGGTTTTGTTTCTACTACACTTTCATTGATGTCATTGGTAAAAACTAACATCTGTGTTAAAAGATAATAACATGTTCAAATACTAATTTATATCAGTGTTAGTCTGAAAATAGAATGAAATGACAGAAATCTTTGTTTGAATGAACAACTGCTGTACAAACCTCTAGTTCCCTGAAACAAGGCACAAGTTGTGTGATAGTTGGAGCATGAAGGGTGCAGCCAGGCCCTACGTGGTGACAGGTGGAATACATCAGTGTTAGCAGGAATGCAGTATGAGCATGATGCTAATAGAAATCTCCATAAATATGCTTACAGAGATCAACACCCATGATGCAGCTCGAGACTCACTGTGAGGACAGTTGTATTACTCCATAGAATTATAGCTTCAGAATCTGGGAATAGAATCTTTCCTGTTGCAGTTACTGCACCTGGATACAGGGTGATTCTGTGACTGTCTACACACCAATTATACTGCATCTAGCTACAACAGGGGGTCTGAGTAGGTTTGAGCTCAAGCTGCACCTGTTCTCCATCAACAACAGAATGAAGTTCTGCCTGCAGAAAAACTGCATAACAGCTGCATTTGAATGAACGCTGGCATTGTACCTGCAGGAAAAGAGACCAAATCATTTTCCTGAGAGACAAAGCTGAAAGTGATGTGAGGAAACCTGTTGACAAAGTGAAAAGTCTAACAGACAGTGACTGGGCTCAGAGAGAGAAACACTACTGAACATGTGCAGTGGCTTTAAAAAGCAGGAATCAGAGCAGGAAGACACTAAATGCTGCTGGAGTCTGAGCAGAGTCACTAACTTTGATTGGAATCAATTGGGGACCAACACAGACACAGGGACAACATGCAAACTCATAAGACACCTTTGTAAAATGCTGTCTGACTTTTTGCTGCTATATCTGAATGTGTGTATTGTCCTTTAGCTCCTGTTGTCTGACATATAGGATTTAAACTACTTTTTAACAAAACTAAAGATATGCAGGTCATTTATTTTAACTTCTGCAGAAGGCGATGGGAAACAGACCACACTGACCACAAGATGGCGCTGTGTCCCCAACAGTTAACATGGTGTGATGTCATTTCACATTCACTGTATTCAGGTAGGAAATGAGGTGACAGAGAGGTGTGATCTAAAACAAAGGTCACCAGGTGGAGTCAGCACAAAAACACTGCAGCTCAGCTCTTCAGTCTCTAACCACTGGGTTCATCCACCAGCTCACATCACTGTACCACACAGCCATAAAACTGAACATCTGCATTGTCCTCTGAGTTCATTGTGAAACAGAAGGAGGTTTCAAGACAGGAGAAGGGGATTCATTACATTTAGTTATCATATTGTGAGAAAACTGCATCTGATTAATTTATTCCCAATTGTTTTATATGATTAACATGGACACTAAGGACTTTTGATGTGCATTCAGAAGTCACATGATTCTCTAAATCAGTCGACTGTCTTTTATAGAAATATACAACACCTGCTACAACCAGTGTTATTACAGACATTACTAGCAGAACAATTTCTGTGCAGAACAGAGATTGTTGGTAAAAACCTTCCAGTGACTGGAGAAAAACAGATTGTAGGTAACGTAATGTTAGCTGAGCCTCCAGCTCCCTGCAGGACGGCCTCTGAAACCCTAAAGGACAAATGGACAGAAAGGTCAAGGACACAGTATTAAATAATTACACATCTCATGCAGTGAGGTGCTGTTCACCTGCTCCTCCACACAAATGTCTAACGAGCCAATCAGAGGCCAGCAACTCAATGCGTTCATGTTAAAGTTCAAGCTGAGCATCAAACAGGGAGGGAAGGTGAAAAGTGACTTTGGTGGTTGGTGCTGGACTGTTGATTCAAATATCCAGTAAGGAGCGAACCAAACATCAGATCGAAGTGTTGCTTGTAGAGCAGCTGCATTGTTTTCAACCTAAAAATCAGCCAAAGCTGCGTGATCCCACCTTGATCAGATCTACGTCACAGGGAGGATTCAGCCAAAGTGGACAGGTATGTGTGTGGGGGTCTTAGTGGCTGCTCTGTCCACAGGGTGGCAGCAGTGTATCCCGGATAGAGACCTGCAGCTAAAAACTGGAGGGTGGAACTTTTTTTCTGAAATCATTGATTTGTGTCGTTTATCATTTCATATTTAAAACTTCCGGTGAGCTGCCGCTGCCTCCCAGCCCGGTTCCTGCTGAGGGGACACGGTTAAATGGAAACCCCTCCCCCCAGTGACGCGTGTGTGTTGCTGTAATAGATACTGAGTGTGTGCGTGTGTGACTGTGTGTGTGTGAGTGTGTGTGTCTGTGAGTGCGCGCGCACCTTGTCTGGGTGTGTCCCTCTAAAAGCAGCAGCAGGTACTGCCGCACTTTTCGTCTCTTTCACTGCTGGGAAGACTTGAACCGTCCGGAATGGATCTGTTCAGCTTGAAGCCGCTTCTGTTTCTGCTCTCTGTGCTCGGTGAGAACTTATTCATCTGTGTGTGTGTGTGTGTGTGTGTGTGTGTGTGTGTGTGTGTGTGTGTGTGTGTGTGTGATTTACTGCAGACGGGACTGACGAACTACTGGAAATAAATGGCTTTGTTAAGTTTGCGCACGGATCTGTGGTTGTAACCTGTGTCATGTGGAGGCACATTAAATCAGAGACATTACTTATTTCTTATTTCCCACAGTCACTAAACTTTTCCTCCTACATTTGAATGTCTCTGAGATGCTCCTGCACTAACCTGTCCTTCCCTCCTCTTCCTCAGGATGCTGCGTGGGACAGGGCATTCTGCCGCCCGGTCCACTGGACGCAATTCTGGGGAGAAATGTCACATTCCCGACCCTTCTGACCAACCCCGTTTACGACTTCATCGTCTGGAACTTCAACAACGGGGAAGATCAGGTGAACGTTGCCACCCTCAGTCAGTCCGGGCTGAGGGTGGCAAAACCTTACGAGGGGAGAGTGGCGGTGAACAAGACCAACGGCGGCCTGATGCTGAGCTCCGTGAAGCTGGAGGACAGCGGGGATTACAGCATCAGCATCCTATCAAATGACAGGGAAACTGAAACCGAGGACTTAAAGCTCCGCGTCCTGAGTGAGTTTCAAACAGTTTTGCTTGTGTCCATTTCAGTTACAACAGCATGAGGCCACGGAGTCTTGAATAAAGTGATAATCTGTGAATCGAAAATGCTCCTGCTGAGTCCAAAAGGTCCCAGAGGAGCGTTGGCTCCAGTAGTTTGGGCTTTGAACGCCTCATTGAAGCTATTACACACACACACACTTGTTATGTTTTCCAATGGAGTCTGGTGCAGTGCAAGGCACCGGCCACACCTTGTCCTACAGGAGTGGAGCCCAGGAGTCCAGTGCCACTAAAGCCAGCACAGTCTAACACGTTTACCACTTCAGCCCCAGTGATCCAGGAGCCTCCTCACTGCCGCAGGCTGTGTTTGAGGAGCATTTTGTGAGCAGTGTCACCGATGTAAGAGGGAAAACAACAGATCCTCAGAGCCAGTGCTGAGGTTCTTAGGCTCTGCTGGAAGGGTGCGGCTCCTGTTGCTGCACTCACACGAGGCTTTCACAGCCTTCAAAATGAAACACACACAGGAAATCCAGAAACAAATCCCATTCTGCACATTTAAAGATTCGGTCCCATTACAAAATTTAGTTTTGAATGTGTTTTCTAATCAAGGACTGTGTTCAGGGAGACCAATGAAGAAAGTGCAACATTTCAGAGGAGAAACTAAAACCAGACACAGCAAATGATGCCGATACTAATATTTCCTCATGTATATTATTACTACAACCACAACTCACACGCTATAGTTTCAGACAGACGTTTATGTCCTAACATCTCATAGCTGATCTCTTCACCAACAAACCAAACATCTCTGTTAGTTAGAGAAGACATGAGAGGAACTCACGTGCCACTTTTAACATATGCTGTAGAAATATTCAGGTGAGAGCATATGTGACCAGTTCTGCTTCATCTGATAAATAAACTATGGAAGTTTGCTCTGCAGCTCATCTGTATTATTATTATTATTATTAGTATTGTGGCACGTTATCGTGACCAGGATCCACAGTTCGGTTTGTATTCACTTCACCCGCCTCTTGACTCATGTGTTTCATCACACGTGTCTGTTCCACCTCTGGCTGTGGTTGAAGAAAAGCCTCAGAGACAAAAACACACCGTGCAGCTGTTTTAGGGAACCTTCATTCCAAAGATGTAAGTTGTCAGCAGCAACCAGTGGGTTTGGACACTGAACGCAGTATTTTCAGTCCTCTTAGCGGTTGCACAGGTAGCCAGGACGTGTCCACACGGTGAGCTGTGTTTGTTACAGCACACACCCACTGATTCACACCGAGTGACCTAAATACTAATGAACTTACACAATGCAGGGCTACAGCTAGTGTCAGTGACCACACATTCATCTGCTTCTGAGTGTGTGTTTGTGATGAATGTAGAAAATGGTGAACGTTTAGAAAGAAATGTGACAAATACTCATCAAAGTGGCCCAGTAATGAACAGCCGTGATGTGGAAGAAAAGCAGCGGTTCCACCCATTTGAGAAGCTGGAACTAACAAATGTTTGATGAATACAAACAAAATGCTGATTTCTTTTCTACTGATTGATTAATTGAGCAGTTGCGTGATTATCACAGCCGTCAACTGTCCACTTGTTCCAAAGCCACAATCAGCTCTGATAATGAAACGTCTCCCATCAGACGTGTGTCAGCTCTGTGATGTCACATTAAATCTTTATTTATCTAAGGAAGGTTAACAGTGGGGCGTGCAGGCTTTTCCCAGCATGTCCTCTGTCATTAGTACAGTAACACTCAGGTATCTAGGAGGACAAACACAGCGCCGTCTCCTGCTGAGACATCACAGTAAAGAGGATCCTAAATGTCCCTGCAAGGCTCTTTTTTTTTTTTTTTTTTCAGACGTTAGACAAACTGAACCTCTCTCTGGACGGACTGACCACAGCCTGAACAGGTTACCGCTCCTTCACATTGTTCCACACAAACCTCATGTTGCCTAATCATCAGCAAACAGCCGGCACATTTAGAGCTGAAGCTCCAGGATTATTGAGAACGAGTCCAGCAGGTCTAGTTGCTGCGATTTCTTCGTTCCCTCCATTCAGATGTACATGGAGGTTAAAACGGCCTGAGGCGAACTGCGTGTTTAATCACACTACCATTCATCGCTCGTTTGTTACAGGACTTAATCTGCAGAAACCACAGCTTTAGTAACAAAGGAAAAGTCAACGCTAAACCAACTGTACAGTGACTATTTGACATCTGGAGTTTTAGTGGCATTTTGTTCTGTTGGTTGGTTTGGACTCATTCTTTACCTTTGACATGGAGAAAAGTGCAGGTATTTGTCTTTGCACAGCACTGTTTGATAGCACAAAGGCTAATGAGATATTCAAGACCTTGTAAAACACAGAGCTGTTAGTCACTAACTGTTAATGCAAAGAGTAAATCACTCTTTTACTCTCAATTACTCTCTCAGCACTTTGAGCAACTATTTACTTCTTATGTCAAACTCGCAGAACAAAATAACATTCCTACTCATTCTATTCAGTTTTTTTTTTAGTTATGTGTTTATTCTTCATCTGAATCAAACTGTTCATTTAACACGGTTAATCACTGCGCTAATGCAAAGCAATGTCCCCACAGAGCCGGTGTCTGATGTCGTCATCACGTCCAACCTGCCTGAGGCGATCGAATACAACAGCACCGTGGTTCTTAACTGCTCTGCCAAAGGCTCCTTCCTCAAGTTCTCGTGGACCAACGGCACCACGGCCATCGTTGCCGACGGCAATAGACTCACGCTGAAATCGGTCAGTTACTTTTCTGTAAAGAATGTGCAGAATCGACTCGTTTCTGTGTTCGTTTGTGTGTAACGTGAGTATTTCCCGCATCACAGGACGAAGCGTCCAGTACGCTGACCATCACAGGAGTCCTCAGGACAGACCTAGTTGGTCCCATTGTCTGCACAGCTGCTAACAACCTGCAGAGTTACAGTAGTGCTCCCTTCAACCTCACTGTGTACTGTGAGTACTGAAGGTTTTCTGCGTCCTCTGACGACACAGAGACAAACTCCGTGTCCACGTATCTGCTTCTTTAGCTTCTTAGCCAACATCTGCTTATGTAGCTGCTCCTATCTCTGAGAACTTGATGGGACAAACCTCATTTTTGTTCTGTTCTCTCTTGTCATTTGTTGGCACTGAGACATTTGCAACAAGTTAATAGACACTGATACACTATAATAACCAGGCCAATCAATTCTTCTTACACCATTTTTGTAATTTAACTGCCAGTTAGAGGATGATGCCATTTCTGTTTACCCACATTCATTTATTTACTCTAAGGTATTAGTCTTTCACTGTATGAAAAGCCGCACTTGAATCAGCTTCTCACCTGATGGACAACATAGAAGGTCAAACCTTTACACCTCAATTGGTCGTTTGTTAGAGGTTAATTGGTTTTTGTGCCATATGAAATGAATACCTGGACTTTTATTTCCTGGGTCTTAAACTTGGTCAGAATCCTGAAACCCATGAGTATCTGAACAGTTTTGTAGCCGCGCGTAAGTGTGTGTGTGTGTGTGTGTGTGTGTGTGTGTGTGTGGCGCTCCCTCTCACACTAAAACCACAATGTGTACACAACGGCCGGCACTTCCTCTCCTTCCCCATGACTAACCTGAAAGGCAGTAAAACCACAATGACCACTGGTTAACCCTGTTATTAATTAATCAAACCTGAACAAGCCAGATGAGGGGTTTTATCTGGTGGGGTGACAGATTTAGTGAAAAGCAGGTGGCTTGTACGATGTAGAAGAAATCAGATTTGAAATGGACTCTTAACTTTCTATTAAAGCCTAATTTGATGTAGTAATGCTGCCTTCACGTAAATAACATGAGTGTGTCTCCACAGATGGACCTGATGCCGTCTCCATCAGCCCAACAAACGTTCCCCCGTTTATCAGATCTGACTCTGACTACAACCTGTCCTGTTCGGCCGTGTCCAGCCGCCCCCCCGCCACCTTGATCTGGTACCACAGCCAGCAGAAGATGGAGGGTATAGGTGCTGTGCTCACTCTGAAAGCAATCAAAGATCTTGGATTAGGGATGCAAGTGGAAAACTACACCTGCACAGCCACCAATGCCAAAACCCTGCGTGTCATCTCCTCCCCCACTGTTTCCTTCGCTGTGATGGGTGAGTAATGTGGCTGAGCTGTCTCAGAGACATCTTTGTGGTTAGAATGATGAACTGCAGCATGATGTCGTCACAGGTTTGTTTCCTGCAGCAGCTTTCTGCTTGATGGTGAAAGTGTCAGATGTTTGTTTTTTTACTGTCAGGCGTCATGTTGGTGAGGAGTTTGCATGACGTTCTGGGCACCTAGAATTTGATTTGACAGCTACAACCTGTTTTGCTTGGCTAGGAAATGTTTCTGCACCATTTTAGTCCAGATTGAAATGTCTCAGCAACTATCAAATGAAAAATAAGAGTTTATTCATGGTTTCCTGTCAATGTATTTAAGGATCCATCAGCTCTTCCTGTTTGTGGTATTTACAGAAATATCTCTACAGCTGTGAGATGGAATGTGGTTCCAACATACTTGTTCCCCTTTCGATGATTTTGACAAAATGACATCAATTGTTACCGATGAGCCTGTTTGTGTGCAGAGTTTATTTATAGCAGCCTGATGTCACGTGCATGTGATTTCTTGAAGGTAAACACAGTAGGTGGTTGTGTGTAGGCCAGAGGCTGCAGATTTAGAAACACACATGATGATGTGCTGCAGGAACAAATGAACTAAGAGGGAGGATCCATTACAGAGCCTTATGCTGGCTGATTACAGTAATAATGCTATTGGTTAAATGCTAATTGAAATGCGTCTGTAAGTGTTCAAATAAAGCTGTTAGCAGTAAAGGGATGTGGTTCCAGGAACAGGCGTCTATTCTGAGCTCTGACATGTTTTCCACCCAAATACCAGCAGCTCGATTTGTGCTGCTTCGTCATTATGAACCTCCTCCTCTTTGTCCTTTCCTCCCACATGTGCACCTAAACAGCCCCATGAATTAAGATCAGTGAGGGGTGGGAGGGGGGAGGGGGGGTTCTGGCCTCAGGCACAGATCAGTTCATCTGTAAAAGTGATGAAGACTTAATATTTAGCCTAATATTTTGAAATGCTTTACGTAATGTCCAGACAATTGACATAAAAAACAGATGAGTGCAAACATGCACATTAGTACATGTAGAGTTAATAAAAGTAAACGAGGCAAAAGTTCACAGGAAGCAACAGTCGTCAGAACAGAACAGACATGTTCTCATTCTGATTTACCTCGGAGACGGGACACAGTTAAATGGACGCGCATTAGTCACAGTCACTGCCTGGGACACCTCAGTAAATACAGGCTGTAGTCACCCACATCATCACAGTTTTTACCCGTGAGGTGTTCGACAAAATAGCTGCAGCAGAGGAACCTGTGCTGTCTGTAATTACTGCCAAGGAACTGTGGTGTTGTTTTGAAGTTGGCCACATACCGTGTGTGTGTGTGTGTGTGTGTGTGTGTGTGTGTGTGTGTGTGTGTGTGTGTGTGTGTGTGTGTGACCTGCTGGTTTGGAGGATGGTTTTACATTTGCCCTAAGGAGAGTTTCTGTGTGATAACAGACAGGGGGAGGAGGGGGAGGAGGGGGAGTTTGCATGAATGGGACAAGTCAGTTAGTTAAAGTGTGTGATTAGCAACATTACAGTAGCAGAAAGGAGGAGGACAATCGTCCCCTGGTTAAAGACAAGACACACTTGCTGAGGGAGACACTGTGCTTGTTTGTGTCTCGTGTCATGTTGAGTGCGCTGTATTTCAGATTTTGTCTCTCAGTTTTGTTTAGAACTTGGGTTTTATGTTCAAGACCTTAAAACAGAATCTTTAGTCCTCATCTGCACGATGAGCAGAACCTTTATTACACTATTCTATAGCAATGAAATGAAGGACAAAGAATAAAACCTTTCTCCTGGTGCCCACAGATCCCATCTCGGGTGCTGTAATCTCCGGCCCGTCCACTACCCTCATCGCTGGGAACAGCACGGCCAACCTCAGCTGTCAGGCGGCAGTGGGCTCCGTGAGCAAAAGAGTCTGGCTGAAACAAGACAAACCTCTGACCGCCAGCGCCCGACTGGTGTTCTCCAACGACAGCAGCTCTTTGGTAATCAACCCGGTGCAGAAAGAGGACTTCGGCGAGTACAAGTGTGAGCTGGAGAACGCGGTCAGCAGAGACAAAGCCCTCTACAAGCTGCTGGTGAACTGTGAGTGTTTGTTTTGCTGAGAGACGCGAACATGTGGTGGCGAAAGTGTCGTCAGGGTTTATGGTTTTACATTCTGATGCTCTGTTTGTGCTGTCAGTGATTGATTTTGTTTGTTTTTTTATAGCGCTTTTATCACGACATTTATTAAGAGGTCCCTGCAAAGGCTTTAAATTCAGATAAACATCACTAAGCATATAGAGTTTGTCTGTGTCATAAACATTAGGTAAATATCAACTCGGATATGCTGCATCCTTTGCCAGGCGCTAACGATCTGACTAGTTCTGGAAACTGAGGAGTGTTTTTGAACTTTGCTCAGAACTAAACAAACTAATGCTGATGTTACTACTAAACCTGCATAATGACCCTCCTTCCTTTGTCGTGTGCAGTTGGGCCTGAAGAAGCCAAGGTGACGGGTAAAAACAAGGTCGAGGTGAACCAGCCTGTGACATTCAGCTGCTCCGCTGAGTCCGTCCCTCCCGCCAACTTCACATGGAGGTTTAACGGTACCGTGACCGATGTCAAAACGCCGCAGTACGTCATCAACTTGGCTGCCGCAGCAAACAGCGGGATTTACACATGTGAGGCGTATAACAATGTCACCGGCAAGACCACCACGGGCACCATCACCCTGTCTGTCTACGGTAAGATTCCAGTCAATGAGTGCATGAACTGATTAGCTGTTCTCAACCCTGAATCAACTTTAAGTTCAACTGATCAGATCTTGCTGTTAGAAAATAACCAGTCAGCTGCAGCTTCAATAAACTTCTGTTTTCATTCAGTTGACGATCAACCTGCCGACACACTGCAGAAGACAAAACCGTTTGTCTTACATCATCTCACATCTTAAAAGACCTGTTCATAATTCTGCACAAGTGTTTTCATTGTCTCAACCATAACATGAGGTTAATGCTGATGTTATTGTGCTGCCAAGGTAAATGTTACCTACGTGTTAACTTAGGCGTCTCACCATCCACCCATTGACACCATCAATAGACTTTTTGTTATTCGTACGAGCAACAAAAAAAAGAGTTTTTTAACGCAAAAATGTCTGACTGTAAACGTTACTGTATATAGAGCTTTTTATTCACTTGATCCAGCAGCAACATAGGCGCCTCCTGACTGTCCCGTGGTGGAACGTGATGCATGATGCTTCACACAGTCAGTCACGTAGATCTGTAGATTATGAGCTGTAATAAATACAAATAATCACTGCTGCAGTTACTCCCTACACCACCAGCTAAAATCAGACTGAGTCACATATTCATTTCCTGTGGGTGGTTTAAGTTCTGGTCTGTGTCCGAACTGAACAATTATTAGCTCGTATTCACATTAGAACAACTGTTTTGTTCATTAAATACAGATGCCAGAAGATTTAAACCTGAGAAAACCAGATCATGATTCGAAATTAAAATTGAATTTACATGAATGTTTTCCCTCTTAACATTATAAACCTTTGGTTGTTTTTATAGACAAGGGAACAATGCCACCAGATGGTCTCTCAGACGGCGCCATCGCTGGAATCGCCATTGCCATCCTCGTCGCCGTCGGTGTCGCTCTTGCCTTAACCCTGTACTGCCGGCAGAAAGTACCGTAAGTACTCTTCTCTCTAAAGTCTTCTCTCTGGTTTCGGCAGTGACAGCTGTTGATCTGCTGGATCCCAGTGGCGTGAACTCGAGTTCTCACAGTCTGGCTTTGGTAGGCAGGTAAACTTAGTGTCTGAGGTTTGAAAGTGCGAATAGAAACGAGGCTTTTTAAGGGTCAGGTCCTGGGAAAACCTGTTCTTTATTGTCCACACACAGAGACCTATTAACAGTGGGTGACGTCAAGACGCTTTAGTGAACACGACACCATCACGTAGTATTCAGCTTCCTAAACTCTTGTTTTAAGTCAAACAGCAACATTTTGCTGAACCTCACCATGATTATTTAGTACCTAAACCCTGTCAAGCTGCTGGGTTTGCACAGCTGTAATCTGGCATTTTCAGCTGTTTAGGATAAGAACTTTCCACCGAGGTTTAGTAATCATGAATACTGAATTACTATGTTCAGGTTGAGACGAAATTGTCAAGAGGATGTGTGGATCATTTTCTCACGTTTGTTGTTAGGCAGCATAAGTTGATGGTCTTAATTGCGGGATTTCTCTTCAAAAAACTCCAAAATGTTCAAGTGCGGAGCTTTTTGAGACTGAAAGCCTGACAAGCACCTGCATGTGAAGGAACATTACATTTTTCATTCAGTAATAACCGAATAACTTAGTTAATAAATTGCTGCATGTTTCTTGAAATTCCAAAAGCAATAATAACTTTACGCAGTGAGTGAAGCCTTTGCACCAGATGTTGAACCTGGACCTGATGTCGGTGATAAGGTCTCGGCTTATGGTCTGTGTTGGGTGGGGCTGAGTTCTGGAGGTTTGTTCAGAGGGACACTGTCGTGTTGAAACAGGAAAACAGTGGATGCAGGTTTGCATCTTTTCTTTTTTCATCAGTGTCTGCTGCTGTGTTCTTCCTACTTTCAAGCTTCACTGTTAAATTGACCTGTGCACTGTGCACTAAACACTAGGTGTGTGTGTGTGTGTGTGTCAGCAACATGTCTGTCATTTTCTTTGTGTCTCCACGTCCACTATCTCAGTCATGTCAGCCAATTCAAGGCCGTCCAGGAAATTCTCCTCATTCCTTTCACGCCTTGGCGTATTGCAACATGTTGATGACACACACACATACACATACACACTCACTCTGTGTGGCTGACACACCCTTCAACACGGCTGCAACTGTAACTGTCACCTTCGTCTGAAGTTCTTTTTAAAAATGTCTCAGAATGCAGTTCTTGTGTCCACGAGGCATCTTATTAAAAACAAAGCTTCAGGAAAATCTCTCCAGCACCGCAGGAAGCTATGAAGCACCTTTTGCTAAGTGTTTGACTTTGAGCAATAAAACCACTTGTTTAGTTCGCTTCAGACAAAGCGTCTCTCAGATCGTCTGGAACCACTTATCCACAGTGAAATTAAGGGGTTGGATGTGTCCGACTCTTTCAGAAAGCTAGGAAACGTTTCAGTCTGCATAGGTTCAGGCCAACGTGGACAGAAGGTGCTGGTGAGGCTGATGTTCTGTGATAAAAAGCTGCACAACAGCTACTAAACTGACTGACAGAGCAAACACGGTCCTTGTGTAGCCACGTAGCTGGAATATCAGGATTTTTCAGTGTCGAAAAACAAATTGAGATCCAATTTCTTTCAGAAAAATTGTTAGTGAGGACTCCACTGGATCCTCTCCCAAAAAGCGTTTAATCAAGATCTGCATTAAGGAACCGAGTGTGAGTATCTTTACTCACCTAAACAGCACAAGTGAAGCAACCCTGCACCACATCCCATCTGATTTCAACATGACAGGAAGCTCCCAGCCTGCAAAAAAAGAACAAATGGATGAGTCAGTGACAGATGCAGCCTCTGACATGCCAGGACCTTCCTGACTTTGGCTATTTGAAACCAGAAGCTCTCCTGCTCTCACAAAAGACTTATAAGCTAATGGCGAGAAAAACAGTTAGCAGTTGAACTAACTCACCTACTTCCTCGTTCTCAGACGCTCCTGCTGATTTGCCCTCGCAGCTGCTAAATTTGTTGGGTTTGCAGTGATAATGCATTATGTAGGAGCCAATCACTGATTAATATCCAGGTGAACTGGTTAATTATGGAGCAAAGAAAATGAAACGAGAGCTGAATCCTCATGTCTGGTTTACTCTGACCAACAAACCAAAAGCCAAAGAAAAGAGAAGTGTCATACAATCACACAGAAACCCAGCAGCTTTTCACATTTGAGAAAGTGAAACAGGAAAATTGATGCCGTTTCATAACCTCAGCTTGAGTGTTCTCTTTACCTAAAGAGAAGATTCTGCCACAATGTGCAGCTGAATCTTTGGGTGAACTGAGCGGAAAAGCTGAGGATGTGAAATGAGGTTGTTCACTGTTGGTTCTGGATCCATCTGTGTGCTCCTGGTGGTGGATGGACACGTGGAAGCGCCCAGTGTTGTGTAAAGGCCACTGCATGCGTATTTACAGAGCATTAGTTTGCAGCTTTGCCTCATTTGATTCAGTGATGATGAACTTGTGTGGCCTGTCCCAGTTGTGACATGAAAACATTTTTACATTTTATTAAGAGACGGCAAGAGTTAATTTTTCTTTTCTCATCAAGGAACAATGAGTAAGAGGACGGTTCGTAGGATTTGTCTCTGTGGGCGTGAAGCACTGCGCCCCCAGGCAGAACTGTGATGATCACACAATGCCACACAGGTCATCAGGTGTCAGGGAGCAGAGGTAGAGCAGGATAAGACTGATCGTCTTGTCAGTTCATCTTCATCGCTGTCATCGTCACTGTCAACACTGACACTGACGGCGGGGGGGGGCTTTGTTGGGGGAAGGATCCGGACTCTCAGACTGAAACCTCTGAGCCTTTGACAACTCAAGACTTAAGTGTTTCGGGCAGAGAGCAACAGGAGGGAGATGGGTTTCCTCCTAAATATATACACACACATTTGTGTTGTTTTGTAGACAGCAGCACGTCAGAACCTTTAAAGGGCAAAGAGGTCAGTCAGTTATCAGCCATCTGTAGAAATGAAACGCACATGGTCTGAGAGACATCCAGACAGCAGGGGATTCTGAAGAAAAGCCTTCGGGAGCGTTGACGGCTGAGATGAAGACACAGAATGACTTCAGGTCCTGACAGATGATCTGATACGGAGAACCTGTCGGGCTGGCGCTCGATTACACGTGTAGGTTATAGATGTTTCAGCAGCAAACGAGCTGCTAAAGTAGCAGTTATCAGCTACGGGGATGATTTTACCATCTTATTGTAGTTAAAAAATAAAAATGTGCAGTTTCTCCCCTGATTTAAGGAGGTCTGTCTCATCCCTGTGGCTGAGGCTTTTGTCCAATGAGAAATCATTTGTGTCCTCACGAACACCAACAGACAGACAGGGGTGACGGGGGGGATTGTTTTTTATAGCTGCACCGATCAAGGTGGATGATCGTGTTCACACCACCGCCACTTGATACACATCTGGTTTATACGGACAGGGAAAAGACAGGAACTCCCTCGAGCCAGCGCTTTTCATTGAAAGAAAAATGACCTCGCTGCGAAACAGCGTCTTTGTCCTAAAGATCTAAAGCTGAAACCGGTTGTCTTCAGGTCGAAGCGACACAGATGTTCACAAATCAAAAGAAAGATCTCGTCTGCGGATAATCAAACTGGAACCTGCATCCACGACCTCGAAGAGAGAAAATAAAGGACTTAGCAGGTTCGGCAGCTGCTGCAGCTGCAGACAGAACAGCCACCGGAAGAGTAAAGTCTCAACTTGTACGATGCAGTAAAAACACTTGCAAGAAGCTCATCGACCCGCATCTGAGGGAAACCGTGGAATTCATGTCGGGGGAAATAACTCAGGGCCAATGTTGGTCACAGACTCTGCACATTTGGAGTTAAAGTGTCTGTAAATGCAGATTTTCATATCATTTGGCCTAAAACTGAAACAGCTGTCACACCTCTGTGGCTGTTTAGCAGGTATATAAATAAAGATACAGTTAATTCCTTGATTCTTCAGCATCACCTGCTTAACAGAAACTGTACCGTATGTGAAACCTGAGAAAAGTTTAGACGCATCAACACTAAGAAATGAAGAAAATGACCTGCAGTACATGAAAATACATCACAGTGCATGAGGAAGTATCGAACATGTTCATGTCTTCAGTTTCACTTCAAGAAACTGCCTGCACAGACACACACGCGTCCTCGTCTCCAAGAATTAAGTGTGTGTGTGGTTTTTTGGTAAACACAGTCTGACTGCATTCCTTCACTCTTAGCTGTCAGTCACAGCCAGGAAGACACTCCCTCCTCCTCCTCCTCCTGCTCCTGCTCCTGCTCCTCCTCCTCCTCCTGCTGTGGTGGTGGTGGTGTGGGGAAGTGCTTGGGTGGATGCAACTGTATATGAAACATTTAAACCACAGTCACAATCCTTCAGACTCTCACCCTGTGTTAGGACATTAGTCTTTCTTTGTGCAGACTGTTGTTGAGGGAAAAATCTGCAAATTAAATGTATCAAAATTATTGTTTTGTCAAGATCTTACGCCAACTCTGATTATTATTTAGGGATCCCCAAAATTTTTCGGCCATGACAGTATCCAAACAAAATCTAAATCTGAGCTTAATAAACTGTTTTTAGGGACCAAGAGAAGGAAAGTTTAGAGGCGATAAATACGTTGCAGATAAATGTTTTACACTTCGCCCTCACATCTATCTTGTGACCCACAGGAAGAAATGCTCCACCTAAAAACACCAAGCAGCCTTTACCTGAGCTGAAAACGTTAAATCTCGGTAGAAACTTGACCATCGACCCACTGACCCATTGGGTGAATTTACTCATTTGCAGCTGAAGGAAAATCATTCTGAAACTCCAACAGATGCAAGAAGCACAACTTTGAATCTGAAATATGGAATCTGCTTATTGAGTTGGTTTATAATCTGAGGGGAACTTTACTTTGAAATTATTACAGGAAATCCTCTCACATACCACCAGTGCCGAGATGTTGAGTTTGATTTTTGTTTGTCGTGTTGCTTCAGTCTGTCAGAACCACTCAGACGTGCAGGAAAATGCTCAGATAAAATAGGAACTTTTCCTTCTGGAGCTTGAGCAGCAAACATGTCCTTAATCGCTCACACTCGTTTTCGTTTAGACATCCTCCTCCTCCTCCTTCATCTTCCTCTTGATGTTGCATTGTGAAGAACAAGCTGCCAGCTGGGAAAACCCGCTCACAGCCCTCACTCATAATTATAAACTAAATAATGAGGATTCTTTTTCCTTTTTTTTCTTTTTTTGAGACTGGCTCCACATCTTCCACCTAAGGTTATTGCCCCCAGAAATGCATCAAAGCATTTCCAACATTTCTGTTTCCATGACGTTGTCATTCAATGCAGAAAGATTCACTTATGAGACAAAGATGTTATAACTGATCTTAGACTGAGGGAAAGATGTGTTTGAGATTCTCGTCAACATCAAGCAGCTGATAGTTTTGGCCACACAGAGTCAAAAGGTCACAAACTGTGGCCTTAATATTAAAATATGAAAAATCATGATATGGCTTCCTCATGCTTCTGTAATGTTGCAAGTTGAAGTGGAGCCTGAGAGAACAGGAGATACAGGATGACTGAGTGTTAGGGAGGATGCACCCATGACACTGTGAACACTGTAAACTAGAGCTGCATGATATATTGTGTCGTCATGGTGATGTGCAATATTCACATTTGAGGACAAGCAATAGTGACACAAAATAGTGGTGCTATGTGTCATTATTTCAGAAACAAAAAAGGCAAACAGCCACAGCAATAACCTGCTCGTGTGTTCATAGAGCTGCTGCAAAAAGCTGGTGACTGAACCTGCACAAGCGCAATCACACCTTCGAAACTAAAGAAAGCGAACATGATGCGCTTTGTGCGTAGTGTTTGTTGCGCATCACTACAGTCTCGCCTCAGACACCAGTTCTTCCATAAGCCAGCTTCCATAGTGAGAGGTGTTCACTTGTCTTTCAACTACAAACTGAGCTACGTAAGTGGTGGTGGTGCGATGTGAGACTGTAAACTACTAGATTACAGTGCCCCCCCCTCCCCCCCCTCCCCATGGCACAGTTTATATGAATTTCACACTGGGTACGTTGTCATGTTGTATTTGTGAGGCGAACTGAGTCTTTGTTTTTGACATAATAAAGTGACAGTATGTTATTTGCTGACCCACAAAATGGTGTCTTCAGTGTTAAGATGTAGCCTGGAGTGATCAGGAAACTTTCACAGAAACTAAATCTCCGAGTGTTTTGTGCTAAACGTAACACAAAACAAGTTCTGAGACAATCAGTGAAGCGGCCTTTGAAATCCCGTTGGCCTCGAGCTCCGTTGTGTGTCTGAGAATGGACTGTCCTTTGTTTTCTACGGGAGCTGCTTTCTTTCTCAAACGAGGGTGAGGTTTGAGAGAATGGCAGGAATGTCACTGTCATGTCTGCACTCGTCTTCCTGCTGCTCTGTCCTTCTTATCTCTCTTTAACCCTGCAGTTTCTCTTTGGTTTTCTCCCATTCTGCCTGGTTTGCCTCCTCTTCTGTTTTTTTTCTTGCCAATCGAGCCGCCTCAAATTATTTGCCACCCATCTTCACTTGTTTCCCTAAAATTCCACACTCACGGCGGCAAACAGCTTATTTGTTTGGGCTCTGAAAGACAGACGTGCTTTCATGTGTCAAAGGGCTTTGAAGACTGTAAAAGAAGGAGGAAGTGGGGCTTAAAACGTGCAGGATCATAAATGAAACTGATTAAAAGGGAAAATCTTTGAAATTAAAGGGAGCCTGAGTAGCTTTGGATGAGGAATAACTCATTCTTCATTTTATCAATAAAAGCTCCACATAATGAATGTTTTCATTGCTTATACGTTTGCTTGCATGTGTTCAGGGTAAATGTGTATAAATTATTTATACAGAATTCGACGTTGCAGTTTTGCAGGATCCAAAGTGAGGTTTTGAAATGTTTATGTTGCTGGCAGTGACAAATGTTGAAATGTTTTGCTCTGTAGTCACCGTTAAAGCTCGTCCAGCTCTGATGGCTTCCAGCCCAGTAAATAAACTAGAAATGAGGAAGTGGAGTCACTGGACAAACAAGAAAAACAAACCTGTGACTCCGCCCCCGACCTGCCGGAGCCTCTCACCTGTTGGTTTTTGTCGCGTCTGCAGTCATGAAAACAGGACGTTTGTGAAGTCGATTCTGTTTCAGAAAAACAAGTGAATTAAGCCAAGGACGACTGGACCTGTACCAGGTGTCTTCATGGTGCAGGTTTAGGAGTCACGCTTTAGCTTGTAAAACATGTACCATTCAGTCCGGTTCCAGGTTTCAACTCTACACTGACAGGGAATTACAGGTTTCATGAACCTTTTCAAATTCCTGGGGGACTTTATTTTCCCACCACAGCCCTGCTTCTTCTCTTTCACATGGCTGAGCCAGGATATTTTGTCTGCTGCTGCTGATAAAAGCAGCTAAAAAAGATATCAGAGTTTCTGTGATAAGAGTCGACAAAGAGGCATTTTGAAGGATGGAGGCGGCTGTTTGCTTCTCTGACTCACCAAAGGCTAAAATCAGTACAACTTTTCCTCCTTTATTCTTGGACTGAGACCTGAGCTGTTTTCACATTTTACTCTGTAACCAATGCTTCCACTGATTTCTTCTTCTGCTCTTTAAATGACAGTTCACCTGTTCATCACTACTGTCAGGTCATTTTCAGCCCTTCATCCAGACCCTCAGAACCTAACCATTACTGCAATGACTCTTTTGATCACCGAATTAGCCATTAGCCATGAGAAACTGTTGACTTTTGTTTCATTTTTAAGAGCTGTTGTCTCACACCCAGGACACAAAATGCAGCAGTTTGATGGCAACGTTACAACAAAGAAGCTCGATACAAACTAAAACAATCCCATCTTCTGCACCACTTAGACTGTTAAGGGTTTCAGGGGCACAGGGTCAGTTTCTGGCTACTAAAACATAGGATTCAGCCTCATCTTCAGTGCTTCAACTGCCAACTGTTACTCTCACATTGTTTCATCACATCTGGAGCTTTTTATAGTTGTGTGCATGTGTGTTTTTCAAATCCACGTTTAAAGCATTAAAGAGCGTAAGATTTAGACCGTTCACCTTATTCTGTGCTGTGAAGTGGTTTGAGTGTGAAGAGGTTACATCATGCTGAAACAACAACGTGGCCTCATATTTGTTGTTATAGAAGTTGAATGTGGTTCATTCTCTGTGTTGGTACAGTGTGGAACCGTAAACTGTTTAGTTCCAGCTGATATCACAGATCTTGTGCAGCTCATCAGAGTGTCGGCAGAGACACTTCCGAACGAGGTCATCGGTCCTAATCTGTGTTTTCTGGTTTTTGTGTGTGTTTCAGGGTCGAGTCACCGTACTGAAGACGTCCCTGCACCACGTTGGTAAGTCTCTGAAAAACAAAACAGAAGGTATGAGGTGTCTTTACAGGTTTAACACAGGTTTTCTCTTTTGCCTTTTAAGCAGCAGGTATTGAGCTTTGCATTGTCAGTAACAGTGATAACAGGGTCCAAGCCCCCTCTAATATAGCCCCCTCTGACTGAGACACACAACATCTCAATGAGACAAACACATGGGTTTTAGTAATTTGTCTCTTTGGTGCTCGTGTTAAGTCCTTAATAATGCTCATGTATTTCATTTTTACACCGTCTCCGGTCATTTTGTGCCTCCTGAGTTCTGGGACATTCAAACTAGAAATAAGCAGAGTCCCACACCCCCCTCGTCCTGTCGGGACCCTGTCGGCACACAACCAGTGGTGGAGCTAAATAAGTTTGCAGAGTCTGAAAATAATGTGTTTTCCAGGACAGACGAGCTCAGAGCGCGTTAGAGCCCTCACACCCGAGGAATGAACGAGTGTGACAGTCAGTAATGTGCTGTGAAGGATCACTACTGTTACTAGGTTACCTGGACTTTAGTGGTCACTGACCGAGGAAACACACACTGTGTGTGTGTGTGTGTGTGTGTGTGTGTGTTACTTTAAGCAGTCACTGTTCAAACAACAGCTACCAAGGCTCCACTTGGTCGAGCAAACAAAGCCTGAAGGGTGTGTGTGTGTGTGTGTGTGTGTGTGTGTGTAAGCAGGGTCACTTTCTTGCTGTGTGTAAAGTGTAGTTCCGTGTTGACTGTTTAAAGTGGAGCCCTGCAGCTTTTTGCTCACTTGTCTTTGACATCCCGACATGTGATGACGGACAAGGCTCGAATCTGAAACTGGACGAGAGCAGATTCTGTGCTCAGCTCTGAGTTTAATTTCACTGCCAAATATGATAGAAGTTAAAAAATATATGAATGCATGTCAGACACAGGAAGGTACCACACACTGCATCACATGACCTGAAGTGCAAACTGTTCATATTGTCCCACTGAAAGTTCTGACATTTTCTCCCACTGTAATGACAGTAAGAATAATTTCTGCAGTGGCTGAAAATCAGATTTAGAAAATATAAAATTTTTAAAAAGTTATTCTGCAGTTGAACATACGTTAACACATGAATCAATTTTTCCATAATCATACGTTTGTTGTTTATGATCAGAACAAACTGGGAGCGTCACTGAAGAGAAGGTTTCGAATTTCTTTCCTCATTAAACATTTACAGTGTGAGGATACTTTGTTCAGGTCTCATCAATAATTTGTCTCTTCGGATGTTTGGAGTCTCTCAGTCTCTGACAACATCCACCACAGAATAATGGAGTTTTTTATTAGATGAGGAGACAAACTGAAACTACTGAAGCTACTTTTCTGCATTTTCTTTAAAAACTATTAATGCTATTTAATAATCTGTCTGTTTAAATAAAACTGTCGAACTTCATTAAATTAGTGTCCTCATGTCTTTTCCTTCGTTCTTTAGGGGACTCCGGCCCAAACATCCGACCGTTTTGTTTTCCCATCATCCCCCTCTGCAGGACAAGTTGGACACAGCTGGTTTCCTGTGAAGCCCTTTGACAAAACCATCATCACTGTCTGTCCCAACAAGGACAGTGGACACTTGATTTAACTCAAATGATGGATTCTCTCAGAACTTGGATTATTACCTTCATTTTTATTCATTTATTTTTTTTTTAACATTTTACTTCTAACCTGTTTTCACCTTCACGCCACAAACTTGCCGCCGTCACCAGATCGTCGCCTCCTCTCCCTCTTCGTTGTCCTGTTAACAAAGGTGGCCGTCCACTTTTTGTCTGGCTCGTCACTTCAGAGGGAAACTCTGTGGCGTGGAGCCGTTTCAGCTGACAGTTACGATGAATGACTCTCTTTATTCAGCTGGAAACCTGAGAACACACACACACACACACACACACAGGCCACACACAGCGATGTTCAGGCCTCTGGTTCTGACGTCTGATTAGCATCTGATTAAACTTCAGTGGTTGATCTTAGTGGAGTTTGCCCGATGTGGGAGACTTCAAGTGCAGTGAAGCATTTCGAAGTAAAGTTTTAGATTCTTCTGAGCGCTCGACACGTTAGTGGAGAACAACACACCTGCTGAGGACACCTGCTTAGAAACATGTCTACTGCACAGCTTTATTAACATTCCTCTCCTTCTCCAGCTGCTTCTCTAACTCAACGTCCTAAACAAACTCATTCAGCTGCAATGAGGTTTCGGTTAAAAAGTCCTAAAGGAAACAGTTGGTGCATCAACGTATGATTGACAGTTTTTGTGACATACCCCCCTCATAAAAACTCCAGATTGTGACACTGTCATGTGAGCAACAATGCAAAACCAGATTTTACAATATAACAATGAGTAATGATCTGATTTTGACAGCCACAAAGTTCATCCGTAAACAAACAGTAAATGTTAATAATAAAATAATGTTTTAGTTATGAAATTCCACACACGTGGAATCACAGAAACCCTTTGTTTGTCATAGCTGCAGACATGATTCCTGCTGAACTGAGCTTCTAGTCAGTTGAACCTGTAATTCCAGGTTAGATTTATGTGAAAGATCAGCACTGTTACTATGGTTACCTGCAGGTCGATTTACCTGCAGTGGGTGGTTTACCTGTAATATCTGTCAGTTTGGGATCAACTGTCTTTAGCATTAGCAGCACCCACTTTTCCTTCAGCACAGTGTGTTAATGAGGAGCTCGTCCACCTCAGGTGTCGCACAGGTAAACTGGTCGTTTAGGTAGATTTTGGTAATTAGTAAAGTCATGAATCAGGTTTAGATTTGAAAACCGGAAAAAAGTTGAACAGTTACAGGAAGTGAGTAAGGAGGTCGTGTGAGTCATACAGTGTCACTGTCAGCCAATCACAGCGAAGCACAGTGAAAATGTTGTTGTTGTTTTTTTTATTCATTGGATTTTCCTGGTCCCGGAGGAGCTAACAGCTATTTCTGCATCGTGCGAAGAAATATCTGATGTTTCTAAATAACCTTAGTGAACTTTTATGACCTTTTTTAATTGTTACGAACCCGTTAGTGCTCTAAGATTAAAAAAAAACAATTTAGGAAAAAAAATGCTTTTAAAGAATTTTTATCCAACTATATAGTGATATTGCAAGTTTAAATCCCAAACTACTCGTGCTTTAATATCTGCTGTGCAAATCATAAATGCTCTGCACCTATACTTCTTTTCTACCTAGTGTCACTTCTTCCGCCTTCTTTACCGTCCTGGGATCCTCTTTACGGTTTGTTTAAATTCAGCCTCCATTGTCTTCTGAGGGAAGCGGACGAGATTCAACAGGCAGGGACGAAGACCGAGAACAAAGGGAAGACAGAAAAGGGCGTGAAGGGCTTTGTGGGCTGTGACCACTTTGAGTTTTGGAGGGAAAGTTTGAGGCTCATCAGGGCGAATTTTACCAAAACAATTTTACACACACACACACACACACACAAAAAAAAAAAAAAAACGCAAATGGATAGAAATTCTAGCTGCGCTGGTTAAAAACACAGCTGCCATGTGAGAGTCTGAAGATGTGAAAGAAATCAAACCACTTTTTATTATTTAAATTTCAGCATTTAGCCGGATCACTCGTCTTTTTCTGAGTATTTTATAATCAGACCTCAGATGATTAATGCTGCGCTATGAACTGGTTGATGATTTGATTTTTGTTGCATGTGTGTGTGTGTGCGAGATCTCAGACGTCCACATGCACTGATCTCCAGTGAGAAAAGTATTTATTTAGTGAAAAGCGTTTAATAACTGGAGCTGAAGATCATAGCTGGTCTGCAGATCACACTTTTTTTTTTTTCTTCAGTTTGTGCGTTTTCTCCAAACCCTGTGCTCGAAATCGCACACACTTCAACATTCAAACCATCTGAAAGGCAGCGTGTCCAGTTTGTGACGACACACAGCACAGAATGTACAGAAAATAACATGTAGATATTTGTTATCTGAACCTTGATGCCTGGAAGTGAAAGTGCCCTCACTGTAAATATGACAATGTCTACACTGTAAACTGTTTTTTTTTTGTTTTTGATTATATGTGGGGTTTTAATTCTTATGATTTATTATTTTTTTATTGTTTACAAAAACTGTCTCACCTCATTAACATTCCTGTGCAAGTCCCCAAGGTGAAATTCATGTGTAACAGCTTTGTAAAGCCATAAAAGATTTGGAAATATTTTCCTAAAGTTGTCTATTGTTTTTTTTTTTTGTTTTTTTGTTTTTGTATTTCCACTGTGTCTCCTTCATAGAAGAAAACGACCAATCAGAGGCTGTGTAGTTTCAAACCGACCTATCACAAGTAAGAAGCAACAGTTTACTTTGAAATAGTGTCTGAGCCACAGCCAAGGGGTTTAGAGGAGGAGGAGGAGGAGGAGGAGGGGGTGTCTTTCATCACCTGCCACGCCTCATCTCCAGGACTCTGGAAAACACACATCAGTAACAACACACACTCCTTGCCACATTTCCACACACTGACTTTTAATGAACATAATACACAGTGCGTATTTCGTCTTATTCATGTCCATTAAAACCTGGGACTGTCCACTAATGAATGAGCACAATCTGCTTTAACCAGAACACATCACAGGACTGTTGGGTCAGTGTGTGATACCTGCTCAGGTACAGTGGCACAGTGGCAGCTGTTCCCATAACCTCAGTCCCACGTAATGAGGACAGACTAAATGTCCTACACCCCGACAGTATAAACAGAAGAAGCAGTTGCAGGTTGGTACGTTCTATCCCTGTGGGTCCGGTTAATCTCCTCCAGATAAACCATCTGCTTTTTTCCTCCCTCTGAGTGGATGTTATTTATATTCAGTCTGTTCATCTGTTGAGATAAACCTGGACTTGCCCAAAAGTGCATTTTAAAAAATCTGGTGCTCGAAAGTTTGAATTTTGAAGTTGGAATTTGTTTTCTCTCTCTGCATAAATTTGAACTTTGTCCATTATCTGCGGACAAATTCCTCTGTAACCTCTGTAAGCCGTGACACACTTGTGTGTTCACTATCATGGTCTGATCTTGACAATACAGGTTTGTACAAGTTTCTCTTCCTTAATAAAGGCAGGACCTCCCACTCACACCTGAAAGAGTGTGTTTACACGGAGCTAAGCAACCTGGTGACAGTCAGCTTCCTCTGTGAAAACTGAGCAGTATGAAATAAGTCAGAGGTGGAGGAGAAACCAGGTTATTCTTCTGCTGCATGTATACACTGATTTCCAGTTAGCAGGTTTCTTAAGTGCATGTGAACATGTTATTGTCATCTTACGGACTGAAACACGGAAATAAGTTCTGCTTTTACTACGAATCCTGGAGGTTCACATAAATCTGCCTCACCAATATGTAACGTGTCTGTTTCATTTCTGAAAGTGGGTCAACTTTATGCACAAATACAGAACTTGGACTACAGAATGGACCTTTATGAGCCTTCAGAAAATGACAACAAAGGACTGAAATCTCATCAAAGATGCACAAAATGACCACAAACACTTGCAAACTCAGACAAAAAGAGACTGAAATGAAGCACAACTCTATCAAAACCAACACAAGTCTGGGGATTGATTGGCCTTTTGTCTGTCAGTGCCTGAGGGCCTGTGTCCATGTGTCCAAATGTCCATGGTAAATACATGATCAAGAGCTTGTAGCTTATGAAACCAACAACCTAAAAAGTCACTTAGGTCTGCAGCAGATGTTACATGGAGCACGTCTGGGTCCTGTTGGTTACTGTGTGCAGCCTCCGTGGACCAGGAAAGACTTTCAGACCTGTAACTATAGACGTACAACTGCTGCAAACACCTTTTAAATGACACGGCTGCTTCACAGTTCACCTGACTGGAGCGTGTCTACGTACTTTTGACCACCGCTGTACCGTTTCTCAAGAGCTGAGTCACTGCGTCCCTGCAGTGTTTCACATCTTGTGTTGTTGTGCTTTCATGTGTTACAGCTAGAAGGCAGCGCACACACACACACACACACACACACTCGTGCGCACTCTTCCTGCTGAAACACGACACCTAACCTGTTGCCGGGTGTCAATAAATTCAGCGGGAATCCGTCTGACAGGTAATTCCACCTGGTGAGTTTTCCTGATATCTGACATTGCTCTGAAACCCTGAGAACTGCAGATTTGACCAGATACAACAGGCCTGAGTGTGAAACTCCCTCATGGGAGCTGAGTTTCAGTTACAAATTTCAGCTCCTCTGCTGCCTGGAGGTGCAGCTGTCTCCACCCATCACAGGGCGGCCACATGTACGGAGAGCAGCGAGGAATGTGTCAGACTTTCATCATACAACATGAACTAAAATGGAACATCACTCCTCCACTTCCCTGACAGGACTCAGCAAGCCTGCACTATTTAGTCAGGAATGTGCGTTAGGCTGCATTCCCACTGACGTTTGTCATGTATCAGGAGCTGCGGGTGCGTTCCTCCATGTTTGCTGTGAAATTCAGTGTCATCCTGGAGGACGTTTAGACGTTTAGCCAGTTCACAACAAAGTGATCTCAAGGCACTTTAAAGAATAAATCTCTATGCTGCACTGGGATCTAACAGATGAAGAAAACACAAAGAATCAAATTTGTTCTACCTGTATCTGGGAATAATCATCGACATTGTGAGACCTCTTCAATCATTATTATCAAACCCTGTCTCCTAGAAATTGGGTTTCCATGCAACTAAACTGCAAACAGTGTTGCACAATCTGTGACAGACGTTTGGGTTCAGGTAACGAGCAGTGGTCGACTCAGACTGCCTCTCTGCACGAGTGCTTAAAAGATTCCGTCACTTTAATGTGTTTGCTTCAGTCTGGGGGCATCGCAGACGGCACTCCTCACTTAGTCTGTCTGTGTTGAAGAATCTTACATAAACTTTATAAACTTACATAAAGTTTCTTATTTTTTTTAGGAGGATGGTGGCTGCACGCACCTGAGTTCATCTCCACAGGTGTGCGGTTAAATTATGACAAACAAGAGCACGTTGGTTAAGGTTAGATGGAGATTGTGGTTTTGTAAAAACGTGAAGAAGCACGTTTTGTTTATTCATGAAAAAAGGGGCAAAACCTGTCATGCAACATGGAATAAGGTGAAAGTTGTGATTTAATAATTTAACAGAAACACAAAGCAGCATCTCAACCACAGCTGGTTCTGTGTTCACATTTGGAAACACTGGTTACGTTTATACTTGCTCAATGCTGCCTCCACAAGGGGGCAGTATTACATTTAACAAACCTCAGTTTGCTCGATTTCGCACACGTGTTTAATGTCGCGCTGAACACACATAAAAACATATTGAACTAAAAATGAAGAGAAGTAATTTTCAATAGAATCAGACTGAATGAAGCAGGTGATGTAAACTCTGTATATTTTTACACCGAGGGAGATCAGCATGTCGACAAACAGTCTGTGGGCCTGTTCCAGCAAGTTACGCTCTACCTGTGTGTGTGTGTGTGTGTGTGTGTGTGTGTGTGTGTGATTACAGGTTACAGTAATAAAAGCCTTCTCTGGTAAAATACCACAGTGATCACTCACATCTAAGCACAGTGCATCTTTTTTTGTTTCACTTGTGGAAGCTCACCGAGGACACGGAGACAGAATAGTTTAGAAGGATTGTCTATTGTATTGTCATTAGTTGCCACAGTCTCCCTCCGTGCACTAATTTCACAACATGGCTGACTTGTCCCTCCACTGATCCCACATTCACCTGGACCTATAGGTGCAAACTGTAGAACTTGTTGTGCTGCAGCTTCACTGTTTGAACTCTGGAGGAGCCACAGAGAATATTTGCATCAGTTTTTGATTTACATACAAATCACGTTTTACAGCAGAAGGAACAGGACTGACTGGGTCTGTGAGCACTGTGAAACACTGAGAGGGGAGACGGGGGACAATCCTCCATAAATTATCACTGGTCACGTGATGATGTTTCACCACAGATTCACCTGGAGTTGAATCCATCTCTCCAACACTGGATCAGTTTTGGGTCGAGTGTTTTATTTTACAACTTGTTGATGTAGCACAGTAAAAAGCTGAAAAGACACTGAAACTACTTGATCACGTGCACAGTGGTGGAGTGGACTGTGCTGTAGGACGTGAGATGCTTCAGAGTTCCTTTAACCAATAGAAGGATGTAAAACAACATCTATAAAAAAACTATAACCAACATAGATATTTTCTTATTCACCTGGTTTTACCATTGAGGTCCAACAAGTCTCAAAATCACAGCAGAGAGCCTCAAGTTACTGTGAGCGACATTACTCATCCTGTGAAGTCTATTTTTAAATAAGCTCAAAACATGAAGAACCATTAGTTTAACAGTGTCTGAGTCCAACTTTTTTTTTTTTTTAGTGTTGACTATTTCATGAAATGACCTCATAAAACAGAAGAGCAGAGAGAAAGTGTGGCCTGAATTAAAAGTCAGCTGATATTTTACACGAGGATAATCAACAGACTGACAGCAACAACTAATGGGCCACCTGGAAAAACACTAATATTACATATATACATACACACACACATATATATATATGTGTGTGTGTGTGTGTATATATATATATATATATATATATAAACCACTGGCTTTATCCTTTAACAACCCATTCAATAACTTCTGGAGCAAATTCCCCAAAAGAATTGTGCAAGTTCAAACCACAAAAAGAAAAGTCTTGTCACCACTTCAAACTTGGTGGCGTTAAATTAGGATTCGTCTTAGTGTTCGTTCAGCACCTGCTTATTGTGTACAGCTCAGCTCAGCTTTTACCACTGACGCAAATCACAGAATAAAATGCAACAAATAAAACTAGAAAAGAGTTCATTTACATACTTATTCCGAGTTACCTAGAAATCACTTCACACTGTTGAGGTTCCGCTGTATGAGGTCAGCATGACGTCCTGTTACTGTAAAACATATAGGCTCAGCTGGAGGAGGTGATGAGTTCACTTCCCTCTCCGGAACAAACATGGCCCTGAGTCTGGAAGCTGTCGTCATTCGTCTAATCACCCTTTTGAGCTGGAACAAGACTTCTCCTTTTCCCAGCACAGTCTGGCAAGAACCTGATTCACACACACACAGATTTATACATAGGGTCACACGGTGGCCATGTACGTCCACTTAAAGGCTGATCAGTCCAGGCCAACCTGGCCTCTTTGATAACCCCCCAGCTTCCACACACAGATGCACTAACACGTAGAAAAGCTACTAAATTCATATCAAATCATGTGTTCGGACCAAATACGAAGTTTTTGCCAAAAGTTGCAAACAGGACGACAAAACACTGAGCAGTAAAACCGGTAATAAGCATCAAACTAGCCACAGTCACTTTGTGGCGTCTTCTTTTAAAGAATTACTGATACAATACTGAATTCTGACAGCTGCAAATCAAACGGTAAAAACTCCTCATACACACCTGGTGTCACATGATCATTCATTACCAAAGACGTTGACATTTATTAAACCCATGATTGAAACTATTCTCTTTGTGCTGAGCTAATTTTCCAAAATAAGAACTTGTGTGAATTCTAACATCACCAGTGTTTGTGACTCACTTTGGTGTCTGGAGTCATCGCTCAGCCTTCAGCTCTGTGGCTCCATTGATTTATCACAGTGGAGATTAAAGGACGTGCGTCTGTCTGACACATTTATCTCCTCAGAACAGTTTCTTACAGCAACACTTGACACATTTTGTTCCTGGTCACTTTATGTGCAGATGAGTTCATGTCAAGCTGCCGTCAGACTCTTCCCACCGACTCGCTGTTCCTCATATTGCCACAGAAATAATTTCACAGAAATAAAAATGACTCATGGGATTTTTTTCCTCACTAAATTATTCATCATTCTCCCATTTATAGTATTGGATCCATCTGTTACGTCTTTACTGTAAAATATCTTTTTATTTTACAACCTGTCCTTTTTTTTAACATGGCAGTCACATGTTTTCTTTCCAAATTGGGAGAAATGATATTTTCAAAGGATATTTTAATGATGTAAAATGAACAGTTCAAATATTAAAGTTATTATTAATTTTAATTTTTTTTACAAATTTCCCTCATGCACAGTTTAAAGGTAATTTAATGTCTATAACTGAAGTAAACTGGATTCTCAGGGACGTGTTAGAGCAATAAACAGAAAAAGTATGTTGTGTGTGTGTATATACAGTACATATATATATATATATATATATATATATATATATATGTATACACACACACTAATTTCCAGTCACTACGCCTCATGCTGTAAGAGAAGAAACCTCCCTGTTCATGTTACCTCAGCTCTCCCTCTGACCTGCACTGCCCTCTGCTGCTTCTACTCTGCTATTACACCTTGACTTCCCAAACCTTACTTCATAGTTATAGTGAAAGTGCAGCTTGGTGGACGCTGCCCCTCCTGATGACATTTCATTCGAGAGGCTTCTTCCATTTCTGACTGACCGGGGCTGGAGTTTGACACCTGAAGCGTGTAGGTCCAGCTCAACATAACCTGTATCATTATTAGCGTCACATGAGTCGAGGTGTGAATAAAGGTTTGAAGTTAAAGAAAAACAAATGCAAACACAACATGGAAAAAAAACCCCAAAGATTTCTTAGCTGAAGTATAAAAGTGTGTGCGGTGTCCTTCTGTTATTTGATGTGTGACTTCACCACTTGCTCCTAAACTCTGCCACTGACATGTGAAGAGATGAGCATTGATTATCTGGTTACACAGGCATCTGTCAGGGGCTGGGAAATACGAGGCAGCGAGCAAACAGAGCAACATGTTGGCCTGAGGATAAAGAGGCAGGTGTAAGGATCTGTGACGGTGACGGTTAGACCAGTGCTTCTGCTTGTTGTCCAAATGTATGTGCTCTACCTACTGCTGATCACCTGGATCAGGTGTGTTCAGCCAATCAGAAGCTGGGAGATACCAGTTCACTTTGTCTTCCCGCTCTCCAGCTTCATCTGAGATAGTATCTGCCAGCTTCTGATTAGCTGGATGCACCTGATGCCGTGTGCATATCTGCGTAGAGGATGTATTTTGTGCATAGAGGGTAAATTGTCAAGTCAAATGGAGATTCGTGACACTTTCTTACAGATCAGACCACCGCACTCATCAGAAGGAACAACGATGAAAAAGGTTTGAATGATTAAAAATGTCCACACCAGCAGTGCTGTTTGGTACAATAATCATGTTTTTCTTTTTATTCCAAACGTGTGTCTATATATTGAACATCAGAGGGCTGGATTCCTCCTACAGTCACCCCACACGTCGATATCAATAATAATGAGAACAATAGAATCAGCAGAAATCACCAGATCTCTCATCTCAGTCCTACTGATCAGCAGAGAACTGCTGGAACTAGTCTGAGGGAGGACATGAAACAACGGAAAATAAACAGCTGACAATAGGATGGAACGCACAACAGGATCTCCTCGTTATCCTCACACACACACACACACACACACACACACACACACACACACCGAACACTCATTTATGTTCACATTTTACATCAATGTTCTGTGTGTTTTTGTCATTTTTCATAAACTAGTTGTTCATCTCTGCTGCTGCTGGAACAGTTTCACAAAACGAAAAGCTCAACACAATCAAACAGAAACTCACGCATTCACTGCTCAATAACCAAACTGTGTTTCAAAGAGCATCAGGATGAAAATGTACACTTCGTTTGTACCTTACAACCAGGCCACTGTAAAGCAATTGCATGTTTTGTCGATGAATGTTTGGATCTGACCTTCGATCTCCAACATCCCACAGTGGTGACTGAATCAATTTGACATCAGTTTTTTAGAAGTTAAGGACTGAAGGTTACCTTGAAGAAGAAGAAAAGAAATAAAAGGATGAAGAAAACTAGCAACACCCAGATGTGACAGGAAGGAAATTACAATCACAAATGTAGTTGTTTTATTCCTGGTTTGCCCTCCAAGTTTATCTGTGTGTGTGTGTGTGTGTGTGTGTGTGTGTGTGTAGAATCTCAGCTCAACTGATTGCACTTTGATGACAACAGGCCAAAATAAAAACGCTTCAATCCTCCTGAAATTTTACAAACCTGTACTGAGGTATTTCTGTTCCTTTTAGGAAATGTGTGAAATTTCATGGATTTTGGAGCCGGGTGGACAAAACCGACACGCTCACCACAAATCCCAAACTAATTCAGCAATTTATTATAATTTGGCAGTGTAGAAATTGTTCCATCTCAAACCAAAGCAAATTGAAATGCTATGTACTTGACTTTGAATAAAGGTTTGCGACCCTCAGCCATTGACTGCTAACGGAACCTTTACTACTGCAGGCAGTGAAGTCTTATAGAGGTTGTTTGTTACAATCATTGACTTGACACATCAAAGAAAGTCAATAGCTCCACCACCTTTATGTGAAAGAATGAACTGGGTGACGAAATGCTTCCATTTCTCTTCTCTCCGTCCATTAGTTAAAGTTTACAGTCCTCTCCTAAAGTATTGGAACAGCAAGGCCGATTCATTTGCTTTTACTCTTCATTGAACACATTTGTGTTTAAGAGAAAGAACCACTGGTGAACTGAGCAACATCCACAGAACAGGCCAGCGAAGGAAAACAAAAGCAGCTGACAACTGGAACATTGTGAAGAAGCTGTGAAGGAAAAAAAACAACAGTCGGTGCCATCAGCAAATTTAAAGGTATCACAAGCTACTATTTGAAGAGAACTTCATTAGCAGAAAATACAGAGGCTAAAACAGCTCATCAGCAGAAAGAATCAGAAAGTCAGACTGGAATTTATGAAAAAAGATGATCAAAAAAAGCTCTGGAATGAAGTTTTATGGAGTAGTGAGACCATGATGAGCCTTTACCAAAGTGATGGAAAGACTGTGTGTGGACTAATGAAAAGATCTGCTCATGATCCATCCAAGCACGGTGGAGGAAGTGTCGTGGTTCTAGCTGCTTTGCTGCTTCTGAAACAGCGTCACTGATCTTTATAGATAATAGAACTCATGATGATAGGAACAGACTGAATCCAGAGGTGAAAAAAGAAACATGTCATCTGCAAATTAACAGAGAAACGCATCAAAACTTTACTCAAAAAATTTGAAACACCATTTGCTATTACAAATGTTAACGTTCATTTTTAATGAATTCATAAGGGAAGATGAAAACTTTTGCACTTTTCAAGATTTTACTATAATTGTTTTATAAACACTCCTTGATCATTTGTTCTCATGACAACAGAACATTAGTGCCGCTGAATGAGCATTGTTATTGTACTAGGTTTAGGGTTAATGTAGCGTCGCCCTATAATGCAGTTTCAGTGTAGGAGGATGCAAACTGAACACTAAACCTAACAAAATCACAATTTCAATTTCATCCCCTTAATAAAGTAATAAAAAAACAACGTTAGCATCTGATGAAGAAACATTTGTAATAGCTAATTGTGCATTTAAAAAAACTGCCAATTCAAAATATTGGGGTATTAACTTTTGCACAATACTGTCACCATCTAAAGCAGAGTCTGTAGGGAGAAGCCCCCACCCCAAAACAACACAACAAGTGAAGCAGCCTGCAGTAAAAGTCTGGAAAAGGAACCAACAAACTGGTGATGTCAGTGAGTCACAGCCCTGATGCACTTACTAAAATCAAATATTTGCTTCATTCATAGCTCATACAATACTGTTTCAATAGATTTGCTCATTTAAAACTTGGGTCATCTGTTAAACTTGCCATGTTCTACTGTACATTGTATCAAGATATAAGCAAAATCAAACAAACAAATTCTAAACCTTTGTCTCATGTCCATCTTTAATTCCTAGTGTACAGCACCAACAAATACCTCAGCATTACTTTCCTATACTTTTGGAGGGGACTGTCTATTCGAGGACGCCATGTTGTGCATGATGCTTCATGCGTTAAATGGGACATGGCAGGTGAAGGAAAGAGCTACCTCAGCACAGCTTCACATACATGATGCACCGGTCAGCAGGAGTCTATACAAACAGTGTATCAGAGCTACATCCTCCACAGACGTCCAGATAATGGACCACAAACTGTACAGCTACTCTGCTACTGTGTGTGTGTGTGTGTGTGTGTGTGTGTGTGTGTGTCCTTCTTTACAAACATCTGGTTCAATATTCAAACAGTGCTGATAAGCTCAGTCTGTCTCTCAGTGTCTCTGTATCCTCTTTGCTTGGCACAGAGTGTGATGACTGGCTGAGGCAAGAGGTGGAGAACTGAATGTGGGGACAAAAAATGAAGCCCCAGCATGTCGTCCATTTGGCAGCCACTTCCTGTTTGTTAGTAATCTGGGACCACATCAGCACGTTAATGTAATGTTTCAGCCTAACAGGTCAGAATGGTTTGATCCATCCATCCATTGGTCGATTGTTTTAGTGAAAGGCCCTGGAAACGGGTCAAAATGGTTTCGTCCCTCCACCCCTTGCTGCTGATAGGCCAGTTTGGGCCAATCTAGCTGTGTCACTGGGGTCAAAAGGTAAAGTTTGTGAACCCCATGTGATTGTGTCCTTCCATTCAGTGGTGTCCCCCAAGTAAGTCCGCCTGCGGGTGTGTTGGCGTCTTGGTGGGGGGCACTGGTCTGGGTGGTGGTGCTGGTTTGGTTTTAGCCCGGTGTGGACTCACTGCCCCCCCGCCCCCGTCACTTTCGGCTCTGTCTGTGGGGATTGGGGGAGGCGGGGGCGGGAGGCGGGGCAGCGACATGGAGCCATGGTGGTAATGAAGGAGGTGGTGGTGGTGATGATGGGGGTTGTGGTGATGGGGGTTGTGGCGGTGGTGGTGACCTGGTGTTTCCTTGGAGGGTGGGACCCGGGAGCAGGAGGAGGTGGAGGAAGATGAGGAGGGAGGAGGAGGTGGGGGAGGTGTGAGCGAGGCCGGCCGCGAGCTCTGGATCCGACGGCACTCCTGGCAGATCCGCACATGGCTGCAGCTCTGCAGGAAGCTGCGCGGTGGGGCCACCAGGACCGATGCTGGAGGAGGGGGAGGAAGTGTGCTGGTGGTGGCATTGCTGCCTAGTGGGTCCTCCAAGAGCCTCTGTGGGCCTGGGCCCAAATCAGGACCCCCCCCCATCCCTCCACCCGCCCCTGCCAGGCCACCCGTCAGCGGGCCGGAGCCGCTGTACAGTTTTCCATTGCTGAGACGCATTTCACGGACCAGACGGATGGGCCGAGGGGCTGCCAGAGCCAGGCGTGAGGGGTGACGCAGGACTCCACCCCCAGCACTGCTCAGAGTCCGGCGGTGACGAGAACGGGAATTCTTCTTACAGGAGACGGCGTTGCGAAATTCTGTCAGCATCTCCTGACAGACAGACACCTGAGAGACAGAGACCGAGACGGAATGTTCAACATCTGGCCTCTTAACAGATTCAGTTTTGACATTCAGTTAGTTCACCTTTATGTCTTTACTGAATATACTTAATAGTATTTCTTTATCTTCCATTCTTCACACAATAGTATTTATTCTCTAAAGATGTGTTGTCGCAGGTTTTAAAAGAACCTGATTTGATAAACACTACAGGCAGGTGTTTTTATCTGTTTGTATGTGTGTGAATGCTGTGCAGCTTCCCACAAAACAATGTTATCTTTAAATGTGTTCGTGTGTATTTGCAGCATTTGTAATCTGCACTTTCAGTCAGGGCAGAAAGTCAAATAAATGACAGATAAATGAAGAAAAAGTACTGCTGGAGCAAAGCAGGAATACAAAGAGAGTCAAAGACGACTGATACCACAGCTTCCTGGCTGGATTCGTTTGTCTTTTGTCTTTCAGCTTCAGCTCAAGCTTGTTTTTCATATCTGCATTAATGTCTGTGGATCAGTGGAACATGCAAGACGACTTTTGTTTGTGTCTGGTGCTGCAACAGAAGTCTTTTGTTAGTCTTACTGATGGACATTTTGCGACCTTGGAAGCTACAACAGCAGATGTTAAAGAGTTTCTCAGCATCGAGGCCTCACAGGAACACGGAGCTGCCTACATGTGTGTTAAAACTTCAGACCACCATGCAACAAACACACACGCACACGTAAAGATACCATTAGTTTGTGGGAAGCTGCGTAACATTTATACACACTCAGATAATAACACTAACACAGGAATTTCGGGTCCCAACATGTAACAAAAAAATATTAATCATAAAATACCAAACCAAGCTGGTGTTTACCCCTTGTTGCACTGCTCTCATCAATTCATGCAGGTTTAAATAAATCCTGCACAAGAAATCTGACATTTGGGTGTGAATTGGTGTTTGTGTGCAGGTGGCATTGGTCGCGCTGAGCCGTGACGTCTCCAGCCTCCACATGATCCCATAACGGGCTACAGCGACACGATTTGAAAAGGTGGAGCTATTCCTAATTTTCTGAAGGAAAGTTGAATGAAACACATTCTCATAACACAAGGACAGGCAGGTGGGCGACCTACTGAGGGCTTTGAGCTGAGGCTGAGGCCAGGAGCAGGGCAGGAGGTAGAGGATGGAAGAGGAAGAGGAGGAGGATGAAGGTTTACCTCGTCCGTCTCTGCAGTGCGGCGCGTCGACCATACAAACTCCATGATGGCAACAAACACAGCGATGATGAGGCCGCAGATCAACACCACAAAGATCCCGCCGATGTTCTCCATGCCCAGACCTGAAACACACACACAGGAAAAACCATCACAACCGCCAGGACTTTTATTTCCCCATTGCTCAAAGGCTTTTAATTTGAAGGACGTCCCTCACAGCATTTTACTGAATTTGTGAGGACATGTCGCACACACAGAAGAAAACACTACACGTTCATAAACATACTGAAAACTGTGTAATGACCAACAAAAGGACTTTTGATTAGTTTTAATGAGTCTTTTCTTAATTGCTTCTTTTTGTCAGGCTTCACACACAGGAAATAAAGGAAGCTACAGATGACAAAGAGCATCAGATCAATTTCCATTTGTGATTGATTCCAGATGCTAATAAACTGAGGGAGGAAGTGGATGAAGAGAAACTGTCTCTCCTTGTTAAAACTGACATATAAAAAGCTCGATAATGGAAACGTTTTAGTCGGCCTCAGTGAGAAGGAGACACAAACAAAAGTTGAAACGATGACAGCTCTGATATGTCTGTGTTGGTCGGTATTGTCACTAATTGGATTCACAGTGAGATATTTTCCCTTCTTATTGAATTTGACATATTACCATGACATTCAGTGCAAACATTGATATCGACCTGTCATTTAGATTGACCTTCTGCGTCAGCACTGTTATCAGGCCACTTTAGGTTATTATCAAATACTCGCAAATGTAAGTCAGACCCTGAACGTGATGTGCAAATTCTCGACATCTGCATGTTGGCAAACTCAGGGGCTTAGCACAGAAAGTTCTCTGGTCTGTCCTGCTTCCTGTCTCTTTAATGGCCAACAAATTAGAAGACAATACCCAATCCGTCCTATCAGACTTTGCTCTGTGGTCAAGATGCCTCTTTGCAGCCCAGTGGAGCCAATTTGCAGGTCAGAGCTGAATTCTGAAAGTTGACCTGCGATGCTGTGAAACCCGATAACTGTAGCTCCACCCGGGTTACTTTAAATCCTTCGCTCCAGTTCCAAACATCTTGCCCCAGAGCTGCTGTTTACCACACACAGCCATGTTTTCCTACAGAACATCTGGCTGCATCCATCTTCCTGCTGACAGTGCTCAGTTTGTTCACAGGCTCTTATGGTAAATGTACATTCAGACGTGTTGACAGCTCATTGTTGTGCCTCTTTAATGACTGAACCATCTGTTCTGCAGTTTTGAGTATGAGTTGTACCCTACGGCCCTTCTGATCTGTTTGAGGTCATTTATTCTAGAACATGTTTATTGGTTTACAGCCCGAATGTTACGTGTAGAGATATTCACCTTTGGCTCGATGGTCTTCCTCTTTGGGACACTGTCCTCCCTCCCACCAGCGTCTCTTCAGGATCTCCAGTCTGTTGCTCTCCTGCAGCTGTAAGATCCCCAGAGTGATCTCATCTCTGTACGGAGAGCCTGAGGAGGAAGAGGAGAAGTGAAGGAAGCTGCAGTCTGCTTAGAAATTCACTAGCACCATTATTTAACATGTTGGTTTGCTCATCAGGGAAATCAGAAGCCCAGATAGTCACATCGGGGCATGTGAAAGTAAAGGAAAGGTGAGATCATCTAACTTTAGCTTTATCACTTTTAACCTGGTTCCACCTCAACAATAAGAAATAAGAACATTTTAAAATGTGAAGAAATGATGTTTCATGAATGAGAGGATTCAGGACTGAGAATAACTTTACTGCTATTAAGTCTGTGCAGGTCAAGGGAGATCATTTTAATTAATTTCAAATGTTAAGGCAAATTAAAACCCAATATATGACAAGAATGAGACAGTAATGAGTCAACACCAAAGGACCTTTCTGAAATCACTAATTGCAGACATGAAAAACTGTTGAAATGTGAAGAGACATGCTGTCCAGCACATTCATGTCTCACCTTGACATCTGACATTATTGGAATAAAGTCGGAAACATGTGCAGGCACCTGCTCACCTCCGCTTCGTTAACATGTGTGGAGCTGCTCTTTACTGCTCTGTGGGTTCATATTGATATTTTCCCTCAGGGACTCTGTGCTGATAAACTACGCTGCAGATGCATCTTTCATACAAATCCAACACACTTGCTGCTCGCTGCACCTGAGGTCGGAGTTCATGTGCTGTGGGCTGCAGGCTGTGAAAACTAAATATAGACCTCAGTGAATGGGAACATTGGATTTGAAGACTTGGTGTTAAATTTGAAACCCAACAATCCTCCCAGAAGTTTTTTACACAAGGCAAAGAAAAGGAAAATGTCTTTCTATATGTGTCCCGCACAGAGTGCATATGCTAACAGTCGCTATAAATAAGCAAGCAAACAGAAGGTGCAGCATGACACTGTGACAACACGACTCTTATGAGCACTACCTGCAAACTGTGTTTGCTCATTGGTCTGTTTGTGAAGCTTCTGGCCGCTGACCGATGACACGTGGAGAATATAACGAATGTCAGAAATCAGCGTTTTCTTCACTGCACTGACTGTGGGACGAACTCCCCAACTCCCAGAAAGTTGTCAATAAGTAAATAACAACTGTACACAACCTTATCACAGCTGATGTTGTCCTGGTGTGGCTGTGTACAGTGTTTGTTTCCTTTTTAAAAGGTTGGAAATCTCTCCAAAGCGCTTAAAAGGCCGAGTGGCTACTAACTCTGGAGAACCACAAGCCACAGTGGCTGATGAGCAAAAATGTTAATGTCAACCCCTGAAGGTCATTGCAATATTTGCCACTATGGATGAACATGGGGAGCCTGTTTCTCTGTGGGACTCAAACCTTTGCCCGTTTTGGCTGTGTGTCTCTGCATGAAGACCAGGTCCCGCCATTAAGAGCTGAAAGGTAAAGCTCCATGTGTTCCAGTCCGTCTACATTCCAACTCTGCCCTGTGGACATGAGGTTTGAGTCGTGACTGAAACAGTGAGTTTCCTTTGCAGGTGTCCAGGTTCAGCATGAGCTCGGACCTTAATGCCAAACTAAGCCAGTTGAGTGGTTTCGGGCATCTTGTAAAAATGCCTCCAAGGCGTCTTCCATTGGTCTTATGGGCATGTCCAACTCATAATGTACCCAGGATTTGCTGGAGAGATTAGGTATCTCATCTGGCCTGGCAATGCCTTGGAGTCCCAGCGGAGGAGCTGCGAAACACCACTGAAGGTTTTCATAACATCTCGTTAACTTTAAGGAAAAATCGGTTTGCTCTACATTTAAATAAAGCCTGTTGTTTGTGGCATTAAAAAGCCTCCCATAAATCGATGCCAGAGGACATAATCCAAGCAGCACTTAGGGGAGTCTCAGTGCAGAACAAGCACTTTAAACTGTCCCAGGTGAAATCAGAGCAAATGTTACATTACACATAGATGTTGATTCAGCTTTATGGTAATTTTGGAGAATGTATTTGACTATGTGACATTGGTGCCTGTAATTAATATTCTGTCCACTACGGTTTTAAATGAGTTGATGTTCATCTTCACCTCATCCCCACTTCCTCTAACTCCCATTCATCTTGTCTTCTACTGCATTAAAAAGTGACAGTGACTTTCACAGACACACAGCGGGAGGAGTGTGGGTGTTTTTCAAGGTAAAGATAAAATGATGACACTTTTACTGGTTAGATACTCCATATTTTACTGACACAGAACGATTGGTGTGTCACCTCCTGTCTTCTGTTTTGATGCATCTCTTCTCTGGAAACACAACTCTGTGAAGCTAAGTGGGATTTAAGAAATTAACTCCCCTTATTTTACATAATTGCCCCTTTTCTAGCAAAATCTGAGTCTTTGCTGGAGGCTTGTTGAGTGTCGTGAAACCGTCTCAACTCCTCTGCAAAGCAGTTTGAATAAAAACTGAACACAATCACCTTCAAGTAGGACACTTTATCGGCGCTCGTACCGCAGACACCGAAGTGAATCTTCAGTTTTAAGGCAGCAGTTAATTTTAATTTTCCAATTTACAACTGCATGCTAAACACTCAGCATCAGTCAGTCGAATTAACATGGAGACGACGTCCGCACAGGGGCAACCGGGTGAGACTGCTGCTTTTATTTTAATCACTTAACAGGCTGAGTGACTGACAGGCCGACCTCCCTAAAAAGTCCACATCTATTTTTATTTCTGTCAGTCTCCTCATCGTCTCCTCCCCTCTCCCTTCATCTGCTCCTCCGTCCTCAATTAACTATGCTAATTTATGCACCAACACTCATCACCAGGAACAAGTCTGTGGCAGGCGATGAGGTGAGGCCAGACGCCGGGAAGACGTGGGCAGACCTATGCCAAATTGGAATAAGGATGGATTTGATTTGCCAGGCCCAGCAGCTGTGCAAAGAAGGCTTTCACAGAACCGACACAAGGTGATAGACAAAACATAACACATGCAGCCCTAATATATTACAAACAATATGTGATGTGAAGGCAGACTAAACACAGTTACACTGCACAGCAACACAGTGGACGGGTTCACAAGAGAATGTGTTGGTATTGACACATTTTCTGTTTCCAGGATGAACAGAGACATTTCTTAGTTGGCAAAACAGACACTATGTTTTATATTTCAAAAGGTATATTTCAGTGATTTGTTCGTTCCAGAAGAACGATCCTGAGGTTTTTTTTCCCTCTTACTTCTGCTTCTACAAAGCTATTTCTAATCCACTCAAGGGTCTAAAGACAGGTGGTGGTGTACAGGTTGTCATTTAAAGCATTGCTATTTTTTATTGGGAAACTGGGCTTTTTAAACCAACTTTCATTTTTTAAAATTGGATTTTGAGCTTTAAATCAGTTGATTTCCAGTGATAAATAGAAGTTTTTTTTTTTAGAAGTGTATCATGGCTCCAGCAAAAGACATTACTGATGTCTGAGGTTACTGAAGTTGTTGATTCTCACCAGGTTGAAAAGGGCTACAGAAGAATCTTTAAAGAGTTCGGTGCAGCTGGCAGATCATAAACAGATGGAGAACATTTAACACCACTGTTACCCTCCCCAGTAGTGAGCGACCAACAAATATCACACCAAAAACGGGGGTTGAATAGTGATGGAGGTCTCAAAGAAGCCATGGTAACTTCCAGGAAACTGAAGGTGTTTCATGCAGTAACAAATTTACAAACCCGATTCCAAAAAATTGGCACACTGTACAAATTGTGAATAAAACAGGATTGCAATAATTTACAAATCTCGTAAACTTATATTTTATTCACAATAGAATATAGACAACATATCAAATGTTGAAAGTGAGACATTTTGAAATGTCTTGCCAAATTTTGGCTCATTTTGGATTTCATGAGAGCTACACATTCCAAAAAAGTTGGGACAGGTAGCAATAAGAGGCCGGAAAAGTTAAATGTGCATATAAGAAACAGCTGGAGGAGCAATTTGCACCTTATTAGGTCAATTAGCCTCTCAGAGTGGCAGTGTCTCTCAGAAGTCAAGATGGGCAGAGGATCACCAATTCCCCCAATGCTGCAAAAATAGTGGAGCAATATCAGAAAGGAGTTTCTCAGAGAAAAATTGCAAAGAGTTTGAAGTCATCATCATCTACAGTGCATAATATCATCCAAAGAGTCTGAGAATCTGGAACAATCTCTGTGCGTAAGGGTCAAGGCCGGAAAACAAGAAAAAGAAGCCATATCTACCCATGATCCAGAAGAACAGGCGTGTTCTCTGGGCCAAGGCTCATTTAAAATGGACTGTGGCAAAGTGGAAAACTGTTCTGTGGTCAGACGAATCAAAATTTGAAGTTCTTTTTGGAAAACTGGGAGCCATGTCATCAGGACTAAAGAGGACAAGGACAACCCAAGTTGTTATCAGCGCTCAGTTCAGAAGCCTGCATCTTTGATGGTTTGGGCTGCATGAGTGTGTGTGGCATAGGCAGCTTCCACATCTGGAAAGGCACCATCAATGCTGAAAGCTACATCCAAGTTCTAGAACAACATATGCTCCCATCCAGACTTCGTCTCTTTCAGGGAAGACCTTGCATTTTCCAACATGACAATGCCAGACCACATACCGCATACATTACAACATCATGGCTGCGTAGAAGAAGGATGCGGGTATTGAAATGTCCAGCCTGCAGTCCAGATCTTTCACCCATAGAAAACATCTGGACGGTTGAGCCATTAGAAGCCTGTATTAGACAAGAATGGGACAACATTCCTATTCCTAAACTTGAGCAACTTGTCTCCTCAGTCCCCAGACGTTTGCAGACTGTTATAAAAAGAAGAGGGGATGCTACACAGTGCTAAACATGGCCTTGTCCCAACTTTGAGATTTGTTGATGCCATGAAATTTAAAATGAACTTATTTTTCCCTTAAAATGATACATTTTCTCAGTTTAAACATTTGATATGTCAATTTATATCAGTTTATGAGATTTGTAAATCATTGCTTTCCTTTTTTATTCACATATTGTACAGTGTGCCAACTTTTTTTGGAATCTGGTTTGTAAATGTTCATAAGTTGGACATCAGGAGAACATTGAACAATTATGTTGTTCATGGAAGCTGCTGCTTTCCAATAAGAACCTTGCTGCCTGTCTACAGGTTATTCAAGACCAAGAGGATGAACTGAAAGACTATGAGAGTTGGACTGGATGTTCTGGGGACAGATGCAACCAAAGTAAAACTTTCCTTTTTTTTTTCCTAAATGAATATCCACAAAGTGTGCTGTGCATTTGTATTCAGCCCCCTGAGACAATACTTTGTAAAACCACCTTTTACTGTAGATACAGCTGCAAGTCTTTGAGCAGCTTTGCACATCTAGAGACACATTCTTCATGGGTCATGTCTTGGTAGGTTTGCAGTTGTGCCTCTCTTTCCATTTTCAGATGATAGATTGTACAGTGCTCACTGAAATGTTCAAAGCTTGGAATATTTTAGTAAAACCTAACCCTGTTTTAAAACGTTATCTCTGAGCTGTCCGGTTTGTTCTTTGGACTTAATGATGCTGTTTGTTCACAAATGTTCTCTAACAAACCTCTGAGGGCTTCACAGAACAGCTGGATTCATAGTGAGATTAAATGATACACAGGTGAACTCTAGTTACTGATTAGGTGACACTTAATGCAGAAACCTGTAAAAGGTTCACAAACGTTTCAGGGTGGTGGAGGAATTTGAAACACCCTTTTAAGGTATTTTAAAATGTGACATTTCTGCCTCAAGACAAAGGTTTTGAATCACCGTCCTTTGTGACGTCCACTCACCCAGAGGCATGCCGATGCCGTATCCTTTGGTGTCCAGCAGTCCTCCGATCTGGGTGAGGTTGCAGTTGAGGCTGCGGTAGTACTCGTTCATGGTGCTCTCCATCAGGAAGGCGTATTTGGAGTTAAGGACTCGGGCGATGCCTTCTTCTGTGCTCTTCACGAACACACTGGGCTGTTTGGAGTTCATGTAGTTCCACATTCGCTGGTACGTCTGATACCGCGAGTTCTGGAAGGTGAAGGGAGATAAGGCAGTTAGACAGGATTTTAAAAAAATCACTGTTCAAATTTGGTTTTAAGATGCACTGTCCCAAACATAACAGCCAGTGCAGCATCAGCAGGACTTTTCTCAGTTAAAAAAAAAAAAAAAAGATGTATAAGGTTGTTGTCTACTTTTTAGTCGTCTCAATAACCTTCTGACTTCTCTATTTTGTAACTTCCTGTAAATTTTATCTGTAGCTTTTTATCAAACAGAAGGAAACTTTGATTTTCTGGGGACGTTTTTCAACAGCAGATGAATCCACATTTGTTCTGTAGTGGGTGTTTGTGACAGCAGGAAGGTAACTGCAGGACACAGTCAACATAAATGACAGCGTGTGTTTGTACCAAAAGTGTTGAGTCTGCACACGTAAGTATCGAAAAGGTAAATCTATAATTTACATTATTATATAACATAAATTCGCACATGTTCTTTAGTCAAATCATTTATATGTCCAATGCTTGATTGCTTAGTTAGTTTAATTAAACTTCATTTCTTCTGTAACTTATTTTTCCATTCATTCATTCATTGTATAAAACATGTGCATTTGCTGTATAAACTGTTTTCTTCTATGAAAAAATCAACATAGTTTTATTTTGTTACATACATTTATTATATTTGCTCTTTTATTCATTTTCATTCTGTTTTTTTTATTTAAACTGCACATGATTCGTTCAATATTCAAAACCTTTTCATTTTGTAAAGTATAGTGTAAGTAGATTATTAACAAGTGCTTCAAACTACAATACGGAACTGAAGCTCGCTGGAAAGCCACAATGAGAACATGCTCAAAAAATAAAAAATAAAACCTACTATAATTTCAAGTAATCTATAAAAAAGTTTCATCATAAAACAACAATAAAAAAAGACAAAGCAGTACATGGTTGAAAGAAACTAATAAATATTTCGAGAGTCTCTTCTTTTACTCACCATGAAGAAGGTCATGGTGGATCCTCCGTGGATGGTGCCGTACTGGATGTTAGTTTGGTCGGCCAGATCATCCGCAGACTCAATGGGAACCTCCATCCTCTGGACGGTGAGAAAGGCTGCAAGGTTGGCCGTGTAGGACGAGATGATGATGAGGGTGAATGCCCACCTGAGACGATGCAGAAGGAGAGAGAAAAAGAAAAACAGCATTAACCTTTATTTACCCTGAAAACTTTCACTCCCCCCCCTCCGCCCTTCATCATTATGAGCTGTATGCAGAAAGCAGGAGAGAGACAGATGGAGAGCTCTGCAGGACACATCAGGAGCTGTAGGTAAAAGTCATCAACCTAAACATGAACTGAGGCTGCAGCAGAGATGCGAAGGACGCCTCCACTGCAGAGGAAATGAGTTGGAAGTGATGAGCAAGGGAATTATGAAGCGGGGGGGATGTTTGAAAAAGAGGGAGACAAACACAGAGAGGAAGTGAAGGAGTGAGGGGGAAAAGTGCCAAGTATCATAAAAACACTAAAGAACTTTCTGTCTGAGATTGAAATGTTAAGATGTCTGTGCATGTCAGGAGGCGGTTAGCATAGCTTAGCATAACGACTGGAGACGGCCTTTCAAAGTTCACTAATACATCTGATATCATGTCTGATAACCACTGACTGAGATGTAACATCTCACACTATGCAGAATTACACAGATTCCGTGAATGTTGGGTCAAGGATTTTGGGTGCAAACTGTGTGTCAGGTTCACCAATGATTAATGGTCAACTTCCCTTTGCCTACTGTACAATAAAACATCCCTCTGTTCCTGGCTTTAAAAAACTCCTCCAGAAGTTGTTGTTTGGCAGAGATTTTAATTCTGATGGTATTTGGAAGGTTTCTGCAGAAGCAGGTCCATCAGAAAATGAGCAAGCACATAAAGTGATTTAAGCTGAAAACACCTCCAGATGATGTCATCTGAGGGAGTTTTTGTGGCAGAGGGAACTTTAATTTCATTAGCATATGAATAAGTTGGTGAATTGTCCCTTTAACTAATCATGATTTGAGCTTGTAAAATTGGAAACTTTGTATTAGTTTGAAAAAATGTCATGACATCAGATTCACGGTGGATCAAAGTATCTGCTGGCCTCCATGAACACAGCTTTACTCCTGCTGGTCAAATGCAGCTGCGAACCTCTTGAGTCCGACTTTGTCAACTCTTAATGTCTCTGGAGTCAATATGGCTGCAACTTCAGAAGCAATCAGACTGCAGGATGCTGCGGGTTCACAGAAATCATGTGTTTTTATGGGGCTAAGTGCCCGGCAAGGCTGAGAGCTGTCGGAGAAAATATGCTGATGCCCCCCCCCCCCCCAGTCCCTCCAGCATCACTCCACCATCTGTCAGACTGCGGCTACGGGAAGTGAGGGGGTGCAGGAAGAGCAGGAGGGAAGAAACTGCTGATTTTTGAGACCGAGTGTAATTTATGTCCACAACAAGCAGGAGGACAGACAACATGTGGATGTTGTTAAAGGGACGTGGTTACACTGCGTAGACTGAGGTGAAGGGCTTCAACTTATGCACACACGAAAATGGGGAAGTGACAAAATAAAATCGTAAAAGTTAAAAGCCTCAAAGATAAACCTTCAGCAGAAATATACAATTCATTGACTCGATTTTAGGAAGTATATTTTCCTTAGATGTTTCCAGAAACATTGAATAATAAAAAAAATAATAATACTCAGACACGAAAACATGCAAAAATCCACCATATACAAAACGCTTCCAGTAATAACAAATGTGTTTACAGCAGAAAGTCTCGTTTTCTTTCCAGCGATCTTTCTAAAACAAAACGTAAAAACTGTTAAAAAAAATTCCAGGGCATCACAGGGTCCAACAGAGCTGAACCCGTGTTTGGAGAAGTGAAGGTCAGTTTCTGGTTTGTGTAGGACGGAGGACACAAGAGGACACGAGAGGACCCGAGGGGACACGAGGGGACACGAGGGGACACGAGGGGAGAGGTTTAGTGCAGAAAACAACCTACAAGAGAAGCCGAGGTAATTTTCACATGGCAGCTAATTTAGCATGAGTTTAGTGGAGGCAGGAGGAGCCGCAGCCGATCAGTGTCTGAGCATCATCGTACGGTGTCTTTCAGCAGGTAGCTCACACTGCGGCACATGATGCGCATTCATGGGTGTAAAGTTTAGTTTCTGTCCCATTTCACTCTGTCTCGCAGGAATAAAAGTGAACGCAGGATTTGGCTTTGTGTTAACAAAATGAGGAATTATTGTTTCACACAGCAAGTATCAGTAAAATGTTCAGAGGTAGCAAAACCCCATTCGTGCGGAGGTTCGCCATCTTTGGTGCTGTCCGTGGTGCTGAAACTGGAACCTTCCGAGCCACAGACCGTATTTTCCTCATGCGTGTGTCGGACGTACTGTCCTGCAGACATGTCTCCATAAAAAACACATTAGTCTACACACTCTCGAGTGGGATTCTCCTTCCTCACCAGTGCGGTCCACTCGTCCACCTTGTTCTCCAGAGACCTCACGTTGCCCATAATCAGAGATGGGGGACGCGGCTTGAATCTTCTCCCCCTCGCTCGCCTGGTTCCGGTTCCACGGTTCCACGGTTCCACGGTTCCGGTCCGCTGCAGCCCGATCAGCTGGTCCTGACTGTGAACCAATGAGCGGCTCCGGCTGCAGACAGCTGCTGAGCGCTGGTCACAGCTCGAAGCAGGAAAGGTTCCGCGATGACAAAAACAAAGATGAAAACTCCTCCAGCCTCATTATCAGAGAGGGTAAGTGTCACACAGCAAACAGCTAAAAATGTGTAAAAAGAAGGATAAATAAAAGAAAAGCAGAGCAACTGTAACCGGCTGCGGCTCGAACCGCGCCTGCGCAGTAAGGGACTGGCAATTTTCTGACTAATTACTGTAAAATGTCTGTCCACCATCACACGTGGAAGAAGAAACTGAAAAGAAAAGTTATTTTTCTTCAAAACTTTCCTCCATTGTTGTTGCGTTTTGTTCCGTCTTCCTTCACTGCGCCCGCACTTAATGCGCTTAATTACATCTTGCAGGTGTGTAACTTTAATTGCTGAGCACAGCCGAGGCTCTGAAGGTGCACGGGACAGGAGACATTGTGTTAAATAGTAAGTGTCTGAGCCTGGAGAGACTGAGGTGCCACTGTGTAAGATTACAGCCTGTCTGCAGTGACGGAGCAGTGAAGCATCAGCAGCAGCTTCGGTCTGTGATCAGTGTCACAGCTGCTGTGTAGTGGAAAACACACAGCGGCAGCAGTTATGTGTGGAAAAAAGACACATGAGGACAATGAGTGAACTGAGAGACATGGATACAGCTGTTTGGTGATGTGAGACCCTCCCAACCCCCCGGTACCAACCAGACCCCGCTGACACAGCGGGTGGAAAGAGCCCTGGGCATGATCTCCGAGCCTTGCTGCATGAAGCCGCCCACTGGGAACCACAAGCTGTTCCCCAGCGTGTACTGGTTCTCCAGGACGTCCCTCCGCTCCCTCAGGCACGGGTGGGGGTTGTACCATTCGTAGGGACTGAGCCTGAAAGGAAGGAGGAGGGAGGGGGGGACAAAGAGACAGCGCTTTATAAAAAGACACCGACACGTGCAGCACAGACATTTAGCTTCTGTAGGAGTTTGAGGATTTGGCCGTAAAAGGAAAAGTAACACTTTCTCACCAGAAGTAAGAACAAGGCCACAGCATCCTACCTGCAGAACCGAGGCTAGAATTTAATCAGCACACTCCATAATAAACACACACACACCGCTGCCGAGCTTTTCGACCTGTGCTTTGCTCTTGATGACCTCTGCTGGGGATGGAGCATGTTTCACACAGACCTAAGTTAAACGTGTCGGTCCCACCTGTCTCACTGCAGCAGGAAGCAGAGCGAGAGCTTCACTGCACATCATCACTTTAAACCCAACAAGGAAGCAACATAATGACGGCGTTTTCAGGCCCCGGGCTCATTTTAATGCTTGTGTAAACAACAAAATGACAAGAGAATTACAGGAGAGGGAGAGAAAAGGGGCAGAGAGACCTTCACTTACTGCAGCGGTAACTCAGTGATGATGGTTTCTGCTATTTAGTCTTGTTACAGAGGCAAATGCTTCTACTTCTCTCTAAACAGCTACATTCAAGGGATTCCTGTCTTTTCTACATGCAAACACGAAGCACTCAGGTCTGTTATTTGTAGGTGTGAACAGGTGGAGCTGGTGTGTTACCTGGCGGCGAGGAAGAGGACGCAGCTGACGGCGAGGTAGGCCAGTAACATGAAGAGCCACACAGCCGGAGAGAAGGGGTCCAGGAAGGAGAAGTAACCTGGTTTCCGACCCTGAGACACACACACACACACACACACACACACACACACGTGTTACTTGTTAGATTTTTCCTTATTCTCTCAAATTAAATTTAGCCAAAGTTAATCACAGATCACGTGCGAAAAATTCCCGCAGGCAGCTTGAAATGTAAAAAAAGCTTTTTGAGAGAAAATATCACAAATACAGTCTGTGTGCATATGGAAATATTTGCCAAACTTTATTGCATTTGATATTTGCAGGAAGTCTTGGATCAATAGACCTTGAAAAGATTAAACTCCTCAGCACAAAGAGCAGCACATAATGTGTCCTTATTGTTTTGGCCTTTGCAGACTTGGCGCCTGGGCTGCAGGTGAAGCTGTGCCACAATTTGCTGGACTTGTGTGGGTTTGAACAAAGCTTAAATACATCTTTGTTTGTAACGACCGTCTGAGCTGAGGGTCTGTGGGGTTGAAGTCATCAGTGTGGCAGAAATGACAGTGTGGCTTTTTGTGCTCTGATGAATCTCATCTTCAACACAGAGTCACAGGAATTTTATCCCCATTGTTCCACACATTGTGCATGTTTGGGTCTCCAGGGACTAGATATTCTTCATCGACACGCCACAGTTATACGGAAAGATGATGATTTTGCTGTGTTGAGCATCATGACGAGAAGCATGAGTCAATGCAATTTTGTCAAGTATGTTTTACGAATTAAACCAACAATATGTTCAGTTTTTGTACATTATTATGTTATTGTGAAGAGATGCTTTGACACCTGCTGTGAAAGACTCAGAGATTTTCAGCATGTCTGGGGCTTGTCCTCAAACTTGAGGGATTGAAATTTGACTTGTAATTTCACTGAAAGGCCTGTGTGGAGCATGTTGGAGCTTCCAAACGTCCTGTATCGCAGATTTAACAGTAGGCTGATTATCTACGACCTCTGACCACTTTTCAATGCACCTGCTGTGAAGACACACCTAAAACTGAAGTACACATCTGCACCAGTGACATCAGATCACTGAAGGTCAGCGAAAAATAGACTTTTAATTGGCTACCAGCTAATTTATAGCCTCGTTGTAGCAGGAAGGCTGTGAATTTATAAGTAGGCCACCAGCAGCAGGAGGCACCTAAAGTCCAACCTTTTTTTTTCAGATATACTTTAGTCACAATCACAACTCACAAAAAGTTAGGAATATTTCAGGACGCACCTAAAATGCTCGACAACTTTTACAGGTGAACTTAATCTGACCTGCACTAAACCTTTGAATGCACATGTCCAACTGTTCCGTGAGTCAGTTCCTATTGCAAAACATGTTCTGTTCTCTAACCAGATGATTAACTGCAAACATCACAAGTGTGTGACCATGAATCGTCCTCTCATGGCTTTTCACATCATGAGACGAAGACGAAACATGAGATTTAAAAAGTTACTGAGACATTGACATTGTTTGTTGTAGTTTTTGTTTCAATAAACTGTTTGAGATGAAGAAATTCCCGTCGCATGCTTCTACTTAATGTCCTGCTTTCAGGATATAATGTCACTGTACCTTGAACTTTTTACATTTTCCATAAATTTCCCCTGAAGGTGGAATGTTCCTAACTTTCAGCGAGTATTGTTTTATAACACAACTTCGAGAATACACAGTGTCAACAGAGCAAAAAAAAAAAACAGGACAAAAGGGACAGAAACCCCCCAAAATGTTCATACGGTGCAATGAAGCACAAAACACGCACACTTCTACTTTACATCTCAACCCGCCTCAGTCTGTTGGCCACAGTGAGCAGGTGTTATATTTTTTGGGTAACATTTCATTTTCATAAGTTTGTTGCATTACAGCAGGAACACAAACCTTAAAAAAACAATAGAAATTCCCGTAAAGTTGAATCAAATCTTACTAAAAACTAAAAATTTTACTAAAATCACTTGTCATGTATAAAAACATCATGAGACAAACTGAATCATGTCGTTGTGCACATTCTTGTGAAGACATGACGTGTAAGTCCACGAGAACTTGTTCAGGACTTTGAAGGCTGTGGGTAAATGTAGACTTTCACACGTCCAACAACTTGAACTTTAAATTCAAGTGGAAAAAGAAACACCAGTGGAAGTGCTAATGTGTCCAGCTGGCGGCAGTGAATTGTGATAATGACCATCTGCCAGTCAGAGCGCACAGAAAACCGCCACCAGACTCTGGCGTTACAAACACAAACCCGTCTTTCAGATTGACAGCCGTGCATTGTGAGAGATTATGCCGTCGGAAGTGGAAAGTTGTTTTCCTCCCCTCAGTGTCCCACATTTTCTCCACTCGTAGACCTGCAATTCAGATAAAAGCACAGAAACAAGAAACTAGAAAATTATTCACTTTTTTCAGTGTTAATGGCAAATGGTGGAAGTCGAGTCGACCCATTTCCTCACTTCCCTTCGCCTGGAGGAAGAATTTGGCAGCAATGCGTGTTGCAAAAACCCCAACTGGACCCAATTAGGGTCCAAGTCAAAGACTGCGATTCGGTTTCTATTTTCTGTCCACTTTGGCTCAAACAATCATCTGATGTTTGTCACCTTTTTATCCCCGGGTGAATAACATGTTCCAGTTACGGCAGGTGACGCCTAGATTCATGGATTAGAAGACGCCTTCAGAACAAACAACATCGAGAGGAAAACACCATGATTCATACTCACTTCCTGTACAACTGTGCCTGTAGTTGTCTGCACTGTGAGGTTCTCAGCACTGGACGTAAAGACAAACGAACCAAAGAGCTAAAAACACACTCTTTGGACGATCGTGACAGTGGACTGAACTTCCTCAGTGTTTCATTAATTTCATAAGCTCTTACATCATGTCTCACACACGATGATGTCACACACACTGGTAACCTGAGATTCCTTGTTGCTGTATTTGACAGTACATTCTCATCCCACAGCATCAGATAACGATGCTTCCTAATGTGTCTAAAGGGGCCTTTGATGAACCATATTGATTCCACAGTTACCTGTGAGCAACTTTAAATACACACACAGCCTGTTAAGTGATGTAACAGAAAAACTAAAAACTACAAACAGTGACAATGTCACACACGTACGTCCTTAGTAACTACAGGAGCCACGTTGTGTTACGATCATCAGTAAAGTGGACGACATCTCGCACTAGAATCGAACCCTGGTCTCCTGTGGAAAAGTCCTGTGTCACCCCTCCATCCACCTCCCTATCAAACTTTATATCTAGCTTTGCTTCACATCTCGAGGCGTCGATCACTGAGTGTCGATCACTGACACGGGTACGTAGGTGTCAGCATGTAACACAGAAGGTCTGGACAAAGAGGCCATTTGTGAAGCCTCTGGAATGAGAACGTGCTGTTGACATGATGCCGCACAATGTCATTTGATGCCAATGTCGACATGACGCACATGTGGTCACGTGAGGTCACACACTGTTACACGACATCTCGACTGGTAAATGGCGACACCCGCTGTGACATGACACAACTCGCTGTTCTCCATCAATCCAGCAATGAAACTTCATTTAGCACCTTTTGTGCAGGTTAGTATAATTCAAAGTGCTTTGCAGATGATTTAAAAGTTGAGGGAAAGGTGTAAAAATCCAGACAGTAAAAGATGGAAATAGTCAGCGGTGATATAACCACACATGGTGTCACTTAATGTCAACATGAGGCCACATGTTGCTACACAATGTCACACACTAATAAATGATGGTAGACAGTGTGGAACTTTGTTACTAAATGGGACAAAGAGCACCACACTTTTAAAACAGCATCAAACTGTCACGTGATGTTTTTTGCCGTTGATGTGATGAAAAAATGCTGTTTGTATTTAGCAAAATTCAAAGAGTTAGATGATGAAGATATCGGAGGAGAAAACGCTATTAATCACAGTAATAACACGAAAATAGTAATTTTTGTAGTTTCCCTACTTCATTTTGTAAAAATGTGCAGTTGATGCTTAAATCAACAATTCTGTCAGGAGCTGTCGTCGTCTCCCTCTCAAACACAGCTGGTGTCTCTGCGCTGATGATGTCACTGCTCCGCGTACATGCTGTCATAAATTGTTGTGCTTCAGATGCAGTCAATAGCAGTGCGATAATATATTGAGCACTAATGAACTGGGAACAGCAGCAGACATAAATTTACACTGCTCAGCACTGGGGGGGGGAGAACACTGATAAACATGATGGCACTTCACTAATGTGCGTGCACAAGTCAACAGCTTGAGCAATTAAACAGATTACCATCTTTAAATGTGCTTGCAAACTTGTGGCATGTGTGTGGCTTTTATAACGTGCATAAAGCTCTTTTTACTTGCAGACATGATTGGATTGTGTATTTAGTTGCTCTGGGAGCCACAGAGTAGTTGTAAGACCTAATGTGTTGTTCTACACATTCCCAAACTAAGAGTCCACAGTAAGAACATACCAATGCTGCGGAGCTCTGCTGTAATTGCTGTTATGGACGAGATCAGTGTAGGATTATGAGGTCATACTAACAGGAAATGGTGAAATATGTGAGCTGCCAGGAAGCCATCAAACTGGAATGGTCCAGATGGTAAAAAAGGACAGAGTAGGAAATGATTATTCTGGGAATCTGGGGGAATTTGTCCCTGATGTTCCATCTTTAAATGGCACTAAAGTGGTTTTATGCCATTAGCATGATCTAATCTGAATGCAGCCTAAAGCGGAAAGTAAAAAGAAGACAAGATTCACTGTCATCATTCTGTGTACATTTACAGGTGACACAGAAATGTGTCCTCTGCAATTAAGCCTTAGACTGTAAACTGTGTCCAACTGAAGGACAGACCTGGTTGAGATCTGACAACACATTCTCATCCCACAGCATCATATCAGCATCTAAGGCGTGAAATTGTGCTGCTTTTTACGTCCTTTGGCCTGTTAGAGATATAAAACACAGGTACATGTTGCTGTTTCTATAACACAAAAAGTGTGTTAGTGTTAGAGAAAACCTACAAACACAACGTCACACACATGCTTCCTTACTTTAGTAACCACGTGCGCAACATTGTGGAATGATCATCATTAAAATGAACAACGTCTCGCACAAAAGTCGAACCCTGGTCTCCTGTGGAAAAGTCCTGTGTTTGTTGTACTGTCCACCTCACTATGAGACTTTGTCTCCTTATACACAACATTGCTTTAGGCGTCACAAATCGAAGCGTCAGTGTTTCTATTGTACTTCACTGAAATCTCTGTTCATCGATTACCAACACAAACAGGTACCTTAAGCATCAGCTTGTAACGCAAAGAGACTGGACAAAGCAGAGCGTTTTTTTTAGCCTGGAGAATGAGGACAGGCTGAGTTTGACTTCTGCAGCCCCACCTGATGAACGTCCAGGGCACTGGATTAGATAGAGTCCACACAAGTTGAAAATGTTCAAACTTGATTGAAAAAACACAAACAAACAAAAAAGGACCGATAAATTTTCAGTTTGTATAAAGTCTGAAAGCAACTAAACTTCTTAATATAAGAAGAGGCCATAATGTTTTTCAAATCATCTAATGCATGCGATCGCTGTAAACCTGTTAGTCTTAGTCTGCTCAAATTTGGCATTTTAGAAATGAAAACTAAATGTCAGTGTTACTTTTGCGGCGCAGCCTCACTGAGCCTCGATCTCTGCATCATGGAGTCAGTCTGGGATTATATGAACTGACAGACAATTAAATTCACAGCTGAACTGTGGCACATTCAATTGTCAACTGACGACGTGCTCTGTCGGCTGGTTTTTGCTAAATTAATTGCATATGTTTAAAGCACGATATACTGACATGATAAAGACTTTATTGCTGCATTAAAATCCAGCTTCATTGAAGGTTGGTGGTTGTATATTACACTTTAATCAAAGCACTGCACGACAAACCTGGGGCCAGATAGTGATTCAGCAAAGAAGAACTGCACACATTGCACGAGGGAGGGAAAATGGGGTCAGCGGGGGCCCAGAGCTCATTTTTTGCCCTTGGGCCTCTATAGCAGGTGAATCCAGCCTGTGTGTGTGTGTGTGTTTGTCATCATCCGTATGACCTGTTACTCACTCTATCTACTGTGCATAATGGCCACCAGTGCAGCACTTGGTGTTTAGTGGAGTGGATTTACGGCGTCTCGGTTCAAATCCTCCAGCCGCCTTTTTGCTCCCGATCGAGCCGATTGATCTCCGAGTCCTCATCAGCTAAGCGGCGTGAGAGCATAAATGGCGGCCGCTGGCCGTTACTGTGGGGGAAAACGTGCTCGCGTTCAACGTAATCTTTAAATAAACACTTAGGAAAATGAAGTGGGGAAGACGATGCTGTGTGAGCGCAGCTTCGTCTGTTCAGACATTAAACAGCTGAGTGATCAGCGCGTCGATACACTGAGGCTCTAATGGCCGAGTGGATCAACATGGAGGACAGATGGTGGAGGTGAATACTGATGAGCTGCAGATGTATGCTTTCTACAGGCGGAGAGGCCGCAGCACATCATCAGTCCGCCCTCACAGGAGACGCTTCATTATGTTTTAATGGAAACCAGAAATAAATAAATGTTCTACTAACATTTATTGTTGCTGGCAAACACTCAGATCCAGGCTGCTCAAGCCTGTCAGCACCTTTAAGGGCTTAGAAGGGTTATAGTTGATATGTACCACAACATAATACCTCACATCGGCCTAAGTGGATATTTCCACAGGTTTGAATGACTTTTTATTTCATAACTCTTTTTGTTTCTTTACTACAACTGGGAAAATACTGTGGAACTGGGAAACCTGGGACTTAAGGTGTTTTCAAATCTATCTCATTTGATCTGGTTCAGTCAAACTCTGGATGTGGATCAAACAACTGTGTCGAGGCCTTTTACATGATTTGGTCTTGGTCTGGTCCCGAACTAACTGGAGAGCTTGGATTGTGGTCAGAATGTGAGACCAAAAGGAGCAAACACTACCTGTGCAGTCGTTCTATGCTTCATAGCTGGTTTCAGCTCATTGAATTATTCACCAGTATAGAGCAGGATCTACTTCCTGTGTTTACTTCTGTTTCCCACCTCAGACCCATTTAACCCAGAAGTGGACAGGACAATTCTCAGGTGACTACTCATGAAGCATTTTGGTTTGAGGGAAAGGAAATCTAATCAAGTTTAAAAACTGGTCCAGGGATTTAGTCCAGGACAAACGAACCTGCTCGGATCAACCAAAACTACCCGAGGCTCATTTTAGCTTTAGGCCATTTAGCACCTGCTTAGTTTAGTGTGGTTGAATCAAACTCTGGCTGAATGAGTTGACAGATGTATCTGTTGACATCTTAGTTCTACTGAGTCAGACCAGAGCAAACAAACGGTTCAATCTTTGCATAGAACGCTGATGAACTGATCTCCCTTTGCTTATACTGCAAAGAGCTTTACAACGGATGGATTTGTGTCTACTATAAAAATGAGGGATGTTTACGGCAAGGAAATCTGTTTCTTTCTTTGTATGAACACCTGAGTGAAGACTTTTGGACTGATCCTTCAACCTATCAACAATTTTAATCCTCCTGAAGCAAAGAAACACAGCAGGTGATGCTTTTGCCTCACGGTGGGAACAAACAGCAGGAGGGTTAAACCTTGAGATGTACTCAAATTGGACTGGAAAGTGTTCCATGTGATTAAAGCAGAAACTGTAAATGTCACAGTAAGCATCTCCTTCAGTTCATTAAATCCCTGCAGCTGTCTGAAAGCAGCAGGACACATGGAGGATGTTCCTGAATCTGCAGCCTCCAATTGGAGTTGATTTTAGGCCCAGATGGAAGAGGAGATTCAGAGCGACAGCGGTGTCTTGCAAGGTTATTGTTGTGTGTTGCATCATGTTCTCAGGTATTTATTCTTCATATCTTTCCATCAGCTTTAGTTGTTGAGCATGTTCAGACTTATTGTAACGTGTTGCGCGTGTAGCCCAGGAATCATAGTTGACTGATGGTTATTTCCGACTCAGTATTCACAGAAGACGTCTTTCAGAGTAAAGGATTTGCTGGCCTTGGTTTTTCACCTGAACTTCCCCCTTCTGTCAGACTGGACACTTTAGATTCCAGTCAGGGAGTCACCCTAAAATTTTTAAGCACCGGCTCCTGTCTCCTCTATCTGTGTCCTGAGCTCGACTTTTATCTCTTCTTCCAGCTGAACTCCCGTCTACGTGATCTCTGTGGTCGGGGGAATATCTGCCATAGCTTGATCCTAAACTCACAGTTTGACTGAGTGACCCGAGTGGTCGGGGTCTGTTGTAGCCTCCAGCAGCTGAGGAGGCGGCTGGAGGATTTTTCTCTCTGAATTCAGAAAATCATCAGCCAGACAGAGCAGGAGACAACAGGAAGTGTCAACAGGTGCAACATGTTGTGATATTCAATTTGTCAAAGTTTCTTCAGCAGGACAGAATTCATTACATTTATACATCAGCACCTGGATTAGTTCTGGTTCTAAACCACTGAGGCAAGTAGTCCTCAGCAATTGTGCTAGTACAGTTGTAGTCAATACCACCTTACCAAGACCAAGACCTTAGTATATATTGAGACCAAGACCAAGGCAGGGCGAGAGCAAGTCAGACACTTGATCACAACACTAATATCTAGAGACTATTTAAGGAACTGAGCAACACATTTTTTTACATCCATCCATCTGTAACCTCTTATCCTGTTTAGGGTCTGGGGGCTGGAACTTATCCCAGCTGTCTGGGGCGAGAGGCAGGGTCCAGGGTGACATAGATAGACAGACAACCATTCACACTCACATTTACACCTCCGGGCAATTTAGAGAGACCAGTTAACCTCACATGCATGTTTTCGGACTGCGGAAGGAAACCGGAGGACCTGGAGGGAACCCACACAACATGGGGGGAACAGACAGAAAGGCTGCACCTGGCCGGGGAATCAAACGATGGACTTTCAAGCTGTGAGGCAGCAGTGCTAACCACTTCACCACCATGCTCCCCTCCATTATTAACATTAAACTATAAATTTATGACATGTTTTTGGGGCTGTGCTTGCTGAGTAGGAATCAAACAAATGCATTGACAAGATTACATTTCCATAAAATCGAAGGACTGTAAAATAAATCATAAATATGCATCGATGCGTCAGAATGTGAGACATGTCAAACGTAATAAAGTTCAAGCTCCAAAAGCATCATACTGTACACATCCTATGATGCATGATGCTTTCAAACAATTTGCGACAGAGGCTGTGCACTCTTCAACTGAGAGTAAACATAACCTGAGAGGTGAGACTGATTTACAGGAGACAGCACATAACAGCATGGGAGAAGAATAAACAAGTCAAATGGAGGAGTGAATTTACCAGGTGAACTCGGTACAGCATGCTGATCCCCAGAGTCATGAAGGGTTTGGAGAAATCGATCACCTTCTCTCTCTCTGAGGTGATGGTGAAGCCGGCCACCGCCAGGTCTGCTTTCTACAGACGAGAGAGAGACAGACAAAGACAAAAGTATAGATGAATAAATCCATATTCACTGAATGTGTCATCATCCTTCTTCTTCTCTACTAGCAGGGAGGAAGCAACTATTCCCAATAAGTTGATCAAAAGATAACAGATATAAATTGTCACCAACGTTTGCTTTGTTGTGTTACTGATGAATAAACTCTTTGATTTAATATTCCAGCGCCGTCTCTCCACTCTGACCTGGACCACCTCTGGAACAAGTGAAAAAATAATTACTTTCTGTTGTGTTTTCAAGGTTAATGGTCTCACTGCTGCTGCATTAGCACACATGACATTTACTGTCTGTTGTGACTGATATTTTGGCAGCTGCAAGTGACCAGGTGACTCCAATTAAACAGCCATTTCTTATTAAACTCCTGAACTCCAGACTTCTCTGCCACAGGAGCCACGATTAAATGCAACACCTTTGTTCCCGATGTTTAAACTTTCCTTGCAGAGATTCTGTGGCTTTTAATGAAATATTGATTTTTATTGTACAGGAGTCGTTGTTGAGGGTGTGGTTGCTACTGAATGAATTATAAGTTTGCAGTGAATTGTTACTGTGTAGCTCCCGGGGGACAACATGGCACTAAAGCTGCCAGATGAAAGCTTTTGTTCCTGGCGGGGCTCAGTGGCTAAATCACGGAGCTCCAACTCGTTCTTTTTCAGCCTGGGATACACTTTCATTAATACCGTGCACCTGGTGCAGACAAGGACCACATAGAAGTGGTTTTCAAAGAATGTGTTGGAATGTGACTTTGTTAACTCTCACTAGGACATAGGACAGAAGTGCATTGGACATATAGGGGGTAGGGAAAAAAACAACCCGTTCTCACGGCATCAAAAAGCGACATGTGGTCCATTCGCTTTGCGTTACACGATTTAGGTACTTTAGAACAATGGAATCCCCAAAGCAAAGACGTAGAATGTAAAGAGACAACATTTTGTACGGAGGTGGACTGGATGGTCCAACAAGACACAGGACTTTTCCACAGGAGACGGGGGTTCGACTCTATGGCGTGATGGGAGTATTACAATGGTTATGATAGTAGGAAGCGCGTGTGTGATGTTGTCACTGTTTGTAGCCTTTTGTTTTTATTTTGTGATGTAACCTTAGGCTGACGATAACCCACGTTGGTAACACATAATGTTCCCCTGGAGTTTTTTTCCAGACCCTAACGTAGTTTCATATGTTTGGAAAGTGGCTCTCCTGGACCATCCCATACTGATGGAAAGGTGTAGCTGTGACGTCAATATGAGACTGTAAAGAAAAAAAAAGCAGCCCAATCTGACACTTTGGGAAGCGTCACTATCTGACGCTGTGGGACGAGAACACGTTGACAAAAACCTACGAATCCACTGTTTCCGGCAGGTTTGTATCTGTAGCAGTGATCCCTGCACACAGCTGTTGCTTTGAAGATTTTATCAAACATAAGGTTTAGAAAAGCTTCTTGTGCAGGTCTGCAGGGACTTATTTGCTACAAACAGTATATATGCATCACAAATGGAGCTTTGGTGAAGTAACAGTCTCAGTGCAATGTGCTTAACTTCTTCACTGGGACAGTGAAACACAATCAGCCCCAAACTCCCTGTTGTCTGTGGGGGGATCAGATGGGCCATGGGCAAGAGCCTCTGGTGTTACTGTTGTAATAAAATAAAATAACTAAAAAATAACCTCAAAGAAATGCACCAAAAATATGTAAAGATAACTGAGAAATTAGTAGGAACCTAAAAAGGAAGCAAGAAACTCAAACAAAAGTCTAAGAATAACAGCGACTAAGCCACTAACAACAGACACAAACATTCAGAAAATTCTCCAGTCTGTGATCAGGGCCCATTATCTTATGATATGTCATGATTGCAACAGTAATTTTTGGGACAATGTCGGCTTTTTGTAGCAAGCAAAACACATCGACCCCCTCACTCGGCTGCTCTAAGTGCAAAATGCTGGGGGCTGAACAATCAGTGAATGATGCACAGCAGCACTCACCCTAGCAGTTCCTGGAGCTTTGGGGACTTGATGAGGGGCAGATATACAGCCCAGGACTAGATTTAGAGGCTGGGTCTCCTCATAGAAATGCATGTGGGACCCTGCATGCGCAGATGTGTGTTTTTCTAAACTGCGTCCAAGCGATTTGCTTTGCCACAGGTGGAGTCAGATTCTAGATTCTTGTCACGGAAAACGTCAGGATACGAACACCCAGGATAAATCCCAAATCAGCCTTCTTCTGCCTCCAAAGGTCTCCGAACATCTGCGTTTTTTTATAATACTGTTCACACTTTGGCCCAGTGACTGGAAGATCATTATACAGAACACACTTCATCTTATTTTGATGTAACCAACGAGGGCCCTTGTTTTTCAGCAGCTAGATGTGAAAAAGTTTCCCATTGGAGTGTGGCTTTAACCTTGCTGGGTAAACAGGGCAGAGTGGAATTAGGGTTGAAAGATAATCTCATTAAGGTTAAAGTCAACAGGGAAACGCCGTGGATCCAGCGAGGAGCGTTTATCTGGACCCCAGACACCTCTCTGCTCCTTAATTAACACTTAATTGATTAACGAGTAGACACTTGTTAAACAAATTTCATCCACTTTCATCAGACTCCTGGGTCTCATAGACTGAAAAGCCTTGTGTGTGTGTGTGTGTGTGTGTGTGTGTAAAAGCTTAAATTTCCAGTGAGTAGAGAGGTTTACAGAGACGAGAGTGTAGGGACACAACACAGGGACAGACAGAGATGAAGAGAGGAAGTGATTTGTAACACATTTACATAAACAGATAGAGATAAAAGTGTGTGAATACCTGCTGCCCAGTGTGTGTGTGTGTGTGTGTGTGTGTGTGTGTGTGTGCAGAGGGATCACGCAGTGTAATTGAAACAACTCTGTATAATTAGTAAGAAAAAAAGACAGTTGATTAGCCTCCTAATGTCCTGCTTGTGTTCCCCATTTCCCATTTCTGACACACACACACACACACACACACACACACACAAACAATCAGCCGCCATCACCATTATCACCACCATTATCTGCTCTGTGTGTGTGTGTGTGTCACCAGTGACAAACAGCAGCACAGCTTCTGCATCATGTACAAAACACTGCTCCCACTTTGGTGTTTCTATACTTTCGAGGTCCTGGAAATAAAAAAAACACTTATTTCCTTTAGAGAAAAGCAGGATTTAGCATCAAACTACATTTGACGACACTAACAGTCTCTTAAACTCAATATATCTATATATTGTAAATAAATAATAATAATCTTTTATAAATATTTATACTGCAGGACTGAATTTTCAATCAGCTTTACACACTGTCAGTTTAACTCTATACATATTGTCATATTGCTGCTGCACTTATCTAATAAACAATATTAAACCAATGTTGGCAAAAACATGAATCCTGCTGGTGAACACAACACTCAGCTCCAGTCTGTTTTCATGTACGTCAGCTACTTATCAAGCTGAAAATTTGTTCTTTTTAATTCCGCTGTGCCTGTAACTCGACGTGCTCTCTGAAATAAAACTGTGTTTTATGTGACGACAGTGATTTTGCTAGTTAACATTAACAATATTTTAATCTAGTTTAATTTTTTTGCTGCTGTGTTATCATTTTTCAATGGTTATAATTAACCTTTGGACTCACTCTCATGCTCCTGTGTTTTATGCTTTATTGGCCTTGTGAACTCTATTATTATCATTGTTTTGTTTGAATTCATTAAATTTGAAATACTCACTGTTTACCATTTTTTCTTTCTATTGTTTGTGCTTGGTTCCAAATTTTTATTAACTTCAACATTTTATTAACTTTTTTATTAACTTTTACACACTTTATCAACACGTACTGATCTGTAAAGCACTTTGAATGGCATGGACCTGTACACAAGGAGCTTTAGAAATAAAGTTTTACTTCAGTTGACAGGTGACCCTGGACATCCTTCCTGTGACTAATGACAAACAGGTAAAAGCAGAATGATGGAGCCTGCGCCTCAGTAGTAGCGTGTCCACCCTTTTTAAGGCACTACACAAAATCATAAAGGGAAGAAGGAAAGAGAGTTGGACACACACAACTTTAACTGCTTTTCAAAGGGGCAGAATCCCAGCGCTCAGAGTGACCTGCAAATGCACCAGAGTTCAGTTTAGGTGACACAGTAAAGGGAAGGATTAAGGTGTTAAGCACCTTAAATTAAAGGAAGCCAGCTCCTGAGGTGGATCATTGATTTGTATCAATGTGTTCTCCACAGGGACACACTGTGTTTGGAAAGTCAAGTAGGTCCTAGCCTCCTGTTTCTTCAACCAAATAGCTCATGTACTGTAGAAACTGTGTGTTTTAAAGTGGTCCTTCATTATCACGAGTGTTACAGAACTACAAACAAACTTCAGGTTAACCTGAGCTACTTACAGGAAGCCAGACTGTCAATCTTGCGTCTCCTGATCCGATGTCAGTGATATTTTAAAAAAGACAGTGCAGTGGTCTCATATTCTCTCCAAAATGTCACCATCCATCATGGCCTAGATTTCCAAAATTCCAGTCAACACAGGTGTAGACTGAAAATGAAGTTTAGCAGCATTTTAATCCTTAATCTGATAAATCTGTAAACACAGCCGAGCTTAAGTGTGACCACGCAAATAGTTCACACCGGGAAGCAGCCGAGAGACAAAAACTCTTCAGTGACAGACTTGCACTGACTTTAGTTGTGCGTTAGTTATTGTGGCAGCAGACAGGGTGGGTGGGTGCGAGACGCGGGCCGCGACTCGTTGACAGTGATGGCAGCCTTAACTGCAACACAAGAGTCAGCCGATTACACAAGTGGTGGAGCGGCGGAAAGCTGCTCGGCCCTGTGACACACAGAGATGCTGAGGAGGTATCGAGTGGCTCAGCTGAAGCCCAATTTAGTTGTTTTCTCTGGGAAAGTGGCTCATTTTAAGTCAAGTTGAGTCTAATTAAAGCTGTGCAGAGAACTGCCTGCGATCAGGCTGCAAGCGAAAGTAAAGATGATACGGAGAAGTGTCTGTGAGTCTGTGTCTATTTTTGTGAGGCACCAGTTTAAGAACTACAAAGTGGGACCGATTTGTCCAGTCCTCACTTCTTTAAAAGCCTGTTTAAGAACCCAGGCTTGTGTTGACACTAGATTTAAAAAGCAGAATATGTTTGAAAAGACGGGACATCTTTGCAGTGAGGACATTTTAAAATGAGCTAGTTTTTGTAAAGTCCCAAGATATTTTCAAAGAGAGGTCTTAAAGAAAAGAGAAGAAACTGAAAAGCTAGAACACATAGGACATTTAAGGACAGTGAGGATGTTTTAGAGAGTGAGCAGGTGTTGAGAGAGACTGGGACAAGTGAGGGACATTTTAGAAAGTTAATATGTTTTTGCAACAGATACAGATAATGCGGCATTATTTGTTAAATGAGGACATTTTTGTCAAAGAAGGAGATTAGGAAAATGGGGACATTTCAGGACCTTGACCACATTTAAGATTGATGAAGACATTTTAGAAAATGGTCTTATTTATTTTAAGAGTCACAAGAGTCAATTTGTGAAACTGTCAATGTGGGAAAATTGAAGTGAGCGTGGATATTTTGGAAAGTGAGGATTTGCATTTTGTCTGTCAGAACATCAACATTTTTCACTTCCTGCTCTTCTGCAAACTTTAAGTTCAACAAACAGTAAAACTTGGGTTTCTGACTTTTCAGCCAAACCAGCCAAGCACACAGGACATAACCTAACGTTAGGTGGACAGTCCACACTGTGACAGACTCCTCTCCAACACTAACCCTGTTGATGAGCTCTCCCACCATGCCGGTCCAGCTGCCATTGGGCTCCGGGGCTCCATACAGCCCATCGTCCACCAGCTTGATCTTGAAGGAGAACTTCAAGATGTCTGCCAGCTCTCGCAGCATGTCCACACAGAAACCCTCATACTGATCGTTACCATGGAAGTCGTGGTAGTTGGACTTTCGCATCACGTACGGGTTTTCCTGTCAGAAGGCAAGTGACAACATCACTGGACGGTTCAAAGAAGGTGACGTGCTGTGTTACGTATACGTATGAAGAGTTTTAATTTACCAGTATTGTGGTGACGATGAGGGTCTTGTTAGCCAGCGTCTCTGATGCGTTGAGGTCCAGAGAGGTGGAGTTCATGGCCAACGTGTTGTTGGAGTACCAAATACCGATCTGTTCATCCAGGAGGAAGAAAGACATAAAAGAAGTTAGAGAAAAATATCACCGAAGTGACATGGAGTGAATAAGGCTGTAAAGACTGAGGTGTCCAGTCAGAACCATCGTCCAAAGACGGGTTAAATCTTCACCCTGGAAACAGCCATTTAGCGAAGATAAAAAATGAATTAATGGATTGAAGATGCTGTAAAATTAAGAAGGATTAAGGATTAGCTGCTAAATTAGTCAAACGGCTGTTGTCAAGGACTTTGAAACATAAACCTACAAATGAGAGATGAAACTGTGAAATATTATGTAAATGTCAATGACAACTAGACATAAAATGACATAAAATGATCTAAACCCTGAACCATGAGGATGTTCTTTGTTATCTAGTGTTTCTGAGGTCAGACCCTAACTTTGAATGTAGTGTCACTGGCTGAGCAGTGCTGTAAATTAGTGCCAGGGACTCCACAGTCTCCACTATTAAAAAAAAAAACTACAACTGAAAGACGGGAGAACGTAAGAGATTGAGGACAAAGGGAAACAGACAAACAAAAAAATCCTAACAGTTTGTTATTACAGGCGAGTAGACAAAAACTGAGACACAGTGGGACCGAGGAAGTTGAATAGACTCCCTGCAGAATCAATGCTGAAATCAGTGGGGGAGGAACTTGCATCTCTCGGCTCCTCCAGCAGGTTTCATCAGCTCATAAATACAGAAAGCAGCATGTCAACAATCACCAACTCCATCACATCCCGTGACCTCATGAACTCACCTGACCTCTTGTTGTGTCTTTATCAGCTGGTGGGACATTAGGTTACCACCATCTGTTTTACAACCTTTCACTTAAAAGAAATGTATTGTGATGATTCTCGGCTTTGAGGCGTTTCCAGGCAACCAGCATTCAAACTCTACGCTAGTTACTTCAGGGCAGTTATTTGCATTAGTCACCACATAAATCAAGGAGACCCCCTCCACTCTGACTGCCCTCCATTCATTCGTTAGAGTGCCCGAGGTCCCGAGAGCGTGTTTGATCCTGCGGTGACTTAGTTAATCTCTGACCTCTTCATGTTCCTCTCAGGTCATAAACACTCAGCCCACGAGTCTGTTTGTATAGATTTTACTGATGGACCAATGAGAGAACTGCTACCTTTGGCACCTTTTCCAGTGTGAGGACAGGCTGGAAACACACACACGTCCATCGGTATCCAGTCTGGGGTCGTAAAGAGTCAACAGCCAACAATATCCCAAGTTTTCTTTAATTTTGCCTCATTCGCAGGATCTGCCCCTCACGCCCCCCATGTCACCACTGACCTCTTTGTGGCCATTGGTGTGCTTTTCCAGGATCTTCAGAGTGTAGTTGGTCCTCTGGCCTTTGCTGTTGAATTCAATGTGACCGGTCAGACCATCATACTCCACCTGAAGGGACGAACAGAGAGAGACCAAAGGTTACTGTTGAAGGCTGACAGAATCAGAGGTGATTCCTAATCGGCAGGAAAAGCCAAAGAGCTGATTTCTGTGTTCACTGTCACTTGGATTCAAGCAAACTTAAAATAGTTTATGTGATGTTCGTATGTTTTTTTTGATTTCTCCATTCAAATTTTCTACAATGGAAATTTTAACATCATCTAGAATCTAAATTGCAACAACTAGAAGAATAAAGGGCCGGTGTCGTCCATCTTTACAAAAAGCAGTGTTAAAGATGATAGTAGTAGTCTGTCAGTTTAATATTTACTGTGTTTGCTACTATCTAACAATTTATTCCTCCTAAAATTCCTAAAAGAATGAAAAGAAATGGATAAAAGTGTTCTACAGTGGATTGGTGCAGCCTTTTACTAAACTGGCCAGTGTCTTGTTGCTTGGTTCATCAGAGATGAACGTGATGCAGACAGTTCAGTGTGGCCAAACATTGGTAAACTCACACCTTTAAATCCCAACTTCCCCATGTTGCCCTGCAAGAGAACAGCAACGTTTTCTTGAATATTGTCATGTCACCGTGTCAACTTCATGACAGAACTATTCACCAGCTCAGAGACATGCTGCAGCTGACTACCATTATCTATTGGCCCTTAGCACACCAGCCATAGTAGTACACAAGTAGCCCTTATATCCTCACGAGCTGGGACCAGTACATCAACCAGTTACCACTATAACAACATTTCCATGTAAAATTTCTGACTTCTACTCTAAATACACACACCAGTATCACCCAGCTGCTGTCAAAGACTCTGAGGACGCTTGAACAAACTTTGCTGTGCCACTTTATGGTTCGACCACGAAAACAAGCAGAGGTACAGTATCAGCGTGTCTGACCTACTGTGGCAGACAGTAAATGTTTGGAGCAGCTAAACCAGAAACTGGGAACTGCAGTTTAATGTGGCACAAAGAGAAAGAGACATTAGTTGATTTCTAAAGGAAGGAGAGGAAAATATGAACAGGACATTAGAAGAAGGAAAAGAGGAAAAACTGACAGTTGATCAGATCAGTGACAGAGCTGCAGGTGCTGTGTGTGTGTGTGTGTGTTTGTGTGTGTGTGTGGGGGGGGGGGGGGGGGGGGAATGAGGGCAAGATTTTTGTGATACATGTGCAGTCAAGCATGCATTTTGTGCCTGAGTTCATGTGAGTAATGTGTTATTGAGTGTACCTAAAGTGTGTGTGTGTCTCTGTGTGTGTGTTTGTGTACGTATGTGTGTGTGTGTCCGACTCAAGATGAATTACATCTCAGAAACTCTGTGGCAAGAGGGACACAAAGAGAGGAAGGGAGAGTGAGAGAGGTCTCTGGATGCTGCCAGGAACAGTAGAGAGATAATGAAGTGATGCACTGAGAGCAGCAAAAAACAATATGAGGAGGGGGAGGGGGGCGTCCTCAATGGACGGCAAAAAACAAGAAGTGGCAGACAGACAAAAACAGACAAAACAGGCCAGAAATAAATTAAATGACAAAGGAAATGAAAGAGAAATGATGGCGGCAGAAAGGAGACGATACAAGCTCCAGGAAGAAATGAAGAGAGAGATCCTGCCTCTCTCTGTCTCTCTGTCTCTCTCTGTCTCTCTCTCTGTCTCTCTCTCTGTCTCTCTCTCTCTGTCTCTCTCTCTGTCTCTCTCTCTCACTCTCAACAACAACTCCAGCTCAGCGTGTTAAAGAGCCACCTTTAAAATGTAACGCGCATCATTTCTTTCCAAAAGGACAAACAGCTAAATTAGAAAACAAATTCCTCATGCTCATGGTGTCCGATCATTCTCAGCCATCTGTTGAGTTTAGGTTGAGTGCTGCCACAGGAAGATGCTGGGATGTGAAAACTATTCGTCCACATGAACCCCCTCCCTTCAGAGCTCTGTGTTTAGTGTCATCATCATGAATGATGACTATTGTCTGAGTGGAGTTTTGTTGTTCTTTTTGTTTTGATGGAGCAAAGCTTTGATTGTTTGTGAGCTCGTCCAAACATGTCTTTAAAATGCATGTCTCCATTTCTGTACTCGCCATGCAGAGATACAGTATCTATGTGACTCGTCTTACTGTGAGGACAGAGTCAGTGTCCGCCCAGACAGGACCTGGAGCTGCTGCATGTCAAAATGCAAATGTTTGACTTTACCCTGATTTTTTACCTTAGTGTCTGATTGAGCCCATGTGTGAACAGAGCAGGATAATATGTGGAGATTGAGCAGCAAGTGAATGGGCTGTGGCTGTTGAGGATTCCATCATGCGACTGGCACAAAAGGAAGCACATGTATGTGGAGGAGACATCAAACATGGTGCACAGGCTGAAAGTTGCTCACTTGGCATCTAGGCCCAAAAGGTTTTTTGGGTTTGGTTCTACATTGTGGTTCTACTAGTGTTTGTGTGCCAGCTTGTCTGTGCACTCACGTTCCATCAAGTGATTTACATTGTGACGACTTCACAAAATAAAGTTACTTTTCTGTGTTCGGGGAAACAATTTAAACAAATATTAAGCCAGATGCAGATTATAAACTGAGGGAGGTTTGTAGTCTGAGATGTATTATGAGCAGTTTCAAAGCACCATTTGTAACTCATTCAATACATCCATGACACTAAATGCTGCAATTTCCACGGCCAACTTTCTGCATCATGTCCTGCCTCTAAGGATGCACCTTCTCACCTTCTTCTCCAAACGGAGTATTCACAGTACACAAGAAAGTGTGTGACATGGATAATCTCCTGCTGCTTTCTACCTGTGTGAAAAGCCACTTGTCCTGATTTTGTATGAGCCAAAGATTCAAAGACGTGAATTATAAGTGAGACCAAACTGATATTAACCCACTGACAATGTCAAAATTCTGGGATTAGTAACTGTGTAATAACTGGATATAGTTTGAAAGTTGCATGTTCTTTACACGGTTTATTGCTGAAAAATACTGTGATGCACATCACCACTGTCCAGAGATTTACACTGTTCCCTGTCTATTTTAAGATGAAGGCCTATGAGGAATATCTGCCACAGGGGCAAACTGGGGCTCCATCCACAGAGAGGACAGGGAAGAAAAAAGGTGATGAGTGTTTTTGTCTGTGTGTGTGTGTGTGTGTGTGTGTGTGTGTGTGTGTGTGTGTGTGTGTGTGTGTGTGTGTGTGCGTGTGTCTGTGTGTGTGTGTGTGTTCACCATGCGTAGGTAGTTCATGAGGCTGGTTCCATGCTGCCAGATGAGCGGCGAGGTGCAGCTGAGCGGCTTCACTCCGATCTCTTGACTACGGTTCAGCTCCTGCACGGCGCTCACCACCACGTGCACAGCATCAAACATTAGGGCCGATGACAGCTGCAGCACAAAAACAAATCAGATAAGAAGCTGTATTTATTTCTTTAACCCATCTTCCACTGAGAGTTTGGCCATATTGAAGAACCAGCTGTCTCACATTAACAACAGTAGACACAAAACTGTTTTTTAAGTAAGAAGTTACTCAGACTTCTCTTGTTTCACTTTAATTTGAAGGGGATTAAATTAATCACATTCATTGTGCACAAGAGTGGGTAATGAAAATTCTTCCTCTTTCTGAATTTCCCGTTATTTGCAGATGAGGGAAAAAATCCACAAATCAGCCAAGGTCCCTCTTTAAAGCTGCATACGTTGTTTTGTGACCACTAGAGGGCAGTAAAACAGCAAGACAAGCAGACTGATGGCTAATGTTTGAGCAACCAGCTGAATACGTCCTCACCCAGAACACTTGGAGCAACATTATCTCCCGAGTGGAGTTGACTGTTATGTTGTGTTTATTTTTAGAGCTTATTTGTCCGGAAACACTCATGAAGGAACCTGGTGAAAAACCAGGAGCAAAAACAGGCTTAAAAGTCTCCACATAGCTGCAGACGAGGTGACAATCTGTCTTTTGATTGTATAAAATCCATGCAGACCGTGAATCCTACACAGACAACAGGATGGTGCTCTTACAGGTATAAACGTTGGTGGGGGGCTGGTGATAACACCGGAAGGACAAACTGAATCGCTCCTGCAATCGGCGGCGTTCAGCATGCGGCTCATACGGCTCAGCGATCCTATCACAGTCTGACGTTCTGGTCTGTTTGGTCAGTTGTCAATCAAACCGACACTCAGAGGGAATCAGACAAAACTGTATGGAGGCAGAGCTGCGTGGGCTGCCGACAGCTGATAAAAAAGATGGATGTATGGATGTTTGACTGAGTGTGATTGGAGTCGTCTCCCAGTCGATAGTTTCAGGGCTGGATGAAGATAACTAATTACAGTTTGAAGAGAGAAAGATAGAGATGGCAAGAGTGAAAAATGACTCCACAGGAAGCTAACAAAATGTGTACGTCCTTTCTGTTCAGGAATGTAGTGTAGCACAGTACTACATTGATTTCCCACTGATTTTTTTGTTGAGGCCAGAGAAAATAATGACAAAGGAAAATGGACAAATTACTACACAGTAAAACTCACAGGGAATTCGGCCCATATGGCTCCTATTTCACAATAAGCCGCAGCAAAAAGTAACATCTACATTTTAACAACAAATCATTGTGCTGCAGGGGACGTCTTTTTTTTTTTGAAGTTCAAATATAAATTTAAATTGAAAGGTGCCAGAGCTTGTGCATGTGGCCTTTGCACCATCAACCAGAAACCATGAAGTTGCTACAAATATTGTTCAAAGCCAAAAGTTTTTAACGATTTCGAAACGAGGCATTTTGGGGCCTTGCAAAAATATAAAGAAATCTAATAGAAAATAATCGATTTTTCTAATATTTTGTGTGGTTCACTGTTTGACTGTTGGGGCAGCAACCTGACAGCTTTTCTAGCAAAACTATATAAATTTCAACCAGGAGCATTTAAAAAGTGTTTTTTTTATTTTATTTTATGACTGACAGCTCTGTGCAGCTCTGTTGACTTCTTCTGTTGTTTTTGTGTTGTTGAAGTGCTTCTTTAAGATAAAAAGGACCATTTCTTCTTTTTGGCTAAATCTAAAATTCAGTTTGTGCATAAACTAGTTTAGTTTAGCAGGAAAATAATTTGAAAACGTTGTGAATTACAGTAAACCTTAATTATGAAAGTCAGGAACAGCATTGTCAACCTAATCAAGAGTTAACCATGAAACATTGCTATGACAGTTGTCTACAACGGTTCCAGGAGACACTATAAAAGTGACAGACATTTAGATTTGGTAAAATTATTTGCAGTTGCTGTTTTTTCGCAGCACGTTTCTTAGTGCTGCTCATGTGTTGTCAAATTGGTTCAGTTGTTTTCGTCTATTTGCGTGTTTTTTTCTCGACTTACAGCATTTTGAACCTCAGGGCCACCGAGTTGTGGAGAAAACAACGAATTTAGAGAATGACAGAACTTGTCCTTTATTAAATGAAGAATGGCTGGTGAATAGGTGGGATACTTAAACCTGCCTAAGCCTAGTTTGATATATCAAATGAATTTGATAAAAACAATAAAACAAGCCAGAAGCTGAAGGACTTAACGAGTAAAATCTTTGTCCAGTCAGAGACGGTTACAAATGGAATATTTGATTATCAAATAATGGCCACAATCATCGAGATTATCCGTTTTATTATACTGGATAAAAATCATGCAGCTTTTAACGGCAAATGGAAATTTAAAAGCCATCTGCTCAGGTGTTATTACTCTGTGGAGATGAGAGTTGCAAATGAGACAAACAAAACCTCAAGAGATTGATTTGTCCTGACGGCTCTGTTCATTATGGAGGAGGGAGACACAGAGATAGTTAAAGATTGAAGCAAGGAGATGATCCCGAGCCTCTATTGAGCCCAGTCTAACATCTCTTAAACATATTTCTTCTAATATACATTGACTTTATAAATCTAAGTGGGAGGATGGATGAGTGGATAAATGAACTAATTGCAGTTTTATCGCACGGTCTCCTCCATTCACTGAGCTGCAGAATCACACACTCTGGCTCCTGCTAAGTACAATATTTGCTTCAATCTGCCAATTTGATTTTATCTGTTTGTCCTGTTACTGTGCCATTAATACATTTAATGATGCTATTTCTTTGTCATCAGTGTCGTGGGCTAAATTCCAACTCCAATCAACTGTAAAGTAGAAAAGAGCAAACCACAAAACAACTTAGTCAAACTGTGCAAACACACGGGCAAAGAGTTTACCGGGCTGTGTAAAGAGTGACATCATTCAACCATCTTTTGTGTTTGGATCAAAGAAGGACTTGTAGGATTAATGTCAACTGTCAAAGACGTAGCACTGTTATAACATGTTCAGCTCCTCCTCTCACGATGAATCCAGTCAACAGGATTTCACCCATCCAGCTCCTGATTCATAGCTGTGCTAATGCGTCTGAGCAGCAATGACAGCGAGGGAGGTTCTAATGAGAACCGTGTTCACTGGGGAACGGTTCCTTCGAAAGCTGCATTCGAGCATCCAAAGACCAATTCAAACACTCCTTCAAATGTGGCCGTAAAAGTCGGCCATCTTTACCCAGGCAACAAAGGCTGCAGCAGGATCCCTTGTGGCCCAACAGATTCTTTGTGCACCACTGACAAAAAGTGAATATGGTGACATCATTAAAAAATAACAAAAAACAAAGGGCCCTTTAAACCTAAGTTACAGCTTCTTTAAAAAAACATTAGCCACTAGATCAACTGCCCACATCCACCTTGGAACAGCTGGTCACACAAACAGAATATCGTCCATAGACCAGAATGTCTCATTTCAATTCAGCCACTGAAGACACAGTCTGCATAGTGAACAGTCTTTGGATGCAGCCACTGATTTTAGACACAGCCAAAATGAGTCAACAATGAAGTTTGTGATTAGTATTTTAGACGTTTAAGCTTCGGTTCAGGCTGTAATGAGCTTAAATTATGAACATTAACACTGTTTAACCTTTATATAACAAACTAAATATTTAAGATGTAGGTAAATAGAACTTTTACTTTTATTCTGTCTCTCAGCGTGTAGGGAAATGCTTTCCTCACCGCTGGTCCAGGGTACGGGCTGATATCACAACCTTCCCTCCAGGACAGGTTGAGACTCCTGATGAACTCCAGGTAGAAAGGGTGGCTGGTATTCAGCATGGAGAAGCCCACAATGTTAGACTGATCGTCCACCACGCCGTCCAGCCGGAGCAGAGGGAAGTCCTGGCGACAAAAAGACACAGAGACAGACAGAGCAAATGGAAGATGAAGCGAGGACGAGGCAAAGGAAGTTACATCTTTCCTGTGTGATGTACTGTGTGTTTACAGCCGTTTGAGATGGCAGCAGGATGAAAACATTCCACCAAATGAAGGATGAAAGAAACGCGGAGGGAGGAGGAGGACGGAAAAAAAAAACAAAGAGCATGATTGGGGTTTTGTTTTGCAGGCTGAACAGCATCAAGTTCAGTTTTTAAATTCAGAGCAAGGTAGGGCAGAAAAAAAAAGGTAGAAAAAATGGACATCAAATGCTGGGGAATTTCAAAGAACTTCAAATAGTACTTGAAGGTAAGTTGGCGTCACGCTGAGCTGTGCTGCTGAAACAAACCAGAATCAAACTGGTTGTTCTGCCCTCGGAGGATTCCTGTTTACTCTGCAAATGCTGATGATGAAACATTTGGCTTTAGCTGGGAAGGTTTTCTGTTTAAGCAAATGCTACAAGCTTCACAGACACATTCAAAAGATGATTCACCAATCAGATACTTGAACTGCAGATTTTACCTTGTACTTCAGTTGAATTTGTGCTAGTGCTAGTATTTTTTATCCAAGGTTCTATTTACCAGCACTCTACCTTCAAGATAAAGGCTCTGCCCTGATCGGCATCTCAGCATCTTAGCATTAAAGAAGGCAGCCATTTGCTAATTAGCACAAACAGTAGAGCAGAGTCTGATCCGAATGCTTTTAGTTATGCAGGTATTTGGTAATAACGCAAGAATGTTTCATATTATTAATGTGACCTAAAGCTGAGGGGACACCTGAAGACCAGCAAAGACTTTCAAAGACTTGACTGTTGAAACACAAACTGACACAGATTTCTAGCCTCTCACGCACATGACGACTGAGTAAACTGGAGGCAACACATTTAACTGGATGCTCTGGAGAGAGAACATGGCTGGCGGCAACCAGGCACATTCTGACTATTTAATGGAACAATTTGTGCAGAAACAGAACATACAACGAAAAAAAAGCATCACAATCATGGATATGAGGATGAGAAAAACGTGCACTATAGGCTCTACAGAGGCACTAAGTTCAGGGAAAAGCTGTAGTTAGTGTAGTTTTGCCACAGCTGTCGCACGGTCTTAAATATTAAACATGTTTTAAAAAGTTTTTGTGAGAATGAGACTGAGACAAAAGACTAGAAGCTTTACACAGCACACTTAACAATTGTCTCTGCTGTCTGTCGGCCCCTGCTAGGTCGGACTGGCACTAACCAGAGCTAACTACGTTACGACCAAAGCACTTTCATGATTGGCCGTACAGTTCAGTGTTTGCCCGTCGTACAGGTGACTTAGATAAAAAGTCAGGACCATTATAGAGCCATCAGCTCTGCGCTGTAGGTAGGTTTTATGTGATAGGTGTTGAAGTGGTTGGGGGTGTGAATAAGGGGAGATAGAAGGATTAATTGTTATATGGCGGCGAACAATCCTGAAGTTCACGGTTTGATCCCCAGCTTCTCTGTTCACATTTCTATTCTTTTGCAAATGTTTTCATGTTATTGTCTTTTTATTGTTACATTTCAGATGAATTTTAAAAAGTTTACAAAGATTTTTGGCCAGGACTTATGAGTCTGGACCACAGTTTTGGATGGATGGCATTATTATTTGGCACCATCTCCTTTAGGGTAAAAATAATCTGGAACGTAATCTATCCAGTCTGCAGAAACTGTCTGTTTTCCCATCACTTTTAGTTTAGTTAAACATCCTGACAATATTCAAACTGTGGAAGCTTTTGTAGCCAACTGCTGACCTGTATTTGAGGTTAATTTCTTTTTACAAATCCCACAGACACTTATTTACTTAACCACGTCTCAGTCTGTCGGGAAGCTGCGGCTTGTGTTGTTGTTGTTGCCAGTTACAAAATCAATTTTAGCTCCAGCCAAGTCCACTGTCAGACCGTGGGCCTGCCAGCCGTGAGGAAGAGGTGCTGGCTGGAGGAGCCAGGGCGGCCGAGCCAGCTCTGCTGAGGGAGGAAACACTGCGACAGCGTCCCACAAGGACACCGGTGATGCTGTGACTGCAGCACACGACATGTGGAAAGAACCAGGTTTTCAGTAGCAGATCAGGGCATTACAAGGTCAGTTCAGTGCACAAAAGATGTAGCAGTTTAGATTTATGTTGGACAGCAAACACTGAGACTTAAATTCCACCCCTTGTCCTTCATTGCACCAGCTTTGGTAGATAGTAAGCACTGGATACCAGGAACTCCCCACAGGACCTGCTGTTTGGGAGATGCTCTGATCCCTGTCACTGGGTCATCACAGTTTGGCCTATGTCAAATAATCACATGACAGCATCTTCAAAAGGAATATTAGTGTAAGCCCCAAACCGGAGCCACAGCTTAACTTCATCTGTGGAAAAAATGTGCTTATTACAGAAACAGAGGAGCTGAAAATTCAACTCAGTGTGAGTCCAGGAGTTGGAGAGAGAAGCAGGCAGCCAACTGCCAATCACATCAGTCAATCAACGCCCACTCGGAGGATTTCTAAGCCTTTAATAAAGCCTCAAATTGTAATAATGAAGCAGTGATTCTGAAACTAAACATCGCCCAACCTTGTGTTGGCAGAGGCCTGACTCTTAATCCAAGTTATTTTAAACAGAGTGAGGAATCCCACTGAACTTTCTACGGCTGTTGTGAACTAGTTTTCCTTTCTGGCACAGTGTTCCTAATAACTAGTAATGATAAATTTGCCAAAAGCCTTAAAAGAACTTGTAGCACTTTCCAAGGATTAGTGTTAAAACTACAGCTTTTCTATTTACAGAGACGTCACCTATAAATGATAACCTCAGGGCTGTGATCAGAGGAGTCGGTTCTTTGCTGATGACACAGTTTTATGTCTCGTAATGACAAATTGATGCTCTTTTTAAACTGGGTGTTTTACAGCTCCACCAAGTAAAATGGGTGTTTTAGCTTAGTAGGTTCAAGGCTTCACAGAGAGAAACAGATCACAAAACGAAGTCTCAACTATATTTGATCACCATAAAAGCATGTTCATGTGTGGCCCATCAACTCGATATCCAGCAGAGACTAGGGAATTGTAATGGTCTCCTGACTGAAGTTTTTTTTTGTCTTGGTTTAAATTGATTCTTTTTCCATTTTACACATGATAATCTCTATTTTAATTTGTTTCCATTCTATTTTAGCCCATTTATTTTGTTAAATCTTTTACATAAAAAAAATGTTACTCTCAGATTATTATTTTTTCCTGTTCACAGTTGTCTCATTATCAGTCATTTGCAACATTACACCCACCTTTATAAAAGTTACGTGAAAATAAAATTTACTGTGACTGATTGTAAGAAAAAAAGTATATTATTGCAGCAGAAGCTACGTTTATTCTGATATTTTATTTACTTCCAGCCAAGGCTGATTGGCTTGAGGGATTCTTCTTATTTTATAGAAATGAAGGACCTGACTCTGGCAGCTTTCAGACATCTTGTAGCCAAACAGCAGAGGTGAAGACACACAGCGTCTGTCTTGTGAAACTTGTCTGTCAGCAGACCGTGTTTAATACAAAGTTAAAGGCAAGTCAAAGCCAGCGCTGCAGGTGTGCGAGTGTGGGAAGTGGGGGAATAATATTACTTTTGGTCCTATCCAGAGTTCTGCTGCAGGGGGGAGGATGGCGTTTTCGTCCTTGGGTTTGTGAACATGGTGTGAAGTGCCCTTGTGAACAGCTCTTTTAAAATCTGTGACATGACTGTGTTTAGAGACGAGGCAGGGATAGAGACGAGTTATTATCCACCAAGTCGCTTCGCACAAGGGCACGACACCGGACACTGAAATTATAATGATGACAAACGGCAGCAGGATCAGCATGCATCTTTAATGAGGAGAGAGACTGGGGGTAAAGAGGAGATATATGAAGGCTGGGGGTGAGGGGAGGGAACAGAGGAAGGGGGAAGACCGGGTGAGACAGTGATACCTGGATAGTTTTGGGATGGGACCTGGAAACAGCCTTATGAAAAAAACAAAGATTTGTCTACTAACAAGTGGAGGTGATTGCACTGAAAGGAAAAGGGAGGTGGGGGGGACACATGCAAAGAGAAGCACAGAGAAAACTACAAATACAGCCTCACAGCTGGATGCCTCAGCCTACCGCTCAAATTGTAGTTCACATGCACGTCTTTCCAGACTAAGCAGTGCACTAGACAGAAATGACAAGAGGCTGTTTGTGCCTGATGTAATGAAATTCCCTCCAGGTGTTTCTGCGATATTATGCTGATGAGAATGAGGCGCACATCGGTCAGACACGAGCTTGACTTTTGACATTGAACCTCCTAAATCCCTCCAGTTCATTCTGGAAATCCCCTGAAGATGTTATTTATTAGAAAGAGTCGGGGGTATGGAAGGATGGATCACCTGAAAATACACTGCCTCAGGCTACAGCTGCTGCCAGCACCGAAACATAATAAGGGGACAGCATTTCTAAGAATAATGAACAGGTGGAGACAAAGGAAACAGAACGAACCAAAGGAAATAAAGGAGAAAAAAAACTAAAGAAGATAGAAAACAAAAGGAAGCAGAAATGAAAATGAGAAGAAGACAGTAGAGAAACATGAAACTCAGAAGGAGGATTGGGAACGGGAAGAGATAAAAAAAAGAAAGGGAGAGGACAGTATGGGGGAAGAAATTGAAATGAAATGGAACCATCTGAAAGGAGAGAAAAAAGGAAAGGGGTTAATGAATAGGTTAAAACATAGGATATCAGACTGATATAAAGGAAAGGCCACAGGAGGGGGGGAAGGAAAGAACAGCCAACAGAAAAGTACAAGAGAACTAAGTGAAGCAATGGAAATAAAAAAAAAAGAAAGAAATGGAATCGGGAGACAAGAGGGAGGAAAGGGAACGAGAAATGGGCGGAAAGAAATCCAGCGACTGCTTTTGTACAAAAAAGTACAAAAGACAAGGATCGTCATCTGAGGATGAATGGATGCAGAACAAAAGAAGTGAATTTTAATGGAAGTGGAGTGTGTGAGTGGAGGGATTGTCGAGTCCAGCTGAGTGTCTCCTGATGGAAGTAAAGACGAGGCACAGAGCTCTTACCATGGTGGTGAGAATGTACTTATAGAAGGCTGACATCATGCCCAGCTCGTTCGCCTGCAGGTCAACAGAAGAAGAAGAAAGAGCCAGTGTCAGCGCTGCGAGAGCAGAAACATGAGTCACACACTATTAGAGGACGGAGCTGCACTGTCCCAAATTGGAGACAATTATGTTCCACACTGACCATGTGCGCCTGAGCTGTTCCTGTCTTTAATAACATGAAACAGCGCTTACGTGTCTCTGAATACGACTACAGGATCTGTCAGCAGATGAAAAGCTGTTCAGAGAAGTTTAGTGTGGTAATTATGAGCAGGAGAATAATGGCTGGAGGAGTTTGCTCTAATTGGCTGATGTGCAGGTGAAAAGTCTGTGGACGTCTAAATTATACTCATCAGGGGGTTATATGGTCATGTGTTACCCAGCATTTAAGCTTTTCATTCAGAACTGGCTGAGTCTCAACCTCACACATCTTTTCACCTGCACGTCCCAGACTCAGCTCCAGCTGAAAGCAGGGTCTGCACTGAGGCTGCAACCCCCACACGAAGGGTGGGTGGTTTTCCTTCTTTAGTTACTGTTTGCATCATGGTGAATGGCTCTGGCTTCATCACACAGGACACAGCCACAACCTCTCCTGCCTGCTCAGCCTTTACACATGCGGTAACCAGGCCCTGACAAGCTTAAGCCCAGGAAAGTGTGACAAACCAGCGCTAACACACACGGGGACGAGCTTTGGGCTTCAGCGTTGATCAGAGTTGTTCATGAACCGATCACAAAGCAGACTCAGTGCATCTTCACCTGTGGGTGTTATACACGATCCTGTGGAGTCTGACGGACTCAGAACTTCTTTCACTGCTGCTTGTGTTAATAGGTGGACGTGCTTTATGAGGGACATATATTGAAACTTCATGTAACAACAACCATAAAATAAATGTAGCTTCAACACAACAACAACTTTCAGGTTTGCTTTGGTTTGAGCCGTGCTGCAGTATCAATACAGATACTGAGGGAAGTTCCCTCAGTTAAACAATAAATAATAAAATCTCCGATGGCCCTGACCTTCCTGAGGATGTGGTATGAGATGGAGGCGTTGGCGTCGATGATGATGGTGGCCACTTTGTCATCCCGGATCTCCTTCAGCAGCGGGGTGGGATCCAGACTGTCATCCAGCATCCGCACTGACAGCGTCTCCCTTGAGATGAGGAAGCGACGGACCAGCTCCTCCAGTCGCAAAAGACCTAAAGGGCAGGAAAGGAAGCGCGAACAACACACACCTTTAATAAATATGTCAGCTGTTGGACAAAAGCACAAAAGCTCAGTTTAAACGTGTGCGGTGTCGTTCATAAATGATGCTTGCTGCTGTGTCCAGGTTGTTTAAATCTGCTTTGACTTGGAAAAAGGTTCCAGAAATGGATGGAAATTTCCATTGTTGTCCGTATTTCTAAGAGTTTAACAAAAACCTTTGTGTAGAAACTATTCACATGCATTAGGATTATTTAATGGATTAAGTTTGTGGCCATTGAAGACCAAGTTCAAGTACATGTACTGTTTACGTTTAACCACAGCCAATGTCCATCAGAAATGTGGTTCAATAAGGTCGAAGTATTGATATAAAAATGAGTTTAGAGGAAGGACAAATAGTTTCATTGTAAACATTTTTCCTGAGGACCTTTTAGAAAAGGCTGCTCTGCTTGCATCATCTGGGTTTTAACATTCAGGGCCGGCCGTCCTGTTTCCTCGTCGCTTCCTGACAGAGGCAGCGCTCGTGCCTCGACTAATGGCGTTGGTGGGGCTACTGGGTTTAACTGGCCCACAACAATACAGGTCTGTTAAACGCTGCCAGGCAGAGGATAAGGCTTAAGACTGAGAGAGAGAGAATAAATAAATCAGAGCATCTTTACACCGCTTACACTCAATAATCCAGTTCATCAGAGACGCTCTAATCTAGTCTGAGGACTCTGCTAATCCACAAACTGACTGATACACATGGAGACTGACTGAATGTTAAACTGGCTCGACCAGGTGATCGATTTATGAATTAAATACATGGCTGAAAACCGTTTTTTAGGATCCCAACTGTGCCTTGCTGTTCCATTTCAGAGAAGGTAATTGTATTCTGGAAAAAACTGATCATCAGTAAAATTAGAAAAACGTCTCATGCAGAAATTTCAGAGAGAGTAGATTCACTGCGACTCAGAGGACGAATTCATATCATAGGATTTATAGATTTGTTTCTTTTAAGGAGGAGATAAAGGAATGGAAACGTGAAATTCTCTTTATTAAAGGCAGAAAATAAAGGAGAAAAGCTCCTAATGTGCCTGAAATGATTCGTCCTCTGGGGAGTATGAATAGGCTGAGGACATTTTGTTGCTGGATTTGTTTTCTAATGCAACGTTGGGACTGATTATGGTGATAACAGGAAGGTCACAGTCAATAGAAACATCTGGCAATAACCACCTGGTGTGAATGTTTTGGCCTTATCAGCCTATAAACATGGCTTAGTAGGTCATTACTCTACCTACCAGAACCACAGTAGCAGGTTATTATGCACCAGATGTTGGCTCTGGTTATAATAGTACAAGGGGACGACAGTGATGTTACACTAAGCATTTTATCAGGGTTACTCAGGTCCGAAGTCACCACTTGTATCATTCCAAATAAACCTACTGGCCTTCTTAACCGATGCCCATTGATGACGCTCAAATCAGCAAATGCTAAAATATTTACAGTTTCAAACTCTAACAACAGGCAGAAATCACTCAGAATAAAATAATGAACACTGTCAAAACATCATGACACTGATACGTGTGGATGCCCAGCGCCGATCTGACATTTGCCGTTTTCCTCTAGTACACGTTTCAGACTCTCCTTCTCAAAAGAATTTTAAAAAAACTTGTGATGAATGAAGAGTTGTCAGTTTTCCCTGACAACAGTTTCAAATTTCACACTGTTCTACACTTTAAAAGAAAAAGACAAAAAGGGAAAACAATGCTTTGTGTTAACCATTCATCATCCACACTTAGGGAACAAAACCACACTGAGTCTGGTTCTTTTGGTCGGTGGTCGTAGACAATAAAACACCAACACACATAACGTGCTGCACATTTTAACATTCGTCAGGGCAGAAAAACTCAACAGTGTGTTGTATGAAAGTATGGTTCCTCTGATTTTACCATCACAGGTTAGTTATTTATTCATAATATGAACACAGCACAACCCTGCATGTCCGTTTGCATGACCCAACTGCAGTACAGCACAGTGCTCGGCACTTCTAGAAGTATCACAACTCCAAATAAACATGAATAATCAACCAGGAGCATGACTTCAGCTCATAAAGTCAACAGACTGCGCAGCGGTAAAGCTACAGCTGCTGTGAAATCACATCAGCAGCACCGTAGACATGAAACGCAGGAAATAAGCGGAGAAATGAGGGATGGGAAGCCACACAACCACACACACAGACTCACACTCTGCTTTGGCACAGATGAGGCTGGCCGCCGGGTAGCCAAAGGAGCGCAGGATGGAGCCGATGGCCAAACTCAGGTCCTCGTTACTTGGGTAGAGTGTCACCGAGGCGAAGCGAAGGTACGGAAGCTTCAGGGTTTCCTCCGGACCGATCTTCACATGAGGGATCTGAGGGGCGAAGGCAGGAGGACGAACAGTTAGTAGGATATTAACAAGGGAAAGTAAGTAAACAGTGCCAGTTCAGGAGGTTCCAAAGGAAAATGTAGAGGAGACGAAACAGTAAAACTAAATAAAGAACAAAGGATTTGAAAGATAAGAAAAAGAGGGGAAATGAACCCAAAACAAAATGAACCAAAATAAGAAGAAAAAGAATAAGGGAAGAGGACAGCAGGTGATGACATCCAAAAAACCCAACCAAGCATACAGGCTTTAGTTCAGAGAGCGAGAAATGAAAGTTTTAATCAGACGCTGGCTGATAATAGAGTCTTTGTTCAGCTTCAAAAAGAAAATCTGAAACATGGAGCAAAGCCTCGATCATCAGTGAAATTAGAAAAGTGTTTCATGCAGAAATCACACAGAAAACCCGTGTTCCCGTCCACTTGGAGGATATTGGACTGTAGGGACCCAGACAATAAAGAAGAAGCCGTCTTTGAGGTGGAGGAACCTGGACAGAGCCGCTCCTCCACAAACAGAATCAACAAACAAACTGATGGGATTTACTTTGCTGTAATTAGAACTCAAGTAAAGGTCCTGGGACCGACTGTGTTTTGTCCAGGAGCAGTTTGACGTGTGGTTAGTTAAATGAGGCTTAAGAAGTCAAACCACGACTGCTTAACCAACCGGACCACAGCTCTGCAGCTTTAAACTGACAAATTAATGAGGAACTGAAAAATTAATCACATCACTAATGAATAAGAATCAGGTCAGAGGCCAAATGTCCTTTGTGATTGGACGCTTAGTGATTTCCCCCCAGTTCACACCTGCAGAGGTTTGAAACGGGGAAGCGTAATTAGCTCAGCTGGGCCTCGCTCTGATCTGCAAAGCTTATTTTAAATCCGAGCTGAGAATCCAATAAAATGATCCCTGTCAGGCAACAGGAAAAGGATACGAAGATGGCTGGAGGCTTAGAGGGAGATAGAGATGGACCCAACTGATGCGGAGTCACTCAGGCAGGAAAACAGAAGTTAAAGCCTTTAAAAACCTATAAAGAGGCTGTGACACCTGCTGCCTCAGGGGCGCGAGTGGAAGCGTTAATGAAATACTACTTGTTGCTCGCTGTCAGCTGATGTAACTGGGAGCTTTCTGTTGCACATGTCACTTACCTCCTTCTCCCCACAGATGTGACTGATGGTGGACCCGGACGCGGGGCTGGAGGCGGGTCCGATGACAGAGACCACGCCCTTTGGCAGGATCTGACACACTGAGGTAAGAAGCAGAAGCAGAAACAAAGTTTTTATCCTCACAGGATTTGGACAGGCGTCATGTAGAAAACCTGAGAGGCCAAACTCAGAGACCTGATTTGTGTTGTGTTGTTGGGGCTGTTTGCAGCCTGAATACGTGCAGGACTGTTCATATGAATCCATCATATCTGTGAACAGTCAGCTCTGACTGCTCCACGGCTACATGGCCTCATACACCTCAGGTACTGAAACCCGTCAATCATTGTGAGCATGAAGGTGTTTTTTTTTTTGTATATTTAACATTGGGCTTATTAAACAATAGTATTGTGTTGACCAGTGAGCAGTTTCCCTCTCAAACAGACAATACGATCCACCCGGGAACATCAGGATGTTTCTTATTAAACTGCTGGCAGATCAGAATCAATACATCTTCAGCAGGTGTTGGTGCAGATATGGTGACAAGCACTGGTTTAAATTATTAACAATTCTTTCTCTGTTGTAGGTTGTAATCACTGAGAAAACAGGCTCCTGCTGCTGCACGTGCTGATATTTCTGTTTTTTCTACTGTGACACATGTATTTGTAGTCGTTCGGCCATTTTTCAGCATGTTTCCCTTCACACATGACTCGTGTGCCTCCTGGTGCGCGGCACAGAAAGTGTGCGGAGCTTAAAGTGCAGCTGCTCCATTATTCAGCTCATTGTTAAGTACAAGTTGCGGCTTTATTGCTCTGCTTCGTTCTTAGGTTCACTGGAAATGTCACGGGGACGTGAGGGAAGGCTTCCCGCCACACTTTACGGTGGATAAAAAGGACAGAGAAGAAACAAGGTAAAGGACAGAGGCTTACTCGTGTCAGTGGTGTCATACTGGGAGTCTTTCTGCAGCTCGTATACGTCCACCTCCACCCTCGCCTGGGAGGCCCCCTCCATCATACTGTTGATGTTCTCCCTCGCCAGGGCCAGTGCCAGACGCTCACCACGACCACACACTGACTGGTCATCCAAGATGGCCGCTGGAGAGAGGGAAAGAAACCAAGATGAGAAACATAAACAAAACATATTTTTATGCTTAAATAGACATTTTTAGACCCATTGAAGTGATTCTCTTAGGTATAAATGTATTTTCCACATGATCCAGAGTTGAAGTCCTGCACAGGAGGGAAACACACAATGTGATTTAAAAACTATAGTGGCCTCATTTACATGCATTTAAAATTCTTCCAAGATAATGAAATTGATTCAGTTAATAAGAAATTGAGTTTCTGTCACCTTATCATTGTGGTCATTCATTTCCCGAGAGGTGCTTTTAGGATTTAGATTGTCACATTTAGAGACAGCAGCTTCTTCACCTCCACGTCTTTACATCGATCAGCAGATACTTTATGAATTTTAGTCCAAATAGTCCAAATAGCTCAAGACGTGGAGAAGTGGCCAACATGTTAATGTGAAAAATGTCTTAAACTATTAAACTGGCTTTTTCTTTTTCTGGACATAGCACCTGAACTCGATGTGCCTGTCTCATGTCTTCTAATGATCCAAATCGAACATGGACCTTTATCAAAGATGTGGCTTTCTTTGGTTTGCTCTCGGCCGACATATAACCTCGCTGTTGACCTCGCACGGCCCAGATCTGATAAACAGGATCTGGTCAACAGCCTGTATGTCAAACATCGGCTTATAGGCAACGAGAACCCGAGACGAGAAGACACAGAAGCTCCCATCATCAAGGACGTGTCTTCATAGAGTCAGACAGCCTCATCCTCTGTTCCACCACCTGACAGTGTAACATAGACTGCAGCTGGAATCTTCTCTAATATTCTCTTATGTCTCGGTCGTCACCTCCTCACATGTTCATGTCATGGAGCGCTTTGCTTCACAAAGATGGTTTTTCTTTTAGCACCTTATTTCTGTCACAGTACAGCTGCTCTGATCACAGCTCACTCTTACATGAACAGTTAACATTTGATCATCACTGGCTCCTTTTACACGACCGGCTGTTTTACATTAGTTCTGTTTTAGTTCCACAGTGTCAGATTCTCCTACAGACTCGCGTGTAATATTTTTCCCACAAACAAAATGGATCAACGTTCAGTGCAGTGTCCAGAGGAAAGCAACACATGGGGAGGAAATGCAAACTCCAAACTGAAAGGTGGAACTAAAAAATACACAGGTGGATTTTGTCAGTTGGTGCAGGTGCTGTTACTGTATGGTAGTGAATCCAACTAAATACATGTACCTCATGAAAAATATATTTCAGGGCAAAATTATAAAAATGTTCTCTTCTTTTCAGGTTTTCATATTTAGAGTTTTTAGCCGGTAACCAAACTATACAATATTACATCTCTGGCATCAACTGCTCTGAAGTCTGTTATAAAGGTTCACACCACTGCCTGACTCGCGGAGTAAATAAGGCAGTAATGGCTGGATCTCGTGAGAAGACCAAACATCACCACGTCCTTGGACCTAAACAGGAAGTGGAGCACAGCAGCTGCAGAAAATGAACTAAAAAGGACTCGTCATCATTTCTATTTGCACCTCTACTGTAAAGAAGTGCAGCAGCCACTGACTGTGTACAGCCACACCTGCCAAGTTTATTTTTATTGCCCCCTCCCCAGCAAACAGCAAGAGCACAGAGATTACAGGTGTAGAAGCATCAGGGAGAGCAGAAAGGTAGTTTATTAAAAGGGAAGTGCTTCACAGACGCCTTATGTGTTAACACCGAGAGGTAAATAATGTCGGCTGCAGCCCAACGAAAGCAGAATTTCAGTTTAGGGCTGGATTATGAGCCTTAAGATAGATTCTCCGAGCTGAAATGCAGAAGAGCAAAGACAAGGCTGAAAATCAAAGAGAACGTGATGCTGAGACTCGGTAACAAGCAGAAAGTCTGCTGCTGCAGCTGCTGCCGGGGGATTTTTCTGAATTTGATTTGTGTTTCTTAAATAATTAACGCATCTCAGGGCAAACTAGGAGGCAATTTATTGTGTCCTTCCTCACAGAGGTTTTTTTTTCAGTTTAGGAAAAGACAAAGAAGCAGATGGTTCATGGTGAGTTATCTGAATTGTTGCGAGCTCCACCGAGGAGAGAAAAGCCAAGGCCTGCAGATCTGAGTCTGTATGTGATTTCTTCAGTATAGAAATCATCACCATCAGTAGAATGAAACTAGCAGCAATTAAGACACTTAAAGAAGAAGACAAACACTGGGCTGCATAGAGTCATTTTAACATCTGCCTACATCTGTCTGTTAGTGTGTGAGCATCTGCTTGTCATCTGTGACGGCGACTGTGCAGATTGTTCAGGGGCTTTGCACCTTCACGCAATCCAGCTCCATATTTGAGCCGTTATTTCAAACAACTTTCAGTCTAATGCTAAACTGCTTCCTGACTTCACACTCTTTGGTTGGTTCGTTCCTCAAACGTGCTGAATCTAATGACAATGCAAATTATATATTGTAGTAGTATTTCTTTCTAATCCTGTCTCCAAAATATTCAGTTCCTACGCAACCAAACTGCAGAGACGATAGTGTGTGGTTGGGTTATGCTGCCTCAAGGAGGTGACAGATAGAAAGCTAATAAAGCTCAACACCACCGTCCGGTTTAGGTAAAGGTTAGGCACCAAAAAGCCTTCGGTTAAAGTTTCCTGTCTCCTTTCTTCACTGCTTCTTGCCTCACAAATAAACCTCAAACAAAGGTAAAGGTGAGGGGAAGTGTGTTTGTGTTTAAAAGTTAATGAACCCAGTGCAGAATCTAAACTTACAGTAACGACATCATGGCAAGAAACCTATTGTCTGATATTACTGATGTTTTCACAGTCGCTGACACTTTGGTAGATTAATGACATATTCTCATTATTATTATTATTATCCGGTGGCTCTGCTGACACACTTTTGGATGACTCCTGAATTAACAATATGCTTTCGGCCTTGGGGCAGCATCTTTTCTCCTAAACCGCAGCTCGTCCCCCTTTGGTTAGAAAACTCCATCTGATGTTTGTTGGTGTCTAAGTGAAAAAAAAAAAATACACTTCAGCTGAGTATCTATCTCGAAGTGCCAGAGCTCAGGGGGACAGAGCAGAGGTAGGAGGAGGATGAAGATAAGTAAGGAGATAAAGAGTGTTTCTCAGCAGCCTCAGCAGTGTGCAGACTATCTCTGTGTGCACACTATCTGCTTCTCTGGGTCACCGAGACCACACACACACACACACACACTCACTCGGCGGCTGGACAGAGACAGATTAAGATGAAGAGAAGTAATCACACAGGGTCAAACACTTGAACTCTAACTTTGTGGAATGGAGCCGTCCTCTCGTCTCCTGGTGTTTTTGTGTAATGTGAGAAGCTCTGTGCAGCCACGCATGACATCAGCTCGCCGCTCATGAATATTTAACTTCTAAGAGACATAAGCAGCTGCAAACCAGGAACAGGCTCGAGTCATCATCGTCTTCCATTTAAGCAAAGCAGCACAGTGAACAAACGTTTTACCATTTCCCTCCGTTTTCCTGAAAGTGACTTCTCTCCTACTGTTCCCCACAGAGAATGTGGTAAAGCTGCGATAACACCGGACTTTTACTGTTAAGTGTTTTTCTGCTCAGCCTTTAGGTGGCAAACAGGAAAGCAGATTAAAAGACACCAGGTCCTAAATAGTAAGAGGAAGGTGACGGAGACTAGTGTCTTCAAAAAACCAAAAAGCTCACATTTGACACTGATGCCTTCCCAAACATCTCGATATTGCACAGAATAAACCTGAAACCAGCTCTGTTGGAGGTTTTTGTCTGTTAAAGGGAGTTTTTCTTCTACACCGTCGCCTCAATGCTGCTCAAGGGGGATTTGTTGGTTTTTCTGTATAAATGTGTAAAGTGTTAACTTAATTAGTGTCTGGTGCTTTATGAATATCGTTTAATTTATTTAAATGAAGGTAATTGAATAGTAAATATCAGAATATGGAACTCAGGTAGGACAGGTTGGCTTGGGTGAGTCTGACACATCTTGCCCTGTCAGAGAGTTAGTTCGATCAGCTTCAGGGTAATGTTAAGGTAAAATATCATTTACATGAAAAACAAACATTGAGAACACAAACGTCTGCGTACGATGATCAGTAAAAAATATCTGACACTGGAATCGAGCCCCCGTTTACATGCTGCTAATCGAATGTGGTTCAGTGCTTTAAATACACTGTACGATGCAACGCTTACAGGGAATCATCCTCTGGGGAATTTGAATATGTCATCTTCATAAGAAGTACAGATTAAAGCTGAAACCCTGGGAAAGTGACTGTAGAGTTTGGGGGATATTTTGGAAAAGAGAAAAGAAGCAGGTAGGGCTGAGATGCACTGTCACGCTGGTAAAACGTTGGAAAGGTTTTTGGATTCTCTCTTATTAATCATGTATGGCACCTTCATCCACATGATATGGGCCTGACAGTAGCCACCAAGTTGTCACATGTCTTTCAGCCTGTAGGGGCAGCTTCTGGTAGAATGGTTCCCATCCCCCCCCTTTTTTTGTTTTTGTCTTTCTCCTTTCTTTGTATTTTTTAAAAAGTTGATCTCAAAGAAAGTTTTTTATCCACTTTCAGTCTTAACTTCTTGGTTTTTTAATGCAGTGGGGTCTGTCGCCCTTTAAGGCAGGAACACACGATGACTAGCAGGAACCTACAAAGAGATCGATTCCACCAGTTTGTGCAGATTTTATATATTCAACAGTGTCTGCACCTTACGACCGAGCTGAACCTGCATATTCTGCGACATCACGGCGATTCTCGAGTAAATCATCTGTAACAGCTGCTAACAGTTCAACTGCAGTGTGAAAGAACTGCTACATGATGCACGTCACCTGAGACGTTTAAGGCAGGACATGATCTTTTTTAGTGTCCTATCATAACCTGACCTACCACTGATGTTTTTATGCCCAACTCCAAGCCTACTGCTGTGTTTGCACTTTTGAAGTGTTTAGAGCCAAAGATGCTGCTTCCCAGGAACATTGTCCTTTTGCCACGTTTGGTTGTGTTTTGACGTTTTGCTGTGTTTTGTTCCTGAAGTGGTGAAGGTGTTTTCCTTTCCAGCGTGTGGTTACATTATTTTAATCCCAATATTGCAGATACATGTATAAAATGTAAAAAGCAACTTTGTTACATAATTTGTGTGATTTTCCACCTATTACTACTTTTTGGAAACATGTGTTACAGCTTGTTAGTCCATAGATCCCAAGCTGTGTATCTTAGATATGTTTCCTGATAATGTCAAAAGATGAAAAAAATCTCTGCCTGTTTTGCAGATCTATTTATCGCTGGAAAATGAAGTTATTTGACAAAAAAACAAGCTTAATAAGTTGTTGAAAATATGGGGCCTCTTTTCTAATTTCCTGAAGGATGAAAGTATCCAAGTAATGTGTGAACAGATGGTCTGATCATAACAATACAAATGGAATCACTGCTAACAATGACCTAACAGGATGAGCCAAACAGCTACAACCAACTTCAAAGTGTGTGTGTGTGTGTGTCTTTCCTTTCGAATCCAGTTCTGTATATTTATGTATTTATTTTTATCCATGTGTTTATGGCCACTACTTTTATTATTATGGTCTATTTTTAAGTTCTCGTGTGAGTGTTTCAGGTTATGGGGGGTTATATTACAAAGTGCAGCTAATCTGTTTGTAATTCTGCATTTGCACAAATTGTCTTTTTAAAGTGACGATAAAAACATTTAAAGAAATTCAAAAATGACACGTCTGGCTCAACTTTTAAGCCTTTATCCGTGAATAGGAACATGTTTCACTTCTTCACAGCACTTCCTGTTACAAATGTTCACCGACAAGCTCTGTTAAGGAAACAAGACCTCAGGACGCATCAGGCTCCTTTATCACGTCTATTCACATACACTGTGTCATGCAGAGGAACAAACTCCTGCTCTGACCTCATTTGCTGCACTTTGACATCCACTCGTTCTCTCTCCGTCTTTGTGTTTCCTGTGAATTACCTGCTGACAGCTCTGTTTACCGTCGCTGAGCTGCGAGAAGAGAAGCTCCGCTCAGATTTAATATCGAATTATGCTGTTTCAACTTTTACCCCGGTGGTGAAACACCTTGACTCCCGTCTTCCAACCCGCCAGTGCACAAACGTCACCTTGTGTTTATGTAAAAAGCTTGTAGAGCGAGTGGAACCGCTGCTGCATGTTTAGCCCTGAATTTAACCTGAAACACAACATTAAAAGTCTTTTTTTTTCAACCTCAAGCAGTTGTGATGAGGAATTGTATTTCACCCCTGGAGGTGGTGAAACTTGACAAAAACTAGACTAACAGGTTTTTCAGTCCCTTGTGGAGTTTGCGTTTTCTGACATGAGGGCAGAAGTCTGCACTTAGGTTGACAGATCCTACAATACAAGACAAAAAGCAGATTGAAAAAAATGATCTGCTTTGCAGGCTTGAGGGTGAAATCACAGTTCTGCAATCCTCTGGAAGCTGCTGTCCTTTCAGAGGCGGACAAGACGCCTCGGTGTAGTTGTCCCCGCTTTACAGATTTATTGATTTTTGTTCTCACGGCAGCCGACCTGATGATATTAGATTTTGTTTAGGCGGCGAGGTGCAATGTGTTCCCTGAAGGATACTCTTCTTGTTGTCTTTGAAAGAGCTGTGGGATCTCTGTTATTTCTTCTTCCGTGTTTTTATGTGAGTCCAGACGTGTGTTGTAATGTTTTGAAGACTGGTCTGGACCCATGTTGGAGCAGGGATGGCACAGCCCGATGATCCATCACTGCGGTGCAGACTGAAATCCCTCCGCAATTGTTGGGTAGATTGTGATGAAATGTGTGTGACACACTCTCCTCAGGACGAACTTGTCATCCGTTCATCATTTTAATGTGTATGGAGCATCGGTTTACATCAAACACTGGCCAAACCAGTGGCATTTGAGACCGACTTGTAAGACGGGCAGCAGCAGAACACAATCAAGCGTCCTATTACATATGTAACCGGTGACCTTTCTAATCCATTCTTTGCTCTCTAAACAAACCTAATATTATATGCTCCAGTTTGGTGCTTCGGTCAGTGAACTGCAGATCCACGGGAGCAGTGTGTCAGGCTGATGTATGTGTAGTAGTTTATGACATCAACGAACGAGACTGCAGAGCAAAAACTAACTCAACGGCTGAAGCATCTTTATAGTGACTATAGTAAATTATCCTTTGAGCCAAACTACAATAATTTCCCAAAACTACGGTAGTGAGAGGTTAAACCCCAGCAAAGTGTTGAGGACGGAAAATAATATCAGACGACATAAATGTGGACTGGTAGTTTTTTGGTATATTGGTGAGATATGACCTTAATTTCTTTAACTGGGTCTTGTCCCAGAATTATTCTACATGTAACTGAAGCAACTGGGGATCGAACAACCCTGAAATTAGTGGACAACCTTCTGACCAAAGCCACCTTCCCACCATGTCACTTATGTAGATCTGGGCAACAAAGTGAAGTGAGTGGTTTTGTTGCAGCTGACAAAGAAAATGTCCCAAACATACAAAGTGACTGTTATTAAACAAACCAGATGAACGTGAGTCTTTATGCTGAGTTCTGCTTACTGGCCATTTACTGGCTGCAGTATCCCAACAATTGATCAAACTGGGTGGGAAAGTTCTTTTTTTTAATATCAACATTTTCTTTTCGAACACTTCTAATAATCAGCTGTATTTCCAGTGTCTAACTGGGATTTTCCTTCACATTCACGTTAATAGTTTCTTTCTACTTTCTGTTTCATGTTTCACGTCTGAAACAAACCCTGCAGTTGTGCTCGAGAGTCATTTAGCAGACACACTTTGTTATAAAGCTCCAGGCCAGCGAATGATCTGTTTACTCCTCATTTCTCCGGTGGATCTCTCTCTGCTTTAATCTAGTTTTATTTTTTTGCTTTGCGTGTACCTGCAGTGTTCCTGACCTTTGCCATGGAGCTGATCTCTCACAGGTGAGAAGGTAGAAACCACCATTTCATCCTCTAAACGTCTGACATTTACATTCCACTTGAGTTTCCCTCCAAAATGAGACATTTGCCTTTGGAAATAAGAACTGACAAGTTGACTTATAAAATGACTTGGAGACAGAATTTGAAAAATGTGCTGTTAGTTGAAAGGAGAACTCCTGCAGTAGTGCTGTGATGACAAACTACCTTTTACACAGCGGCCCCCCTGTAGTTTAGAGATATTTAATGATGAACATAAGCTAACGATTCCTTCAGAGTGACTGATAGCGCGGGTTGGAATAATTCATGGAGGTTTTTAGCCACAGCTGAAGGACACTGATGCTGCTGAATTAAAATCCTTCTCTACAATATTTATGAACTTGACTTGACTTTTAATCCTGCCAGAGGAGAAAGTATCTGCATGATGTGACTTCAAACATTTATCTTTATATTTTCCCTTTGACTTTCAGCACATTAAGTCACAATTTCGCATCAGTGCGGAGGCTGGATATAACGCAACTGCAGCTGCTCCTCATCTCTCCTGCAGGATTCAGGATCCAGGCTACATTAGCAGCTATTAGCATGACTGAAGATTATGTCCCTATGCGTCTAAAGTGCTAATGTGAGGAGAAAACATCATGACTAAACGTATTTTGGAATAACTGAGGCTCTACATTCATTAAAAGAAGCCAGAGCATCACATTTACCTAACCCCAACTACTTGATGTGTCTGAACACATTCTTCACCTTCATCAAATGTCCTGCACATCACTGAATTTATGAAAGGATTCAAATGCTAAACTGGTGTGAAGTCTCTATGCAGTGCAGGAAATAGTGGCCAAACAGGTTTTGCATTGATCAAATGACACAAGCTGGCCCACGAAGCATTTTTAGCAAAGGTAAGAGTAAAAGGTCAGAATAAAAAGTAGTTATCTTCACATCAAAAAGGAAAATGAAGAGAACTGTTCCACATAAGGTCATTTTCGTGACCCAGCGTTCATGCAGCATACGTGGGAAAGACACCAGAAGCTCTTAGAACCAAAATAGCAGACGATAGAAACCAGCAGGAGGGCAGTGGCCTGCTGAAGATCCCGTCCCAATGTTGTCATGTTTCTGAAAAATTGAGACTCAAGTTAATGTGTAGGTGTTAAGTGTCATCACACACCATAGACACACCCACTGATTTCACAGTAATAATGAATAGATATATTCTAAAAAGTAATTAAAAATAATTAATATATATTGACTGAAAGAATAATTGCCTATCTTACATAGAATCCTAAATTCAGTTAACCTCCAAAATTATATTTATAAAGAACCACTGAATGTATAACTTTCATAAAAGGCCTTAAGAACCATTAAAAATCAACAACAAGTTCCACATTCGTAAGTTCAAGTCAACATCAGTCGAACCCCAGCGACAGGAATAATCTCCCTTTAACCCGCTTTTAGCTTTGTACTGTATCTGGCAATGACCCGTTTCTGCCCTGCACATTTAAAACAAACCAAATCACTGAATTTCAAAATATCTGACGTCATGTTTGTATGATCATAATAACCAGCCATATTTCTGAGATGAAGGGCTCATTTTAGTGACACCATTATTGAATAAATAGCTGTTTTACAAGTTGATTCCCACAATTCTACACAATACCATAAGGCAGAACAGCTCATTGGATTTACACATAATTGCTAATGTTTTTAATATTTTATTTTCATATAATCAATATTCGTTGTCTCCATGTTAATTTATCATATATCACTAACCCAAGGAACTTAACCTCAAAAACGCTTTCAATTTTGGCATCACGGATCTTGTTAATCACAGTTCATTTCCATAAATCATAAATGTATTTATTTTTTATATTGACGGACAGTTTATTATCATCAAACCAACATTATAACATCTCAAGTTTGCTCTCTACAGCAAACAAAAGTTCATTTAAACGCTTTCCAGAACAAAAGAACCTTCACCAAAATGCATGATTCATCAGCCCACACCACACACGGACCACACACTCACATTTTGACAGAAGAGTTTATTGGAGATCGGAGTAACTTCTGCTGAATATGAAAGGTGATAGATGATGGGACGGGATGAAACCCGGGGGGGGGGGGCGTGGTAGGATGGAGCGAAGGCTGCAAGGTGGAACCGTGGACGCGCCACATTTTGATCCAGTTCTCATGTTCCATCCATTTAAATAATAGACATTGCAGACATGTTGGCATTTTATCAGTCAGCAGCAAACGTTTGTCTCCGTCTGAGTCTGAACTCACCAGAATCCGCAGTGATAACTGATACACACGCTCCAGATGGCGTCTGCTCGTCAGCTTCTCTCCTCACTAATTGGCAGCGTACCTGGGATTTGTTAACCTGTGAGCCGGTGTGGGGGCTCGGCTGGAGACCGGCAGCACCAAATTACAGTCGCCTGACGTGATGTGGGTCGTTTCTCAGCGTGGCAGCAATGAATGTGCTCGTTAAACGTGTGTGTTGGATAATTAGAGCGGAGTCGTTCTCGTTTTGTGATTTGATTACAGCTCGTGTGCTGCTGTTATTGCTCGGAGGCTCGAATTCGTACGCGAGGCTGACGGGGATTTGAAACCCGAACCTTGTCTGAGGGAATATTTCAGATGTTGTCGTGCTCCTGTAAATGTGGCTTATTGTCGACCAGCTGAGGTGCTGCCTTTTCCATGCGGACTTTAAGCTGAAGCAGTTTTTTCTCTCACTCATCACGTGCGGGCGCGTTTCACCTTTTCTTCAGGTAGTTTTCACCAACCTCCTGATACTGCGCTGCTGCCTCCTGGTCGTTCCCTGACATGTCAGCAGCTAAATCTTCCCTCCACTCTCCATCGCAGCACCAACTGCACCAGCATTTGACCCCTTGTCGTGTCCCAGCGCAGCTTGAGTCTTTGAATGGCAAAACCACTTCTCACAGTCCTTTTTATTTCCCAGCCTCAGAATCAGGAACCTTGAAAATTTGGTTATAGCATAGTGTGTTGGAGTGGAACTAAATTAGATTTTCCAGCACCTGAAGAGAGAAGTGCATCTAAAAGGAAAGTTTCATGCACCTGAAAGCAGTCAGAGGCTGAATTTAAACAAACTGCAGACGCTCCGTTTGTTTCTTTCACAAACTCAGAACAAGAAGTGGATTTTATGTTATTTATATTTTTTATCTTGGAGAAATTCTTGTATTTATTTATACGTGTTTTTGGATTTGAGGAGGTTGGTTTTCCACGTCCTGCAAAGGCCTTTTGTAATTCTGGGCTTATTGTGACCGCAGCCTGTTCACTTTTCACCGTTGTTGCTGCTGCATTCAGTGGGTGGGACGATTCAGGGGTGCGAGCGCTGCTACTGTGAAAGAGGAGATTTCGAGCTCCACATCTAGGAGCTTCTATAAGCGTTAAAGCCAACTGTTCCCATTTCTGTCGACGCTGATGCACCGGGATCGTCCGAGGAGCTGCACCTGCTAACACTGACTAAACCAGAACGGTGCCAATGACGCCAAAAACACAACCACCAATTTTAAAATTTGCACCAACGACCAAAGAAAAGCTGCTGACACGGCTCTTTTACTTCTTCTACAAAGATATTCTGCTGCTTACTTCATTGCAGTGTCCCGCAGTCCCTCACCTGCTAAACCTCATTAGAGAACAGATTTGGTTTATTCTGTCACAGAAAATAGTCCCCAACAATCGCAGAACGGTATTTCCTCCTGATGATTTACTACAAAACCAGAGCGAGCAGGTGTTACAGAAAATAAATGACCCTTTTTACAATATTATTTCACATATTAATGAGTGAAACCAGTGAGTCCCAGGTGGTAGAAAAGCCAGAATGTGTTGACACGTTGGTTTGGACCTTTTTATGGGCCTTATCCTTTTACTAGGGTGAAGACGCATTTCACCTTTTCTTCTCCACATCATCTGTGAAAGTGAAAGTGTTTGAATGTGTCAGTAATTATTAATAGCAGCGTGAAAGGTAAACCATCACACATTGCCAAGCGATCCGGTTGCCATGACAGTGTGCACACAAGTGCCTTTGAGTTGTGCAGCAGGGATTTGAACTCTGGGCCTCTCAGAGTTGAACGAGGAACAGGAAGGTTTTATCTAGTGTGAGGAGTGAGCTGAACATTAAGGCTCTGTTTTTATTGGAGGTAATCTTCCTCTGCGGGGTGTGATGGGGAGGGGGAAGTACGAGGAGCTGATAGCAAATTGAGGCTCAGACCTCGCTGTGAATCCGGAAGGGATGTCGCGGCGACGCTCCCTGATCCGGTTTGAGCAGAGCAGCGTTTGTGCTTGCAAAAACGAAATGAGGAGGGGAGAAGAAGAAATGGAAGCAACAAGCCAACGAGCGGCAGAGACAGAGGGAATCCTCCAGGGGCTCGTAAAAATACAAACACAGCAAAGAGAGAGGAATCAAGACGGCAAACACAGATAGTGGTGGGTGGTGAGAGGAGAAACAGAACAACAGGAAAACACAAGCAGCAAGATAAAAAAGCCTGATAAAATAGATGAGTAACAAGTAGCTAAAGTGTTGTCATATCCTCCCCCCACGCACCTTTCTATTGTGACAATTTGGGTTATATTTTTAAAGCCCACTTCACACAGGCTGCTGAGAGACCAAGCAGTTTGTTAGTTTCTCTTCCTGCCAAAGTCAAGCGTCAGCTTCAAGGACTAAGTACAGTTTAAAATTAAGGCAAAAGTCTAACAAATATATTAAGGGCGTCATGTCCCAAATTAGGACCGAGATTGTGGATTTCATAACCAAAAGGTTCCACATCAAGACAAAAACTAAGCCCGAGTCAAGCTCCACGAGTCTCAAGTCAATATCAAGGTCAAAGGTCCAAAGTCAGGACCAACTAGTCCCATGCAAACACCAAAATGTACATAGTGAGGTCAAAGGTCAGAACATCAACACAAGGCCTAAACCAATCACAGGTATCATGTCCATAGTTCCTTTTCAAGACTAATCAGTCAAACTGTTACTGGAAGTTTGTGTCATTAACCAAAGATGTGAAGCTGCTCCTGATGCACAGACGTTATATGTGAGGACTTTAGTAAAGACTTAGCAGGATAAATCCTGTGAGTCCCATGAATGGCAGCCCCTCCAAGAACGGCTGATACTGATAACTCCAGTCTGTCCCGCAGACAGCGTGGTGCTCAAACACACGTCACAGCGACAGTACTCACCCATTCGCACGGCAGAGAGGGTGTTGGCCTGGCTGAAGGAGAGCGGTGCCATGGTCAGCAGAGAGACGACGATGTAAATCGACAGCAGCAGTGCTGGCAGAGCCGGCATCTTCCACTGCTCCTCATGGAGAATGGTCTGCTGGCTTCCTGTACCGCCACCTGCACGACAAGACACCACAGCCTTACTACATGTTACACAATCGGTCCGGATTGCGCCGCAGATACACACTTCACAGGGTCATTGCTTTAGAAAACCACAACTTGGCCCAAACATCAATGACAACACAGTAACACAACCACCTGGTGGCTTTAACAGAAAAATATATTATGACCAAATAAATCACTATTGTTTTCTTAGTGAAATACTTTAACTTTTGGACTGTGAGTAAAATATACTGTAGATAATCTGCTTAGCAGTACTGTGGTACTTGCACTTTTACTTGGATATTGGGTTTGTGTATTTCCACTACCTCTGCACACAGTGTATCACATTGTCACTTAATCCCCATAAGTTTAAATGGCAAAAAGAGTAAAGGAAAGAATGTTCCTTCATCATATAGTAAAAAGATGAAAAGGAATTAAAGGGATTCAGACTTCGTTCCTGTATTGTATTTGTGCTACAAGGCAGAAACTGCTTAATGATGCGTTATGAAGTATTTAGGGGAAAACCGTAGTTGTCAGCACCTCATGAATTACTTTTGCGAACACACACTCCCATGACCCAAAACAGCCCGTCGATGTTCACCTAGCAGGTAACAACCAATTGGGTGCATTTATCTTCCTTTATTTATTCAGCGAAGATTCTCTGAGAGCCCACCTTTCTTTTTCGTGAAGGCCCAGATCACACAATTTCACACCTAGAAGGTGAGAATCCACAGTCTGCTGCTGGAAGGTGTTGCTCAGCACAGTGCTGTTGATGAGGCAGCTAGGAATTGAACCATTGACAAATTCATCAATTTTAAATAGGGTGGCGAAACATTAGTACCACTTCTACCTATAATACACTCCAGTACGACTCCACCGCCCACGAAGACTTCAATAACAAACATCATCTTTCTGAACGTTTCAACCAATTCAAGTCGATTCTTTTTCAAAAACCAGGAGGCTTGATTAAGGCAATGGGTCGTTTTTGTGCTGAGAAGTCTGACATGCCGCAGCACCTTTGGGCTTTTTAATAAAGGGTTTTAATGTTTTGTAGCATTTTATGCAGGAAATATTCAGGGAAATGTGATAATCTCAGTAATTCAGTCAAACTAACGAGTGCATGAGATGGTGCAGGTCTCATATTTCTTTAAAGGGAGGTGCACTAACAAATCCCAGCTACACATGTGGGTGTAACCTTAGCCTGCAGTACATGTATGTTAGGTACCTGTGCAATCATGCTTTAAATGTGCTGATGAACACATTTATGCTTCAACTATGCTCAGTTTTCACAGGCGGCAACACGGGTTAGCAGGTAACAAGTAATGAGATGTAATAATGTCCTTCTCATTTAATAAGTGACAACAGAAGCAAAACGTGTGAAGAACAACTAAATCACGGTGCTTATTAACAGATTAGACGATACAGTGGATGTGTAACCTGATGAGGCTCAGCGGTGAAGCGCATTACTTTGGAGTTCAACTTGAAGGGATAAGAGAGGAGGAAAAAATGTAAAAACGAGGACAGAAACAGACAAGGAGAAGGCAGAAAGAAGCAGATGGAAGAAATATTAGGAAGGATGTAGCTTAAGAGGAAATATTAGAGAACAAAAGTGCATGTGCAGGATCCAGAGCGTATCACATGTTGCACAGAGAGAGATGGTGGATTTAAAATGGCTGAGCGAGAGAGAATGATGAAACGAGTCCAAATCTTCAAAGTAGATTAACGCGACTGAAGCAAGATACGTTTCATTAGTGGGGGCGTGCACGCTTTGCATGTTTGCCTTAACTTAAATACCGAGCTCCTCACAAGCTCGCAACACTTTTGCTTCCCATGATGCAACATCTGCATGGTTTCATCTCGGGGTGGACAGTTCTGTTGCTCTTACCTCCCTCCCAGAACACGTTCTGGGTTTGTTTAACTCACCCTTCCCTGAGTGTTTATCTCTGCCCTGCCAATGAGGCGTCCCGCCTGAATTTAAATGAGATTCCCAAATGGAATTTAAATTGGCCCGAGTCGATCAGGACGAGCTCCGTGGCAGAGGGAGCGAGACACGAACTGCAGAAGCCAAGAGATGGAGAGTGAAAGATAAAAGCCACCAATGAGAGAGGAGACAGGGGCGCAGGGGTTTCTGAGCGATACAGACCAGGATAATAATGATGTAACACTTTCAGCTAAATTGACTGATAATTACAGTCGGCTGCAAAAGTTTTTGTCCTCTTACTTTCCACATTATGATTAATCCACACTGAGCTAGTAGAAATGTAGTTTTTAGAAAGTAAAGTTAGCTTTTAATTTGCAAACGTCAACCACCAATATCATTTTCAGTGTTTTACTTTTGCATGCACACTTTTTCCCACACTGCTTGACCATATTTGTTATTTCTGATGACCAAAAAACATTAGCTGGACGTGTAGAGTTATTCTGTTAAAGAAAAACGTTTTGCCATTTCAAAATAAGAGCATGCTAACCTTTGTGTTTGTCATCTAAGGGTGGATGTGAAGAAAAGGCAGAAATGTTCTGGTTGAATGGAGCCATGGCATCTTGTTATTTTACCATTGTTGATTACAAGTGCAGATGGATTCCAGTGTTGTGCAGGTTTAGTTCTGTAGCTCAAAGCCCAGCTCCCATGGATTAAAATGAAGTAGTGAAGCAAATGAAGCATTGCATTGTGGGAGTTACTGTACACAACATTCAAAATGCATTACGCAGTGATAGGGAGTGATTTAAGAAACAGCTACTAACTTCAGAGGATCCACACCTAATGTGACCAGCTGCTGAAGCTTCACATTAGCTTCAAATTAGCTTTGTGGATTATGGAATTTGCTTTGAGCATTGATGTGCCTATAAAAACACAATCTCTGTTTCATAGGTTTTGTTTTTCTAAAACCTCGCAAACCATTTTTGCTCTGCTCTACAGGTGAATGAACACCTGATAAGTGTTTGAGCACAAAGGCTGGGAAATAGAACATATTTAGATTCTTGTTGAGACAAAAAAAGAAAGGAAACTGATATTGATCCTGTCTCATTCTTGAGAAGAAATCATAATACTCACAATGTCAAACTTTAACTTTGTGCTAAGAGGAAATCAAAATTACACATGAGAAACAGATTAATCCATGTGTCGCAACACCAATGTGTTCTAGTTAGGAAACTTTCAGCATCTGCAGCCCAGAGAAGTCCTGAACTGAACAACCATGCCTCTAAAATTAATCTGCAAAGCAACCTGTGGTTTTACAGCAGCTATACCAACGGCACACATGGATTAAACAGGCAGAAAGAATTTGATGAAAAGCAAAAGAAACTGGATGGCGATGAAAACAAGACTTCTGAAGGAAAAGCTAAACAGAGATTGAGAGAGTAAAGTGACAAAACATGAATGGAGAAAATATGAAGGCAAAAATCTGAGTGACAGGAAGTTGGACAGAAAGAGACGTGATGATGAGCTGAGACAGAAAATGAAAAACGGCCGCCAGCACAAATAAACAAATGGTGCTAACAATTAATTAGGGTCTTTCCTGCTGGAAGTGCTATCATGTCAGCTAGCGAGCTCAGCAGACGGGACCCTGCTGATACCGTCCGCCACCACGGTTTCCTGCAGAAGCTTTGAGGCTAATCACAGCCGCGACTCCATTAACTGCTTTCAATCCCATCTCATTTTACATTTAGCTAAATCATTCCAAGCAGAGCACAAGGCTTTAATGTCCTGGTTCATCTGCTTCACAAGTGAAGACCCACGGAGTCAGAGCGGTGGAGACAACAGACTGAATAAACTTTCCTGAGGACGTGAGATCATATTTGTGGACGATAAAGAGGCTAAAGAGAAGACGTGTAAGTGAGAGCTGATCTGAGTAATCGGAACAGAATTCAGAGATTTTGTTTTTTTTACCAAGGAATGTCAGGTAATTTGACAGTTCACAGGAAAAACACCAGAGACAGACAAAGGCTCAGGGTCCTGGGGCATCAAGAGGCCTCTAGTCCAGAGTCTTTGTCTGAAGTGGTTGTTGACATTTCTTTATTTTTCTATCTGATTCTCAGCTGTCTTTCTTTCAAGGCTGATTATCTGCCAACAAAAATATTTTTATCGATTAAATCTCTACACCAAAGTAGAGTAGAGCAATTGAGGAAAAAAAAGGCTGAGTTGTTAATGTCAGCAAGTCTTTGAGCTCTTCCTGTGTGATGAAGACATGAAGCACAATTCAACCACAAAGACACAAAATGAGACAAAAGAAATTACTAAATTGACAAAAGTCTAAAACTGCAAAGCTGCGCCACCATGAAGATGTCTGTGGAGATTCTCAGCCACACATGTTGTGGTTTCTCCATAGGTGCTGCTGCAGCAAGTGGACTTTATTTAGGTTCTTGACGAGGTTTGGGTTCTCTTTGGTTCTAACTGACAGGTTGAAAAGTTTTAGTTTTTTTACCTCTGTGGACTGATGCAAGTAACCAGGGTACAGTCGGCTGAACGGAAGGCTGCTTTCCGAAATCAGGGTGAGGGATTAGGGAGACCTGGCTTCCCCAAGTAGATTTCTGTGAGGCAACACCGATTTCTCTGCCACATATGTGCACAACCAGGTTTATAATTGACTATCTTCTACTGACTATGTGCACAACAAAAGGCAGCAGGCAGAGACTGTTAACGGGGTAATGCTGCCTAATTCTTAGTGCAAAGTCTGCAGGAGAAGCTGATTTGTTTGAATACCTCAGTACGTGCATGTAATCGCAGGCACTGAGGCTTATTGAGGCCACAGGTGGAATTTTCCCCCACCCTCAGCTTTACTTCAGTGTGAACTGTCAGAGTGTGAACTGTTAAAGTTTGAGTCAAACTGTCTGGGAAGGGAATGGTGAGTGTTCAGTGCCTGTCATTCCATTTCGATGTAGATATCCTTCAATACTCCTCTTTACAACTATCTGGCTTCTCTGGCCAGAATGTGCACTCGCCTCCACCTGGGACTCCCCACCTGTCAGTTAGAACTAATAAAAACTTGTGTGCCTCCTGGTAAGTCAGGCCTCAGAAGGCTGTGACAATCTTGCGATTTGCAGGCTGAAATGTTATTTTATGGCCCACAACGGACTGCGTGGCCAGATCCGTTTTTATCGGTTCATCCTGCATTTCAACAATCACACCACCACCAAAAGCCTGCTTTGTATCGTGGCTCACAAAGCAGCTTTAGAGATTTACCTCAGCAGGACAAAAGAATCTCCAGCATTTTAAACTGAAACATGTTCGCTTCAGTCATTATAGCAACACCAAAGGTTAGAAAACACACCTTTTAATCTGCACAGTCCCAAACGCCTCCTCTGTTTCTCCTGCAGCTGCACAATCACAGCAGTGCCTTAAAGGTTATATCGTAAGCTTGGACGTTCTTGCTGCACAGCAGTCCTGCTGTTATTTTGTCTCATTCGGGCAAAAAAAACAGAAAAGTCAGAGCTGAGGTGAAGGATGTGTACAATAATGAGGAGAAAACAGGTTTCCACCCAACAAAAGAGAAACGCTCCAGATAAAGCACTTTGTTGAGTAATGGCCCTTAATGCTCACCTAAATATAGGATATTAGTTTTCTCTCCCTCGAGGGGATAAGGAGATTTTGTTTTTCAGCGACGCCATCATGAAGAGCAGTGTGTTGCTGACTCAAACCGCTATAATGACATGGTAATCCTCTCATTTAGACGCTGACACATGACACATTTCTGTCGACAAAAAAAAAACACACCAGGGAAGAAGGCGAAAGAAGGAAGGAGGGACGTGGGATTAAAAAAAAAAAAACTGGCGACAGGAAGCAAAATGGTGCAAATCAGAGTGACAGAGTAAGGAAAATGGATTTCTCCCCGCAAAGGTTTTATATCACCAGCTTGTTCCAAAACTTTTCTAACAGGTTTAAATTGGACGTGTCTGTGTGCACGGGACAAGTCAAATGAGGGTTTATAAATGAGAAGAGGAAGAAAAAGATCTAGACGAAGCACAAGGCGCAATTTTATATATGAATAACTGGACATATTTTAACAAGTGCACTAACTGAATCAAGAAATGATAATGCGAAAATGCTTCAAGGCCAAATCTTCCCCAATATTTCAATCAAATATAGTTTTGTTAACGGACGACGAACAATGGGACCAAACCTGAACCATTTTAGCAAAGCGGAGCGTCTCACTGTGAATTTCCTCCTGTATGGAGACTTTCTGAATGTTCTCTGAGGCTGTTTTCGCTCTGATTTTCTTAGTTCAAGCTCAAACCAAGGTCTCTGTCAACACCGCAAAGACTCCCAAAGACAGGACATGTGGACAACTCCATGCACACATACAATGTGCTACGAAGCGAAACACAATGAGCCAAGGTACCAAACGGTGCAGTGTTGAAGCTGCTCGGTCACACTGTCACAGTAAAATAACCGCTTTAAAATGATGACACTGACTTTGAGGACAAAGTCTCCAATCGCAAGAACTGCGTAACACTTTATGGCACCACATGAGAAGACACTAGCTCAGTCACTACCCAATGTGTTACAGGTATTCTCAGTATGGGTCAACACAGAGTCCTGAGACCATGATGTTGGAGGAAACAAAGAGTGAGTCTCACAATAAGAGACATAAGTTTGTTATCACATTACACGATGTCTTTGCCAGTTCTGTAACAGTCTAGTGTGTTTGCTAATGCACATGTAACATGCATAACATGGTTTGTGAGGAGAACTAAAACTGGTGTTTACCACAGTTTTGAACATTTTATTCTTTGCTCATATTCAGTTCCATTCAACAAAAGCCAAAGGAGAACAAAATCCATCTCAAGGCTTTTAACATAATAATGTCAAGACCTTACAGTTTTTTACAGGAAACTCAACAAAGCCACTTTGACCAAGCACTATGCAACAGTGGGGAGGAAGACAAGTCTGACCAAACCGGGCTCAGGGTGGGCGGCCATCTGCCTCTGCTGGTTGGAGTGAGTGGAAAGTGGAGAGAGAAAAGAAACACGAAACAAAACACTGGGCAGGTGGGAAACATACTGTACATAAGGGACATTTGTTAGAAATGTTTCCATGCCAAGAATGATCGTTGTTCACACAGGAAACTCACATTTACTGCTGTGGTTCTGCTGATGAATGTTGTTGATAAAGGTTTAGAATAAACGGAACAACTTTATTTGTTCTGAAAAGATTCAGTGCATATTCGGATAGTGTGTTTTATTTAGAAGAATTGCATGATGCAGAATTACGGTAAAGTACAACATGCCACATTTTCCCTCACAGGAAGTAGGATGACGTATAAATGGCCTCATTGTTTTATCTCTGCTCACAAAGGGTCGAACAATTCATGCATCACTCCGGTGTCTTATTCCTGACAGTTCTTTTTTCTGTAAATTCTGATGTTTTTCCATGTGTGAAAACTAAGAATTCCAGCTTTTCCAGGGCAGGAAAACAGAAAAGATTCCCAACTTTAAATCACAGCAGGCTCCTGCGGATCCAGTTTGCCACTATTAACATAGATTTGCAAATTCTCTACACCAATGATGCCAGTAGGGGAGTATATACCTGGGAATTGAGTCTGAATAATAATTACCGTTATTCTGATGATCTTGCTGAACTGGGAGAGTGACTACAATAAGCATATATAATTAGCCACTAAATCACTCAAATTTGCATTAAATTACCTGAACAGGACATGTTCACACTTTAATCGTACTAATGAATAAAAGACGAATAAATACAGGAGGTTGCAGGCAAATGTTGCAAGGTCAGAGTTTTGCAAAAGTCCAAGATGGAGGGACGGTAACAGAGACAAAGGAGGAACAGATGAGTGAAGAATATAGGGGATGTTTTCTGGGAGGAAAGGCAGAGCATTATCTAAACATCATCGCTCAGAAGCACAAGGAAAGCAGAGGAATCCGTCTTGGTGACAAGGGCACCGAGACACTTATCGACAAGCTAATGAGTTTGATGGCACATTATTCATCAGATAATTTAGGGACAGCAGTGGGAGGCATCGACAGACGACAATGACGAAGCAGAGAAAAACAACCAGTGAGGATGAAGAAAACATGTCACGAGAGGCTGCAGCTTCAAAACTGGCACTTTCCATGTTTTAGATGCCTGAATTTCCCCAGTTCGTCAGGGTCTGTCGTGGCACCTTGAGTGCAGAGAAGTTGGAAGCTTTCACACAAACAAACTTCACATGCTCACTACTTAAAGACGATCTTCGTTAAAGAAGTAGAGGGGGTTGATCACTGCCCTGATATTTAGGCCAACAGTGAACCACAGCATCTCTTGTTTAAGCTGCATCTTGATTAGTTTCACTGTCTCCCTTCATTCAGCTGTGTTTCATGTCAGATACAATGGATTGAAAGTGATCAAATATCCGACTCAGTCCATCCTCCTCAATTTCGTTCCCAACACTAAGTTCATAGATTCTGAATCGGTCCTCACGCTGGGCCCAGTCGAGCTCAGAGCAGACCCTCGTGCTGGTTTGTGTGCTTTCCACTGATCACCACACCTTTATGACTGAGGCCATATCCAGACCCATCCAGTCTGCATGATAAAAAAAATACATCATTCACTGAGGTTGGTCTGTCAGTGCACAAATGAACCAGGCTCAACGTGATGCGGTTCGGCAAAGAGCTGCAGTCTTCTTCAAATACAAGAAAGTGGACTTATGTGGTGGAACCAAGAAACATGGACTGTCCTTAAATGTATAATCAGTTATTTTAACCCAACCCATGATCTCTTCCTAGGCCAAATCCACTCATTTGTGCCTTCATCTGAAAGATTGCACTTTTCTCAGTGTAAAATGACGATGAAGGAGTCATGAATGGATGATAATGATGATGATGATGATGTCAATTTGCCTGTAATGACCGACGGAGCTGTGAAGGAGGTGGCGTGGGCCCATTTAACCCGTAGCTATGCTCCAAATAATAACTGATGACAGTCATCGAATGGTGTTTTAACAATTGAATCCAGCGGTTTAACTGTTCCTACGCTATCGGGGATGTAGGATCCTGTCTGTGAGTGGAGAAGCATTAATCTGTTACTTAAGCTGGACTGGACTCTCACTGGGGTCCCCACCATAGGAACATGGTTGGTTGTAGAAACCTGCTCCTATTTTTGTCACTTTTACAATCCTTTTGTGAGTGCTGCTTTCACTTCCTCCAGATGATACAAAAGGAAGAAAAACACAAGAGGTGAAAGAGAAAACCTGAAACCGAGATGAGCAGAGGGATGGGGGGGGGGCGATACAGTCATTGAAAGGCTGCTCTAATGGGAACTGCAGCAGTGTGAAGGTGACAGATTGACCCTGAATCTCCTCTACACTCAGGAGATTTGAAGCGTTGGGGTGAAAGCTCCGGAGACGAGCCATCGGGGATAACAACAAACTCCAGCGTCAGCAAATATAGAGGAGGAAGAAGAGGAGGAAGAGTGGAGGGTGGGCAAAGAGCAGGGAGAAAAGTGGGGAGAGGGCAAATTAAAGAGGTAGTGGGGAGAGATGTGTGTAGGTGTGGATAGATTTATGGTAAGTGGGTGGGGGGGAACAAAGGTGAGAGGAGACGAGGGAATAGGAGTGAGGAGAAGGAAACAGGATGGAGGGAGAAAGGTGAAGAGGCACAAAGAAGAGCAGAGGACAGAGAAGGACAGGAATGAAGTGGAAATCCTTTTATTTTATTACATGTTATGTTACACGGTGTGAGCGCAGATATGACACATCTGAGCATAAAATCTAATATGAGCAGAGACGAGCTTCACAGCCCAAAACAGTCTTAGAGCATCATCTCAGTTTATTACAGTGTTGGTCTGTTTTGGTCCGTTTCCCACGTTAATTTAGGTTTTAGTACATCGGGATTCTCCATTAACCTCCACATCACAGAACCATAAACTGACGTTTGTTGTGCAAACATTCTATATTTATATGTTTGTTGAAATGTGGCCTTGATGTAATGTAAAATAACCCAAAAAATGATTCCAGTTGGATTGGCCCCAGCTTCCCACCGTCTATAAGCAGCTTAACTAATGGGTAGAAGGATGGACTCAACTAATGAGACTGGTTTTCCCAAAAGCATCAGCTGTTTCAGTAATTTACCCATTTTTGCTTTTCCTTTGATTAAGACCACAATGAGCTGGATGAGAACATCCAAAAAATTAAAATTAAAAATCAATATCGAACCAAAGAAGAGTTTTCTTGCTTCTGAAACTCAGCACATACAGACCAAAATCCACAGTCCTTCATTTGCAGCATGATTAGTACAAACCTGCATCTTTCTGTTACTTTACTGCCCGTTTGACTCTACAGGAGGACGGGAGACAAAATATCCACTTGATTTGATTGAAACCAAACTGCTGAAGCTTTAGATACATATTTTTTCAGAAAACTTCTGATGTTGGCCAACATCTCTGTCACTGACAGGGTTTTAGGAAACAATGTTTTAGTAACAGCCAACACGTTCTCACATAATGAAGCTTCCTGAGGCGTCAAATTGCACAGATTTTTTACATCCTTTAGTTCATCATGTTGACGTTACTACAGGACAGTCCACGAGCAACTTTATATATACACACAGAAGCTGCAGGGTTTTTGGACTGGAACAGGAGGATTGATTTCTACAAGTGGAACCTGTTTCAGTGCTCACACAAGCGCCTGTTCTTTTCATTGTGAATCTAACAAAATTGTTTCCTCAACAAACCAGAATCAGGCTGGTGTTTTTTTCTATTTCTCTGTCAATCAATGACAACCCGACAGAAAACAGCTGATTTGCTGGGGACGGGCTTGAGCTGCGGGTTAATCCACGTTTGGTGTTGTGGTCTAATAATGCAGCTTCACGGCTCAGAGGAACATTCAGACACACACTTGTTAGCAGAACTCACTGAGCATTAGTCTTTTCATGGGATCCATTCTCAATAAGGAAGAGCAGCTCATCAGACCTGACAGCATCTGAACTCTCATCACTTTCACTGCAGCACTGACTCATTTATGAGAGGATTTCACTTTGGAATTAAATTCTTACATAATCTTTGTCTTGATCAAGCTGTGAGAGGGGAAAAAAATCTCAGCTCTCTGTGGTGACCACATGCTCCAATGTCAGAGACTGACCTTCACCAAACAATATAAACCAAGGCTGGTAGATTGGTGCTAAGAGAGGTAGAACAGACAATAGAGGAAGCGAGAAAAGGCAAAGAGTCTTTATCCAGAGCTGAGGCGGAGTTGTGTGGATGAAGCGAACGATCCGGTGAAGATATGACTTCATCCCCTCAATACAAACAACAGAAAACGTGAAGAAGGAGCTCAGAGTGACTGAGCTCTGAACAAAGCCTGTATTATCACCGCGCCGGCTGTGTTTATCTGTGAAGAAGCTCGGTGAGCAAGGAGACGGGGAGAGGAAGCGAGTGGTTTGCAGTGGAGCATGCTTTGTTTCACAAATCCTCAATGAGAGAGTGTTTCTCCTTTATTAAGTGCAGATATGAGATAGAAGCAAACAGCACTGAGTGGGTTTAGTTAGAATACACTGAAATTGGCTTTACAGCTGCTCACAAGGAGCAACAAGCATCAAGTAAACCCCTGTGAAAAGCCCCACTAATTAACCACAATAAATCATCATGTGAAAGCAGAAAGTTAGAGACTTGTTGGTGCCAACAGTAGGAGACTTGGCAGAAACAACCAGATGTAAACAGAATTTAAAAAGCGCAGGGACCGACTTCATTAGGTGACCAGTACTGCAAAGCAATGATCATGTGACTGTGTCAGCAGGACTGAAGGACATGATGATCAGCGTCTGACAGTTTGTGTGAAGTTTGGCATCAGTTACAGCAGCTTTAATCCTTTTTTATTCAAAGGAATATACTAGTGCGGCTGCTCGGCTCAGCTAATTTACCATGGACACTCATTGTTCCTCTGTCTAATGAAATTAATGGAATCAGTGTAAGTTTCAATCAATCATCACAAGATAAGGGAGCAAAATCTGTCCCATCCTCCCAGTGGACTGGCACGTGTTGCCTTGTAGCCAAAAAAGCCAAAGAAATACATGTGCATCTAGACTTTTGTGTGGCAACAATAAATATGCAGTGGTTTGGTTCAGTCTTCGGGTGGACACAAACAGCGGTCTCCTGTGTCAACGCCTTGTGTTTCACCTCGTGTTCCAACAAGAAATGACTGTAGAAGTCATTTATCTTGGCCCTGTCATACAGTCCACAGACACATTTGGTGAAAGAGGAACCCCATGGCAGCAGGTGCCAGTTGAAATTACATCCGTTTGGCACCAGGGACCAAAATGGCCACTGGCATCTTTGACAGTGGCACATAGCAGCACTATTTTTTATCCTAAACAGTACAAAAAATCTGGACTACAACTGTGCAAACATAGTGGTTTGGTTGGGTCTAGACACATTTAGCAAAAATGTCAGCGAGTGGCTTGAAATCACTGCCGCCCAAAGGTCATGTAATGTCCGTGTGGTTACAGTAACAGCAGGACGTCGGTTCACAGTGAACCTCGGATTAGTTGACAGCCTCGCCAGTCGTCCTCTACCTATCTCACCTACATGCACCACGTGTGCTGGGGGGGATAGCAGCACACTCCACCACCACAAGCTTGTCAAAGGCAAACAAACAACAACAACAAAAAAAGACAGAAAACATAATGTGAAGGATAAACAGGCAGCTTTCAGTTTTTTGGAAATGTTGCACGTCATGCGTTGCTCATAGGAATAACAACGATCAACTGCCTGAGGTTAGAAACCTTTAAATCCATCTTCAAACCTTTCTTATCATCTGAAATGACAGATTTTTTACATTTTAAAGAAGCAAAAACAAACAAGAAAAACAAATTGCCAACAAGTGACTTATTACTTCAAATATTAACTGTGCTCAGCGAGAACAACCACAGCAGAAATCAGCAACATGGACATAATGTCAGACTGGATAATGAGCTGAAAGAGCAATAACAATTCACTCTGATTATCACACTGGTCCAGCACTTGGATGAATATACTTGGTAACTTTCCACCACTGCGGCAGAGACAGCGGTTGGCAGAGGACAGAAAGAAAGAATAGCAGAGATTAGAGACGGAGAGGAAGCCGAGGGAAAAAAAAAACACAGAGCACAGACGGACGGAGAGTGAAGAGGAGGAGAAGAAGAGTAATATACAGAAGGTTTGTTTCCTGTGGGATCGTTCACACCTCCGACGGTGGAAAGGTTCAGACTCCTCCGTGACTTCACTTCCTCTGCAGGCTAACACAACAGAGAAAACGACTGTGGAGATGAAACACAGGAAACGACGAACAGCAGCACAACAGGACTCAGCCTGCGTGGGCTTTAAAAATGTCAGCATTTCCTGTTGTCCTCACAGATCCATTATGAGAGGAAGACTTTGAAGTTTGAAGCTGTTGTCGAGTCCAAGTAAAAAAACAAAAAGACAAATCCAACACGTCATTTAGGTTCTTCAAGCTACCAATGACTATTTATAATGAGGTTTTATAGGATTATGATCAGTCAGGTGGGTAAAGAAAACACAACAGGTTTCACCTCAGTTCACATTTAAAAGCATTAATATTTCACCTCTTTCACCTCGTTTCCAGCTGCTTCAAGATTCCACAATTTCATGCTTAATAACTCCTCATGTAAACATCACAGAGCCACAGCGTATGGTAATTAAAGACTCTTGTATTATTACATGTGTTCCCATAAATGACATGACACTGAATGCACCATTTTGGTAAATAACAGAAATGTATTTGAGTTCTCTGCCTCCCACACTAACACTATTTACGTTGGTAAGTAAAAGTACTACAGTATTACAAGCTAATTAGTAAGCTGTTAAGTGGCTATCCAGGCTTCTTTACTGCCTCTACCCTCTGCAGGTCGCAGGACTCTGTCAAGCAGATGTTGTGCAACACTAATGGACATTAAAAGCACTTATAGTTGAACACAGTTCAGTGTTGTTGCCTTGCTTAATTGAGACTCTTGTGCATCACTAAAATAAACTAATTCTAATGAATATTTAATGGATTTTAAGATATTTGTATTAAATAAACGAAATTACAATTAATAAGTTGATCTGTTGCTCTTAAATGTTTAAATTAATCAATTTAAGTTTGTACTATGAGTAAGAAGGTGGGTTCTCTGTCTTTTTTAGTTGGGAAAGTGCTTCTCACATTCTGCTGTGAAACACCAACAATGTGAGCTGGCTTTGACACTGATCTATGCAGCGTGATGAGCTCAGATAAAACTGCTACAACATATGTTTAGCTGCCTGAGTAGAACCAACGAGGCTTTAATTCCAGCAGGAATCCAGATGATACGACTGCCAACACGCTGCTACGCCAAGCTGCATTTGTTTGTTTCAAATGTTGCCTGGACTGAACGTCACCACAAAGCACATTGATGAGGAAAGATTCTGTGTTGGCAGTTCTGGCTTTTTTATTGTGTCTTTGGAAGCTTCGTGATTTGGAAACGTAACTTGGATTACAGAAATAATATGTCTCCAAAATGTGATCTTTTTTCATCGTTAAGTGTAACATAGAACAAAAAAAGGTTACAGATCCTTCGACCAGGCTTGACAGACCATTAGCTGCCACTGACCCTTTGTGTTTGAAGCAACAGTATACAATTGGCAGCATGGTAGCTCAGTGGGTAGAGCAGCAGCATCAAATCCCAGCCTACCCACCAGGTGTGTCCCTGAGCGAGACACTCAGCGGTAGCTCCCCCCAGGGGAATGAGTCATTTCAGTGTGTGTGCAACATGTATATGTGCTCAGTGACAATAAAGGTTGTTGTTCTGTTTTTCAACAAAAGTCAGTATCAGTCAATATCTGCAGAGCTTCACATTTTAAGAACGTACCATTGCTGACCACACTGGTTATCGTTGCTGTTGGTTGTAAGTGCCATAAGTGAGAGTAGTGCCAGGACCAGACTACATGTTATCAGCCAAAAAGTGTCCCAACCTGACAGACATGTGGCACTGGACACAGCAGTTGCTTGTGTTAGGCACCACTGGCCATGGCAGCACACGTACTCTTCCTTAAGCATCTGGAAACATAGAGAAGCACAATAAATCAATGCAAAGTCCAAAGAGCTTGGGCTGGTTGGGCTCCAGCGTGTAGTGTGCCAAGTGTCTCTCTGCCAGCAGTGACCATCCTAAAAGAAGCAGCAGACAGTGGGTGGCAATGCAAATGCATCAAATTGTTTATCTGGAACTGATGATGCTCCCAATTTAACAGCTGAATGAGGCTGTTAGAGGCCAGAACAAGTTTCCTAGAGAGGAATCCTGGGCTTAGCGTTAGAGCCCAAACACTGGTAGGAGGTTGAAGCAGAACTGCTGCTTGTTCGTGTTGAAAAGAACTCGCTGAGCTGCTTCAGGACATTTGATCAGAAGCCATGACTGAAAGCACTTTAAGTCGAGAAGGAAGAGACATGAAACAACACAAACTTCACCGAGAAGACACCGCAACGACGCACACCTGTCAGCAGCAATTCCAAATGAGAGGAGGCTCCAGGGATGTGTGATCCATTCGACAAATGAAAAGATTACACATCCCACGCGGCCCTGGGCTGCTTCAGGGTCCTCCTGGTGACAACTGGGGAAGAAGCAGGTCTGGGCTACCAAGCTTGGGCTGCTGCCATGGTGACTTGGACTCGGATGAGAAGCTGAACAGCTGCGAATGGATAATTCACTCCACATCTTTGGGGTGCAGTCTGTGGTGCAGACCACACTGTGGCAGATTTTATTTCAGACTCGCCGTGGCATTAAAATGCTAATCATGTTCTCGGAGATTCATTAGCTGTCTCATAAATATTGATTTAATGTCTATTAAGCATTTATAAATCCCCAAATAAATATGGAATTAATGTAAGGTTAAACAAGACACTATATCATCATACATCATCTTCTCTCCGTCTGTCTCCCTTTCCCCTGCGGCAGCATCAGCCCTCCTTTTTCAGCCCCCATCTGCCTTTTTTTAAACCAGAAATGATGAAGTGATTGACAGTTTGCCTTCCTTTGCCCTCGGGCCCGTCTGACCTCCGCCGGCCTGTCACCAGCATGAGGGTTGGAGTTGTAAAAAAAAAAAGGCAAGTGAGCCGGACAGAGTGTTAATCAGACTGGTGCTAAAATTATAACACCAGTCCCTCCTCAACCGCTGACAGGATCTTCCTCTTCTTTCTGGAAGATGTTGAACGCCGGCAGACAGCCGAAAGGGCCAAAATCTCCTGTCTGTCACTGTCGCTCTCTGTCACTGTCTGAGCGTCTGTGCATGTGCCTATGAGGTTCGTTCCTTCTTTTTTTTATGCTCTACCGATTTGACCTGGCTCTCGGTTTGTCTTCTTACCACCTAAACAAATCCGTCTTCTGGTCATTATAACCATTAAAGTTACGAGGGGTGAACCCACGGGTAGCTGCCCAACCTTTGAAAAACTGACCATGCGGGACAATGTTAGCGTGACGATGCATTTGAGTTTTCACTCCGCTGTCAGGAAGCTTTGGTCCTCTGAGCCACCTCCTCCTCCTCCTCCTGCACTGCTTTGTTTCCATGGCAACACATCCCCGACACTCACTGTATGGATGTGACTGTCGGCCGACACTGAAGGACGTGCGGGGCTTTCCGGTCTGCTGCAGCAGTGACTTGGATTTTCAACTGGATGTGAGGTTATGTAGATTTTTTTTCTACCTAACATAAAGAGAGAATTCAGTAAACTGGACATATTTACACATCAATACGTCTTTATAGACAGAAACAAAAGACATGGGGAAGGTGGAAAGTAAGTTAAAGTCTGGGGAAAAACCATCATTGTTGATTGTGAGAGAAAAACCCCACTGTAAGGTTCACAGCAGTGAGTCAATCACATGTTAGTTCCTTCATCATCCTCAGCTCGACTCATTTCATTATCGTTTTGCACAGATCACCATACTGTGGTGGGATCACTCTTTTTAGTGACGACATGCCACAAACCTTCTCCACCAGAATCAATCTGGAGATGTTGCAGTAGCCACACAAACACCAGGATGTCTTGAAGATTTCTATCAAAGTAAAATGAAGCTAAAGGACGTGTTTGCTGAGTGAAAAGAGGCTTTAAATGTGAAATCCCCACATTAGGTTAAAACTGAACTCAGTTTGTGGTTGTGTCATTTAGCAACCTTGCTACTCTGTGTCTGTAGACCAAACCATGACTCTTTCAGGATGTTCAACATTGTTGAATTGGTTTGTATTTTTACTATTTTTATCCATCTTTAACAAGCCATCACAGAGTATTTGGAGCTGTGCATTGTTTACTGTCCTTGTCATTTCAATACTTTCGAGTTGAAGCGTTTTCTTTCCTGCACTATGGAAATCCTGACACGACTACAAAAAGGGTGGATGCACTACAATTATTTGATTACAGCCATTTGCAGCACAGTGAAATGTCAGCAAAGTTCAGAGTTGACTGTAAAAAGTAAATTTAGGCTAATAAGACAGGAAATATGGCCCAGTGTGGCTTTAAAGTCGGCCTGGATCCTCACCTCCCTGTTCCTGTATTTCATTCTCTGCCTGGTTTATTGGGCTGAAGGAGGAATATTAAGATGGATGGGCGAGTTGGAAAGAAAGCAGTGGAGGAGAAAAACAACAGCAGATAAAGAGTGATGGAGGAGTGGGTGATGTCATTTGTGCGCAGCAAAGTTACAGAGAACATCCTAAAAGAAGAAGATCTTGCAGAAATCAGCCAAACCTGCTTGCAGATTCTCTGAATGACAAATAGCGCAGACTTTGAAAGAAATGATGATCTTGTGGACGTGCAGCAGGTAACTGGCGTCACTGGACGATTCATTTCTTTACCTTGAAAAATGAAAAGTGAGGCATGAGCTGCTTCTTTAATTCCAAAGTGTTGAGCGATGAAGTCGACGTGATTAATTTTGACCACTCATCACTTTCATGATGATCCACTAATGAAAGTTCTCAGACATACAGATTTCAGCTCTTTGCCCACAGGTTTCTCTCCCTTTCCAAACACTTTCTCGTGATTAAACCTTGTTAAATCGGGTTCGAAGAGCAAACCCGTCCGTGTGACACCGTGCTCGCACTGTGTTAGGATCCTCTGCTGCTCTGCTGTCAGACATTAAGTGCTAATTAAAGGAGACACACACACACAATCATCAGATATACAGTAAACTGACGCACAAAGTATTAATGTCTATTTTCCTGGTGCACAGTATTCACACTTCCTCCTGACCTTTAGTGGAGGTGTGAATGAAAACCGACTTAATTACTGACACACACACACGTCTTCCCTGTCCACCGAGGCTTTAAATTATTCCTGTTTGATGCAAACAGCCGACAGCTGCTGGTGAAATAGTCGATCAATCGCGGTAATATATTGACTCATATTAATAGCAAAGCACAACACAGTTTTTCTCCATTTACTGGAGAAAAAAAAAAAAACATTAGTTTAACAACACATGTCCGTTCAGCAGTCTGACGTGTCTGAATACGACACATCTACAGATGACGACAAACTAAACAGCGGCGTGCAGATTAAAATCAGTCCACGTCATTTTACCTTAATGCAATGCGTGACAGAAATTAAGCAGATGATCAGTGATGGAAGGATGATTTTGGTAATTATACTGTTCTGTGTGGCTATTTCCATTCTGGTCTCTATTAATTTGGATAATTACTTATTGGTCCATATGCTGTATTCCGTAATTTGGGGTTTGTCGATGTTGCCTTTAGAACTGATTGTGGTGTAAGAATGTGGTTTTTTGGGTCTCTCTTAAATTGAGACTATGATCTCTGTGAGAATATCCGATTAAATCAACTTCAACTAAATAAAACTACCCATTAAAAAAAAATCCTTTCAAAATCCAGGCTGTGCTGGATTTTCATAGTTCTGTGTTGTGGTTCACATAAATATTACATTTATTTATTACTGGAATTAATCTAATTTTGGTGCTATTGACCAAACAACCACAAATTTCAGATCATCTAAATGATGCTTGTAAAAATACTGGATAATTAACAGCACACCGAGCATCAGTTTTCTGTAAAGCATTATTTGGATGATTATTGTACCATGAATAATGAGATTGGCTTCAAATCAGCTCTGTATGCTTTCACTTTTATGGAGAAAATATTAATCTATGACCTCAAAAATGTTAAAAATGTTCACTACACACGGTAGAAAAGGCTAAATTAGCATACAAATACAATAATTATGGCCTGTTTCTGTGAAGAGCTGCAGGGCTGTAGGTGAGATGTGTTCAGGGACAATGTTCAGGCAGATCCAGCTCATTCTCATTCACAAGCCATCAAAAGCGACACTTTGTCCAGTCTTTTTGTGTCACCTGCTGATGCCTCAGACGCGTTGGTGATCGATGCACAGAGCTTTCTAGTAGAGTATAAATAATCACCCCAGCACTTCATTATTTGCACCTAAAGCAATGATCCAATCCTCCAAATATTGGGTTTTGCACGGAGGTGTAGTGATGCACATTTAAAAGCAAATGAAATCAGCTTCTATACAATACACAGTGCATCCAGAACGTATTTACAGCACTTAACCAAATGTAGAAAAGTCATGTTAAAAGACACAGTCCAACTGAAAGACTCTCATCATGAGAAACAAAATTCTCTGGTCTGATGAAACAAAGATTGAACTCTTTGGCCAGTGTCATGTCTGGAGGAAACCAGGCACCGCCCACCATCTGGCCAATTCCGTCCCTACAGTGAAACCTGGTGGTGGCAGCATCATGCTGTGGGGATGTTTTTCAGCAGCAGGAACTTGGAGACTAGTCAGGATCGAGGGACAGATGAATGCAGCAATGTACAGAGACATCCTTGATGAAAACCTATTCCAGAGCACTCTGGTCCTCAGACCGGGGCGACGGTTCATCTTTCAACAGCAGGACAACAAAAAGTTAAGTGAAAACTTTCTGCATGCACTGTACCTACAAACCCACAGATATACATCAGTGCACATTTTGCTGGTTACATGAGAAAGTGTCAACATCTCATAATTTCTCTAGATGTATTTTTTATGAACAATATAACTCCAATGTAATAATTACTGCAGAGTTAAAGACTTGGGCACAATTAAGATGGACCTAGAAGTTCACAGAAACATTGAAGATTGACTTTGCTTTCATTTCGGCAGACAAACGATCCTTCTGAGTCTTCAGAAATTCAATAAAAAAAGACAAGAAGCTTTAGTGTCTGGGTGTTGGATATGGGAATGTATCTTGTGGATGTACTAAGAGCTACAGTTCACCTGTCACAGACAACACTCAGCTTGTGGAGTGCTTCCATTGACTTTATAATTTGAATTGTTCTGTCTCTAAATTCTCTGCTCAGCCTGTGAACACATGGTTATTGTGGTTCACAATTGTCAGTCACTGCCATTCATCAGCATGTATAAGCACGAGGGCACTTTCTGACAATTATGCCAAAACTGTATAAATAGATCTACATTTGTGTACATAGCGTTGCATTGTGTACAGAAAAGGTTAGAGTCATTATTTGCACAGCAGTTATAAGTCTCTGAGCTGTCAGCACATTTACAGTGAAGCGCTGGGAGGTGGGAGGGCGAACTCGTCAACTCAAAGCGTTCGTGCTAACGTTAATGCTCAAAGACAGGAAGAGGCAGGAAAAACAGGGAGACGTCCTCCGTTAATCACATGTATCAGCGAGGAGGAGTGCTGTCGTTTTCCCAGACTGCACTGCAGTCGGTAAATTGTCTCCAGCAGCAGCTCCGATGGGAATTTGATGATTACTGTTCTCCGTCCGATTGCCACTCACTCTTAAGTCGCCCGCTAATGGAGAGTTCCACTCTTATCAGCTAACAGAATAACCCTTTAATTAAGTCTTAATGAATAAAGCCTTTAGTCAGAAACTGTGGAAATTCTTAATCCAGATGTGACAGTTTTCTTTTGCTGAACTGAGCCTGAACTTTAAATTCCAGGGGGGATAAAAAAAAAAATGTTTGCATCTCTCCGTGAACTAACTACTTTTAAGTGACAACGACTTACAGTCGAACTGAAATCGGAATTCTCTTCACATTTTTTGAAGATCAGACAAGTGATTCAGTTCAGTGCTGAATAACTGATTTACATATTACAGACACTTTGACACAAACCAACACACAGTAAAGACTTTTTGTGCGATCATGAAGAAACTTGCTGAATTCTTCTGTTTCTTTGTAAGTTTATAGATTAACATGGGATGTGAGCCCCAGCGGTCTAAAACACATCAGGACATAACAACGTTACTCTGACACAACAATAAAATGAGACATTTTAGCTTTAAAAAACTTTAAACTGTGTTGAGGTTTGGAAATCTGCTCGTTCTCTGCTTAATCTGCTGACTTTGCTGTTCCATGTAAAACAGCACCATTGCTTCATTTACAGTACAAGGGAAATAATGAGCTCTAACACTTTCATCAGTTTTATTGTCTTCAGGGCTTAGTTTTTATCTTGTTCTTTACAATGTTTGTCCTCCTTCAGTACATCTGACTTTACAGCACATTGTTTTCATCAGTACATCTCCTCAGAATCACCTTTAAGTGTTTCTGTTGATAGGAAATCCACAAATGCTGCTTCAAAGCCTCCTCTCCTCGCCACTGCTGCTTTGAATCTTCCCTGGCTGAAGCTCAGACGTGAGTAACTTTGGAGCAAAGAATTACCGAGGTGAGCTGGCAAACGTTTAAGAGGAGACGCTAAAAAAAAAAAACCCCATGTGTGATAAAGTCCTGGCTCCCGTTTTCTCTCCTGATGCAATTATCCAAAGCAGTCAGATAGCACGCTGCTAAATGCCAGCGCTTTTAATAATTGCACACACACACACTGAAGCAGTTTCATCTCGTAATGAGACTGATGCAGAAGCCAAATATGGTAAGAAATGTAAAAAACTCCCTCTGAAACCCAGTTACTCTCACTCTGTTCCTGTGTTGTTCCCCTCCCTCTTCATCACTCCCTCATTTCAACTCAAACAGCTTCAAGGTTTTCGTCCATGTTCTCGTCTTTAGAACGAACCTCAAGGAACAGGCCGATAAAACGAGAAAGCATCTTCACGCCCGTCTGTCTGCCTTCATCTTCGTCTTCCTCTCTGTCGGTTGGTCTCAGCTTGCTCGCCCACTCCATTTCCCTCCATTATGAAATGACCCACTAAGACGAATCAATCTTCTTGATGTTGTTTACCTCGTCACGCAGCTTCGACATCGGACGAGCAGTTATACCTGAGAGATGGACATTAAAGGAATTATGGGTACAACACAAGTCTGCGCTGCACTACTCAAAAAGCCATGATGGCAAAGCGGGCCGGGCCCCCGAGGAAGACATGACACAGCCTGATGGAGATGGCTTTGAGAAGATGAATCACAGTTTGTGTGTCACCCGTAACAAACATACAGCCTGAGGAATCTGACGTAAATGAATTAAAATAGTTGGACCGTGTGTGTCTGTGTGTGTGTGTGCGGGTTGCATTTGTTGAATGAGCATGTACAGAAAGTTCCATAAAAGAGAAGAATCCCATTTACAGTCAGCGTCCTGTTTTCTGGGGCCTGTGGGAAAACATGGCTGTGGTGTCTGTGGAAATATTTGAAGCCTGGCATTGTGGCTTTGACAGGCTGTGGAGATACGGAGATAAAATTAGGTCGGACTCCCAGTAGGCACGGTTTCCTTGTACCGTGCCAGAGCACTGTGGCACTGACAGCACTTTGTAAAGGTTAGAGAAGGACTGAGGTCTAATGGAGACAAATCCGCAGTCAGTTCCAACACAATGTGGTAATTTGCCTTTAAACACAACAACTATTGTTCTCCATCCTTAAAGATCTGTATTGCTGCAACTTCCTTGTCTTAAAAAAACGCAGCACTTCGTTCATTCAAAAAAACATTAACATCACATTTACAGTTGCAGGGGAACTTACACTTTATGAGACAGGGTCACTCAGAAAGTCAGAAAAATCTCTGCAAGCCTCCGACTCGACAAACTGCTAAATGTCCACTGCTAAACTTTCAGTCCAGCGTCCCTGCAGAGCCAAAGGACAGTGTTGGGCTCCTGCTGAGTCGGGTACTTGAAAAAATATGTCTGTGCAGCAACAAGGACTCATTTCACGCTCAAGTTCCATGATCACAAAAAATATACAACCCCGAAGAACTTTTTCTAACACGTCCCTTCAGAGGACAACTTTAGACATCAAGCCGGACCTGCATCCTGGCTGCTCCAGGTGTCCCTTAAAGCCTTTAATTGACCTCAGTAAGATGTACTAGTTTTGTTACTTCACAAAATACTGCACAATACCGTCCTATTCCAACACCAACACAGGAATTTCCCCCTCCGCCCCCCCTCCCTGATTTTTTGGTGACTCAACATCAGACAGGAACTCCTTCAAAGGAGAATCTCCTTCATCCTCCTGTCTTTGCCCGTCTCTTTTCTGTTGGCTCAGGGAGGACGCGGACAGTGCAGCAGCTAATGAAAGACAGATTCATCTAAGTAAACAGGTTTGCAGTTCAAGAAGGAGACAAAGTCAAATGCTCTGATTGAGGATGTGAAAAAGAACAGAGCTGTTCAAAGCAAGAGAATCAGATGTAAAAGGGCAGAAACAGACATTCTAGATGTTCTGATTGATTTTAAGTACAGCTGCATTTGTTTCTGGAACTGATAAATGTTTGACCTGAGAAAAGACGGAGAAAAAAACAGTTTTGCCAAAAACTAAATATCTAGACAATTTTTCAATCAACAAAGAAAAATGTTTTAAATCCCTAACTGAAGGTCCACTTGGCTAATTTATCAGCAGCGTCCAACCGCTTCCAAAAGTTTTAGTCAGATATCAACATTTTGCAAAAAGGCCTGAATTAAAATATTTTGTGAAAGAACCTATTTGGTAAACGACAGAGAAGAGAAAAAAATAACTGGTGGCTATTTAGGCACTTTGTGTGGATCCTGTCATCTTAGCCACGAGTCATAAAAGCTAAATTGTCTTTTCATATAGGGATTTTATCCACAGTGCTCTCTCTCACACACACACTCACACACACACAAACAGACACACAGGGGAAACAGGGTTGGGGCCAAAGGCTGATTGGCTGCCCCAGGTGTCACCCCCTGACCAAGTATGAGGCAGAAATATTTTAGATTCTTATTTTAGATAAAATGTTATCATTATGTTTACACACTTTATAAACACACTATCAGCCTATTAATATAAACTGTATCATTTTCAAGAAGGTTTATAAATTTGAGTTTAAAGCCTGTTAAACCATATTTTGAGCATGTGCCCCAGATTGGCCACCCCAGAAAAAAATTCTAGATTCACCCTTGTTCAGAAAGAAGTAAGAGTTGAACCACTGACTCTGTGACCCTGACCTTCTACCTACTGAGCCCCCCATCCCTATGACAGAATAATTTAGGAAATTCAGTTTTGAAGGAAACCATATGTAAGACCATAACAAACTGCGGTGCAGCGTGATTCACTGCACTGAACATGCATTTCTGTACAAAACTTTCAAATACTGAGTTTAAATTCTGTTACGTTGGTCATTAACCTAATGATTAATCATTAATCTGTTTCCAAGTTGTAATTAGTTTTGTCATCAACATCAACATTTAAAATTTCTGAAAGCTCCAAGAATTGATGCCTCATGCCAGATGAAGTTTGTCATTCAAGGTAATTTAAACACAAATGTAAATATTTTTGTGCTACATAGTTAATGCAGACAAGCGTTAACCCTCATGTGGGCGACTCTGCCAGTACGCAGCCTTTTTAGTTGCTGGACAACACTATTACCACCAACACTATCAAACTAAATTCTATCTTCGATTTTCTTCCCCTGAAATGGCATTTGACCGCACACATGCAGCACATCCGTCTAACCTCTAAACCCTTACTGTCCTGCCATTAACAATCAAAGAGACACTTCTTCCTTTGCAGGTATTTGACACAAAACATAAACAGATCTGTCGTCTGGATCACATCCCGAGTGAAGGTTTGTCTTCTATCACAATAAACTTTAGCAACAGTATTAAGATAAAAGTGGTCATGGATCAGACATGTAGCTGAATAAAAAGAAGTGATGGAAAAGTTGGGGAGAAAATCTGGGTCAAAAACAGAAAAGAACTTCAAATCAGTAGATGGATTTGGAGATGATGACGATAAAAGGATGGTGCAGAGGACGGTGTCACTTCCTTCGCTTGTGAGTGAAGCGAGTGTTTCGTGGTGAGAATTCCCCGGGAGTGAGGCAGAAGATAAGCAGAGTAAAGTGAGATTAGCGGAGCGCAGGTAGCAGATTACAGGTGCAGTGACAGCACGGCAGGAGTAAAGCTGGATTACAGGAAGGTCTGAAACCCGCACATAGAGACAGACACAGCAGGGGTAGTGCAGTCTTTTCTCCACCTGACAGTCCTCATCCTTTTCTTTATACCTCCATGTCATTTGATTTCCTCCTATCTGTTCACTTGTTTTGTAATTTTGCTCTGTCCAGTGTCTTTCCTCCATCTTTATTTTTAATCTGGAATCCTGAGGAATCACTGAAACCTAGTCCTTCAGAGTCCGCTTCCATCTGTGGTGAATTGAAACAGGATGCAAAAAACAACCTATGTTCATGCAAATAATGAATTAAATAATACTACATTTTCCTTCCTTCCACCTTCAAATTACAGGGTTTGAAAAAAGAAAAAAGTTTATAAAAATTCATACACTTTGTGTTTCCAGTAAATAGCCATAACCTTCCTGTCTGAGCCTGATACTACTGAGAGCTCTCACCTTTTCCAACCTACATGCCTTTCATATACCACTAAGAACACTAATCAAAGCTGCTTTAGTCTGGTTGGATCATTGTGACAATCAAACCTCTTGGTAATAGTTCAATTCCCTCTTCACGTGTCCCAGTTTTCAACAAGTAACAAGTAAAATCTGTCTGCTGTGAACTCTGCAGTCATTCAGATTTGATTTAATGAAAGTCAGCCTGTCTGTTACATCAACATCACCAGATGTGTAGATGTGAGCTCTACACTCAGTGGCAAAAGCGGCGAGAAACACACAAGGAAGGAATGTGAATAAGATTTCGAGATAGGACTTTCTGCAAGGGTATAAATGTGTTTGTGTCACAGCCCGGCGAGACTTGTGTGGCGGAAAGGATCAGCGAATAGACGAGGGCTCAGCTGGTCTGACCGCTGGCATATAGCAGAGGGAGGATAGAAATACAAAGGACAGACGGAGGGATCACAGTGGATGAAGGAGAAAGAGGAAGACAGAGACGGAGAAAAGGGGGTAGAGAGACAGGATCGAAGATGAAGATAAGATGTTTATGAACCAAAAATTACAGTTCACAACTTTGGTCTTAATTAAGATAATAAAATGTGAACTGCGTTGCCTGATACATATAAAACAGTGTAATAAAACACATTTGGCACTGGTGAGAAGCCAGTGAGCGATCAGGTTGTTGAGTGGATTTTGAGAATCTGGCTGATAATAATTGTGTTATTATGTGAGTTTGTACGACTGTGGTCATATCAAAAATCTCCAATAAGAAAAAGTGTTTGAAAGACAATTGATTAGCATAGAAATGTTTGCCTTCCAGTGAGAGCAAAAGTTGGGCGATGTCGTTAGCATCTAAGGACTCAGAACACATTTGAGTATCTCATCATCAAAAACACAGTATGTGTGTGCAGCAGAGCACCGAACAGAGGTTGGTCCCTTGCAAACTAAATTCCAGCTTTACTTTGACTTATTTTTCTTAAAGCGTTTATTTTGTACAATCACAAAGTGCTGGAGGAAACAGGAATTCAATAAAATACAATGTAGTATCATCTGCATGTAATGTAGCATCATCTGTGTACAATAGAATGTCATCTGCGTAATGGCGGAACATGGTATCGGGATTCGGGATAATGCTGCCTACAGGCAAGAAAACAAACATTAATAGGACACAAAATGTTTTCTTGGGGAAAATCTGTTGTCAGCATCAAGTGTTTGCAATGCAAATATATGACCACATTTCTGAATCGAGAGTAGCAGCCTGCACTTCTCGATGCTCATAAACTGAAAGATAAGGGACTGAGCAAACAGTTGGTGTGTCAAACAGGAGCTTCTCGTAGTCCTTTCCTGTTTGCGTCTTTTTCAACTGTGTGTGTGTGTGTGTGTGTGTGTGTGTTTGTGTGTGTGTGTTGGACAAGTTCTAACCTTTCAGCAGGTTGTGAAGTGTTTTGATGTCGGCTTGTTTGGAGATGTGATCTGTATCAAAGCTCAGAGACAAAAGGTTTTGTCTTTCGCAGTTTAGACCCTTCTGGGTCTATCCCTCTCTTTTAACCTTTGCTTGTCCCCGTTGTTCTGAGATCTGTTTTGGCTTTTCAATTTTTTTATTTTTAACCGATTTTAAACGTTTCATTTCAACCTTTCTTGGCTGTATCTTTCTCATCTCCTGCTTTAGACCTTTTCCTCTCTGTCTCTCGGCCTCATTCTCCTTCATCTCTTCCTCTTTCTGGTCAATTGACCCTGGGTATAGGAAGGATGACAAGGTGTGAAAGGTTTCCTGGGGGCTCCGAGTGACAGCAGCAGTGACACACACACACACACACACACACACACACACACACACACACACACACAGTCTGCCGCAAGCTGGCCAACCAGCGAGCCAGATGGTGACTGCTCTTTGCTTCGCCTGGAGGCTGCAAACTGCTCAGCCTGACCAGAATACAGAAGAACAGAATAATGTTAGATCAGATAGACAGATCCTTAAAAGACAGCCTCCCCTTTTCACTAAATATTCAAAATGGATGTAAGAAACATTTCCCCAAAAGCCATGAAGTGATTTTTTTTTTTCTCTAAAACTATGACAAAGTTGCTTCTTTCACATGAACCTTTTTCTGGTTTCTAAATTGCCAATCAGCACAGCCACTAAACACATTCATAAATTATAGAAAGGAGCTTAGCAGAAGGATCGATAACCAATCAAACTCTCTTTTGGGTCAAGTCAAAAACAGCAGTGTGGATGGAGCAGGTTGCTTTTTGTTATCTCCTGGAAACCAGGTTGGAGAGTTTTAAGTGGCTGCGACAGCGTGAGAGGCTTTATGAGCAGCTTCTCTCACATTTAGGAAGATGCTTAGGATTTATTTTTTTCTGTTTGGGGTTGTTACAAAATGAGACATCTATCACTCGAAAAAAGCAGCTTTGCCTCTTAGAAAACCACTGCTGACACAAAAGTGATTCATGGACGGATGGTATTAAAGCCATTAGTCTTACTGCTCACACACACACACACACACACACACTCTGATGCACAGATGCTCTCACACAGAAAGTTACACAATGTGGAATGATAGTTGTGCTAATGTTAAACTAAATTATATATAATTAACTCTGAATTAGATTTGGCTGCTTACAGATGGAGGGAAAACACAAAATGCCTCCAAATTTGAACAATTAGTGCAGATCTGCCACCATATTTTATGTCACACAATTCAGCTAATTTAAATCCTGAGCCTATTTTCCCTAAATAAATAAATAAAACGTGTTTCAGACTGAAGTAAAAATTCATTTTCATGGACCCATGCTGCTGAGCTTAGTAGCTAAATGCTTATAGATTATGCAGTGCACGATTCAACCAGCACCTGATAATTCTGCCTTTATTTAAATTGTGTTTAGTGTTTTTATTGCAAATTGCAAATTTAATTGAATGCTTTTAGTTTTCGAAGGTGACTTTTGAAGGCGTTTTCAGCCATGATCTGTTCTGTTTGTTAAAAACATACGCTGGTGCATCTGCTCGTCGAGTCCAGTCCAAATGAGATCTCGGGGTGCAGCGGATCACATGATCATGAACTGTAAAAAAACTGATGTAATGCAGATGCGGTATTTACCTAAATTCCTTCAGTAATCATGGTTTGCTGCAAATTGTCACATAAGCACAGACTTTTCAGCTACGTTCCTCTTAAAAGTAGTTAAATCTGTTTTGTTTATGTATTATACTAATAAATAGTATCGGTTCATTGGCCTTTTGAACCTGGTTTTCTCCTGCAGGTGATTTATCTGAGTTGTTTGTAGTGATACTTCTGCTGCACCCAGCTCCTCTATGCTCTTCTACCATCTGCTAAGCTAATCACAGCCCTTCAGGGATTAGCAAGTATCAAATATGGCAAAACATACTGACCAAAGAGAAATTACTGAAATTCTGATGCTGGATAGTCAGATGAGACTGAATATCTGCGTCGCTGCTAGTGCTGTTTTCTCAATGTAAATATAACTTGAATGTGTGTCGTGCAGCTTTCAGGAGGCATTAACATGGAAAAATGTGTGTGTTCCTTTAATGCTAACATGTTTTTAGAATTCATCTTGATAAAGGAACATAACTGTATGTTCCTGTAGCCACGTCGCACATTTCAACAATGAAGCCACAGCTAAGAAGCTGGACACACTATAGTCTGCATGTAATGATGGCACTAAAACTGAAGCCCCTACACTGTTTTCGTGTCTAGTCCAGGGTGAAGAGCAATAATATGATAAGAACTGATAAAAAGTTTCCTTGTTAGAAAATGCTCGACTGAACGTGTTATGAGATGTTTATGCAAATCAGTTTTATAGATTGTTTCTGCCTTTAATTCACTGGTGCCCTCATACATGATGGAAGATGGAAGAACATGTTGGTTTGTTTTGTGCCACTAAATAAGCAGCTGTTGTTGTTTCTCACTTGATCAGGAGTGAATGAAACCACCTACACGTGTGAAATAGAGAATAGTGTAACATATTTACAGGCACACGTGATGGAAATGTGTCCTTTAGCGCACGCAGCCTGGCACATCAACTAACCACGAGCCACGAAATGAATAGATCACACTTTTATCTTTGGCTCCACTGATGTTTTTGTGTTTTCTACATTATTAACAACCCAGTGATGTTTTATAGAAGAAACGCTTCAGTGTGTAATTACGAGTAATTTACAGCTTGCTTATGAAAAGGCCTTTGAAAATGATCAGAAACATTGAGTTTTAATTATAAATTCATCATTCTTCCATTAATGCTAAGCTTCCAGAAAACACTGCTTCAATTAGTGTTTCGGCAAGATGCACTTCTTCATTTGTTTGTGTTGGCTTGGCTTTTCCAATTACCTCCAAGACTTCCCGCCTCCCGTTACCACGGCAACCAGCAGGGAAGATCAAGGTTTTGAGTAAATCCGGGTGTAAAGAAGAATAATCACAGCAGGAGATTGCAAAAAAGACAAGACGACGAGTGTGAAGGTAGGAGATTGGGCTTTGATGTGAGTTTTCAGGATTAGAAGATCACAGCATGTAGGGAAACTCACAGAAGCTGTTCATACTCACATTCCACAAGTGGATCCACATTTCTTCACTGCTCATCTCCATCTCCTCACAAATGTGAAGTGTTAAGTGGTGATGCACATCTTGGTCTCACCACTGTCATTGTTGTGCTTTTGTTTGAATCTGTTTTTGGATCAGGACTAGTTCTTCTCAGGTCCATACACATCAGTTCAGCCTGTCCCTCTGCTTATCCGCCTGTTCTTTGGTTCGTGGGCTCACTGACATTCAGTTGCACTATTGTAGCAAAGATACATGCTATTGCTTGTCAGTAGGTTCAAATCTATCACTGAAATTCTGTCAGTGTCGAAATTCTTTTGAAAACCCTTTTTTTATTAAGTAGAGAATAAGTTCTCAGAATCAGAATGTTTTAACTGAAATCCTTTTGGAAAAATATTTTTTCAATCTAAATATCTATAATATAACAGATTTAAGGTATGTGTGGTTATTATAAAACATAGTTCTTAGTATATTTCTATATTTTTCTGTCTGTGCTGTGAAAACTTTAAAGCTGGATATTTTAAATCTTAAAATCTAATTTACGGAGTCACCATTTCTTAAACTTTCCCCCCCATTAATATTTTTACATTAATTGAAAATGTCTTTGTCATCACAGTACAACAACCAAAAATCTACCTGCCAGTGCAGTTAAACTGCTAAACCTAATCACAAGATGCACTGTGTTCAGATGCACTGTATTTTCTGAATGAAGTGCGATAGGCACAAAGTGGAAGTGAGGTGGTGGCAGACTTGAGTTTGCCTCCAGACCCATGTGTGGTTAAGTTTAGGCTACAAATGCACTTGGGGCTGTGGAGCTGGTGTTCATGCAAAGCTACTGTGCTTTTAACAACAGATAATGGCCACACTTGAACACCCGAAGCAGGTGGTAGAGTGTGAATGAGGGATTTGGATGACAAAACTACAAGGAGCAGGTTTGTTCTTATTAAGGTAAAAGAGTACACCCTTTTTAAAAAAAATGTGAACCTGTGCACCTTCTCGTCTTACTTATCCGGTTCAGGGTCATGGGGGGTGGAGCCTATCCCAGCTGTCATCGGGTGGGAGGCGTGGCCCATCCTGGACAGGTGTTCAGTCTATCTCAGGTGTGATGCATCAACAGAAATTAAATTATCTTTTATCTGGATTAACCTTTAAAACTGTCAGCCTGGTTCTTCAAGAGAATAAGCCCTGATCAGAGCAGCAGAAGGGACTTTTTTGTCTTTAAAGTGTTCGATTAAACTGAGACGGTGATGGGAGGATGAGGGGAAACTGGTTGAGTGACGGAGAAGGTGACTTGGGGTAACTCCATGTTTTGTTTCCTGTGTGGGTGTAACTAAGAACAAGGTTGTCACCTCAGATCAGAATCTGGGGTGGTGGGTGTTTTGGTGCTTGGATGTCTTCAGGGCATGAGGAAGGACTGAAAAGATGGAGAGATGACTGACGCTGTGGTTGGAGGGGAGGACTGAGGGTTGAGTTGCTGAATCAAAGACTGAAACTCATCAGGATTCTGTGTTGACATAGTTGCTCAGCGCCCATGAAGTTTACTGTCAATCTGTTATGTGATGTTTTATCTTGGCCTGCCATCTGCCAGCTTTTCGATTACTTTCTACTGCTTATTGTCCTCCAGCCTTTTATTTATCTTGTGTTTTCTTTCTGTCGCACTGCCTCCTGCAGCTACATTCTGGACACAAAACAGGACACTGTCCACAGCATCTACATTGAAAGAATCAAGAGGCTGAATATGTGAGCCAAATCATGTCAAAGACAGGAAGCCAACACTTTTGTTCCAGCTGAAGTGGACGAAAGACGAGCTCTCCACAGGTCTTAACTGAGCCTAAGATGAATGGGTTTATTCAAAGCAACGGTCCAGTGTTTTAGGAAATGTCACCATCAGATCATCACCATCATTACTCCAGTGCCTGAAAAACGTGACCACACTTGACCAGAAAAACCAGGAACTCTCCTCCACCATGGCAACATCACTTTTGATCCACAGCATCTTCAGAGGAAAAATCCCAACCACAGATACAGCTAGTAATCACTTAGTATTACATTAATAAGGTGGATTCTGGTATTAACTCCCTCTCACAGAACTGTAATACTTTGATAACACTAGCATATCTGCCTCAAGACGAGAGCGGCGCTGATTGATTTATTAGGTGTTTAATTTCTTCTCTTCTTTAGGAACCACATCCTCCTCAGGTGACTTGTGAGCTGTAGTTTGTCTTGTGGAATGATTCACACGTAGACAAACGCTGCATTACTGACTGAAATCGCAGCGAAACATTCTGGCTGCTGGATCCAAAACATTTAAGCCTTGAGAGAAAGTAGATGTGCTGCTGTTTCTGCTCACGCAAAAAGCTGATGTAAGGAGCGGCATCCATCATAACGTGGAGGTATTTGTATGAAAAGGCCTGTTCCATTTCTCTGTTGTAGTGGAAATTGTCACTGGAGGCAGCTGATAATCAGGAGAAATGCCAAACCTAATTAGGTAAATCTTCTACAGAGAGCTGAGACCCAAAGTCAGAGGCGATTAAAAACCGTCATGGACCAGGAAATGAAAAAAAAAAAGTTTTTCAAGTTTAAAAAGTGGCCTAGTCACTTCTGCTGAGCAGCGACGAGGATCCACAGTGTGGAAGCTTAACATTTATAATAATAATAATAACATTTAAGGGACCTGATGCTTGACGTGAGCCTGACAATAAAACAGTTATGAGCTTCATATAAAAACAAAATAATAAATGCAATTATGTGAGACAAGAACGTACTGTAGGCTGAATAATTCAGTGTTTATGTTTAAGATACGACTCTTAAGGGTTTTTCCAATAAGTACTGAGTCCTTTTGTACTTGCCGATAATGAGTACTGATATAAGGACCAATGGTTTTGCATCTATGACTTACTGGGCAGTAAAATCCTCATCAATCATCTGCACTGTTAAGTTGATCAGAGAACTGGAAGACACTGCTGGTCCAAACAGGAGCAGAGACACAGTAGTGAAGACAAATTTAACTTTGAAAGACTGTACAATTCACTCTTAAAACTATTTCCACTCACTGTCACACTGACTCTCTGAATGACTCTCTGGAAGGAACAAACACCTGACGACAGGAAGTTCTGAGGTAAACAAATCCTCAGATCATGGAAATTCTCACGTTCCTCTGCCAAAACAAATATTGCAGCAACCAGCTTTTTATAAACAGAGCAGCTTTTGCTGAAAAGAACAAAAAGAAAAGAAAGACGAGTAAAGGACAGATTGTCATCCTGGATGGAAAATTTAAGAAACACAGACTGTAGAGTCTCTTCGGTATCTGACCCCATTCTGTTATGAGTTCTGGGAGACCCCCTACTTAGATGTTACACTACAGGTTGAGTAAAGCTGGATTAGAGTTAGGGGTCATTTGTCCAGCTCTCTCACACCAACAACCATTTGTTTAAAGATCATGGCCTTGTTGGTGGGCAGACATTTGTTAAAACTACCCATTTTGGGGCCAGGCACCAAAATGGCTCTTTCTGTAACAAGTAATTTTCCCCCTTAACACTCAAAAACGGTGGATTGCAGCTGTGCAAACACCAGTTTTGTTCGGGTTAGGCTCAAAGACATCAGGAGTCGGGCTGGACGGCAACAAAAGCAGTTTCACACTGGACAAAAACTCTGGTCTTCAGTGGAAAAGTCCTGTGGTTTGTTGACACAGCCCCAATCTTCACAAACATTTGTGAGTCCACTGTAAATAGTAGGAGACGGTATAATGTTCACTACAAAAGCTAAAAGTCGCCAAACAAACTTGTTTTTGGCATTTTTGGATGCAGATCTTTGAATGGTACAAACAACCAATATACAGGACAGTCTCCCACCTCTGAGGCTGATCATAAAACGCACTGTTGATTTAGTTGTTGGCGACACATTAATACATATGATGGCATCTCTGAGCTAGTACATCTGGTCTCACCTGCATTTTTAAAGAGTAGTATTTATGAAGCTAATGGGTCTCACACCTGTAAAAATGTGTATTTTGTACTTTCCATGGAGCTGCAATGGGAGACGGGTAACTAGACGGAGCAGCGTGTCATGGTACATGGTGGTACGGTTTGAACGCCTGTTTGTCTCTGAGAAGATTACAGAGTGTATCATTCCAATTGAAAAGGTCAGTGTACTTAAAAAATGATCTAACTCCGCCGGCTCATTGTGTCCACATGCACACAACTACAGCTACAGAAGTAAGAGCAATCTAAACACACAGCTGTTATGGAGCTTTACGGGTCAATTCTGTTAGTAAAACACGACTTCAGAGATAAACATGACATTAATATTTAATATGGTTGGCATTTAGTGACCATTTGTTCTGAACAAAAGCATCAGAACACTGCTCTGAAGGTTTTAATGGTTCACATTGACTCAGACACTGTCATTACTTAATGACAATTTATTAAAACTGTTGAGTGTGTTATGAGGAGCTGCCACAAACCAAAAACTGATCTTAGATTTATTTGCAAACATTTGGTAAATGCCTGAGAAATAACCAATAATTAAAAAACCTCTATTATCAGAATGATCTGTTTCTTTTACTGTCTCGTGAGGTTTGATCCGTCTGCTTCCCTTCAACATAACCTTCAGTCTAATTGCTTTGTGGGACTACATTTCCCAGAGGACACCACTAAACATGATCAACTCCCAGTGGAAGAGAGAAGACGAGGGCACTCTGCTGCACATCTGAGTGGGTGGGGAGGGGACATGTTGGCAAAGACAGTCAGGGACGTCCTCGTACTCGAGTGGTTTATGACTCAAACCGTAACCTCCAAATCTCTGCTTTGATTAACAGCAGGAAGCTTTGATATATTTGTGCCATTCACCTCAGTCCCTTTACGTGTGTGACAAGGCGTCGTAAATCAAACAGACATGTGGGTTTGACACATCTAGACACCGTGTCCATCACAAATGTTACCGACGCATTATGCAGTTCAGAGACGACATGCGGTGCATGACCCGAGGGATTGAACTGTGCGTCTCTCGGCCGGTTGCCCACTTCGGTCTCGACGCAAATGTCTCAACTTTTGGATGATTTGCCGAACTTTCACGGTTGTCAGAGGATGAATCCTACAGACTCTGGTCACCATGAGGATGACATTTAAAAATCCACTCATACAATTGTTAGCACACATTCATATTCGTCTTAGGAGTAACTTTGATCATCTCCTTTATCAGAGTAGTTTGGTTTTGTACAGTTTGGAAACTCAGAGAAACAGATTAGTTTTTCCATTGTTCAAGCCGTAATTGACGGCACCAAAGTTACAGCACAGTGAGGGTAAAAGTTCAATATGAACGTTGGTGAAGCATCTGCAAATGTGATTTATTCTGCAGGAAACACAGCATGAGATGTCTGATGTGAGTGGTAAATAACTAACACGCTGAACATTGGAAAACATCTCCTGCTCCTGCTAAATATAGCAGGAGTATATTTGCACTGTCAATGAGCGTGTGTTGTTAGCACTTAGCTTACAGCGCTGCTGTCACACACGAACATACACTTACAAGCTGTTTTTGCTGCAGTTAATTGAGACGTTTATTGGAAAGTTGAAGCCTGATTCACACTGATGAGTGAAATGCTAATGAAACAATGGTTTGAATATGTGACGAAAGCTGAAAACAGACTATATCTGGTGTCTCTGAAGACACAAAAGAGATGTGTGTGTGTGTGTGTGTGTGTTGCTGATGGAACATGCAAGAACTGACTGTGAAACAAGAACAGATGTGGAGATTCTTCACTTGCAGTAATAGAATTTGCATGATAGTACTTTGGTATGTTCGTCTTTAGCGAGTCTCCACGTTGTAATATACGCTGACACACACACACACACAAAGGCAGATGTACAGTGAGACTGCTGGTTGTGTAATGATGTTACACAGAAAAGTAGAACTATTTCACATAAGTGTGACTGTTATCAAAAAACTGGATTCATTTTTAGCTTTAACCAGTTATTGAAGTGGGATTATGCAACCACACACACACACACACACACCAGTGAAACTGCAGTCCACTCTGTGTGTTTCACATCGCCTCTGGTCCTAGACTCCAATCTCATCTCACAATCTTTTCCTCTCTCTCTATTTCTGTCTCTGCTCTCTCTCCCTCTCTCTGTCACTGTCTCATTCTTTTTCTCCTCGCTCGCTCCCCTTGCCCCAGCCTCTGTTGCCACGGTAGCAGCGTGAAGAGGAGCGATGGTGGGAGGAGGAGGGGAAGGGTGGTGTCACAGGAGGACTGCGAGGTGATGGAGGGCAGAGAATGTCATCTCAGTAATGTTGATAAGACAGTAAGAATCTCACTCCCATTAATTCTTGGTCCTGCTGTTTTTTGCCAAAGGTTTTCTAATTAAAAGGGAATTTATTTTTTGCTTTTTAATATGATGAAGTCGCACTGAGGCAAACAAAGAGAGCGAAGAGCTGTGACTGAGCACAAGTGCATTTTGTGAAAATCTTTGATCTTGGTGCCGTGGAGTCCACCTGCAAACACACACACTCAGGTATTTTGTGCTCATCAGTGCAACTGGGCCTGAAGGATTTCCTTTGGACATCTGGTGCTTAGTATTGATGGATGAAGACTTTAAATCTGACTTCTGGCAGCGCACACATACTCATCAACCACCCTAACAATCCTAATTAAATGCCCATTGGGTATTTCACACAGTTTTCTCTGCTAAAAGGCACAAAATGCACCATCATTTCCTCAGATTATAAACAACAAGAAAAGACTACAGATTACTTTTGTCAGTCCAGCTGTGACGAGGCTCACTGTCCGGTTACTCTGGTGTAGATGCAGAGTTTAAATCCGACACACAAAAAACTAAGACTGTGAGTCTGAATGAAAAATTACACACTGACACTCTGAATCCCCCTTGAGGGGATGTCTTTTAAATTGGCACAGATGTCCAAGTGAACTCAAGGATGAACTGATTAGATTTTGAAGGTCATTGGTCTCCTCCTTCCCATTCTTGTCAACACTATGACAGAAATGCCTGGAGGGAATTTCATGACATCTGGCACTAACATCCACTTGCACTTATGGCTAAACTGATTAGAAAAATCTAAACTGCAGGTGTCGTACAGGCAAACAATGGTGAGGCTTTAATTCTAGTTTTGCTCTATTTTGTTTTTTTACAAACTGAAGGATTAAGGCTCTTTTTTCAGGCTTTAATACATCAACATCTTTATGTGTCAGATTTAATTAGTGTGTTCAGGTGAGTGTACAGTATATAAAGAACTTGACACTCGGCCAAGATCTTCATCCAAAACCATCATTACTGTCTGTCAAACTGCTGCATCACAGTCTTGAAACTGCTGGTTCTGTTCCACCACTAAAACTAATGAAGCTTATTCGCTTCTCAACTGTTCTTAAGCAAACTGCTCCAGTTCTCTCAGGTGTGATGAAAGGTTTCTCTGAACTGTGAGTTTCATTTCTGAATTTTGGAATGAATCTGGATCAGTAGTCACTCTGCTGCTCTTCAGAACCTCTTCATTTTCTTATTATTGAAATTTTTCTTTGACATATTCAAGTTGCATTGAAACAACAAGATCAACCAACCAGACCCTCATTGACCCTCTTCCATGTTTGGGCTGGCTGTAGCTGATGTGATATACTGTATGCCATCCTTTCATTTAACACTCCCAGAAGCATCATGTCTTCACATTCATTTTACTTCTATTCAGTTTTTTATGTTGCCCTTCTATAGGTGGGATCCTCTAGGGCAGAGGTTCCCCAATGGTTTTCCAAGCAGGTCGTATTTAGTACCAATATCATGCCACAATAACATCTGGTCTGCAGGCAGCCATTTGCAGGGGGGCTTGTTCCAGGCCTCAATCAGATCGAAAACCAGAAATCAGACATAATCAGACATGGCTCCACCTCAGTTTGCATAATGTAATCTGGGCCCTGTGGCTCTTTTGGCTCTTTTGACCAGGAAAGTTCAACCTTCCATTTCTTCGGCTAATATTCTCCAAACTTGCCATCTGGTACAGGACCCGTTGAGGAAAGGAAACACAGGCTAGGACTTGATATTTTTATGCTAATCATTCAAAAGTAGTTGGAATTTTCTAGTCTCAATCTGACATAGTAAGAGCCATATTGCTAGTGTAGCTAAAAGCAGAAGGTCAGAAAAAACTCCAAACACAGACTCTTCCTTCTCCATGAATAACTCTCCAACCTGACAGCTTCATATCACTCTCCCCTTTCTTATTACCCTGCTGCTTCTCACCTTTTCAAAACAGATCGTGGCCCCACGTGAAGACTCGGATAATGAGGCAGGTCACCAGTTCATCTCAGTCACGAGACCCAAACCAAGACCTTCCCGCTCACATCTACACTTCCTGCAATAATCATACAGAGTCATCATTGCAGCTGACCTGCATTCCCAGTTTGCTTTCCTACATTGACTTAAATTCATTTTCAGCATAATGTGACCTGGTAAATACCTGGTAAACACAGATACACACACTTCTCCAGTCCCTAATGACCACTTCCTCAGCCTGCAGAAGGCTGATTGTCTACCGTTTGTCTCATTAATGACTATAATAATGGAAAAATCTGTTGCCCTGGTTCTCTGCATCACCTCAGGTGTCCTTAAAGCAAACATGGGAATTCATTTAATTAGCCACTAAATAAACAGAGCCACATAGGCACATCAGAATTACTTTTGAGGGGGATGGGGCTACATTTTTGGGAGGGGGGGTAAAAGGCTATGAGACAAGTGACAGGCATCAGCTACAAATGTGTCACTCACTCACATCCAACTTTCTTGGTTCTTAACTTTTCTTTTCTTTTCCCCTCACATGAATATGAATACATTTATTGTAGTTCTAACAGTTGCTGATTGTTCATGATGTTCCTGACATGTGTATTGAAGTTTTGTCTGCTGTGTCACTGACGCTCTTTGTGTCGCACCAAATGTTTTTTTTCCTTTGTTTCCTCCATTTTGTCTCCAGTTGCCATTTAGTCTCTGTTATCCACCACACAGTCTCGTCTTCACTTGTCAGGATGAGTTTGTGTTTTACATTTTTCGACGATATTTTTTTTGGTTTGTTTGTTTTCGTTCTGTTTCTTTTTAGATTTGCTAAGTGCTATTGATATGGATCCTCCTCGAGACAATAAATTGTATAAACATTGAGGTCAGGTGATGAAAATCAGTACAAAGAGATTTGCCTGAAAATCTGAACCCTGCAGTAATGTTCTTCAAAGCAGTGTGTTTGGCAACAGAATCCACTGTTTCATTATTGATGGTTCTGATGGGGAGGCTGAGTGGATATCAGAGAAAAGCCATGATGAAATGTGTGTATGCGCTCGTTGTTAGGCACTTGGGGAGTTTTCTCAACACGCAAGGAAAAGCAGTTATACAAACAACTACAAAAGCACAAATGTTTCAAACTCAGTGCTGTAAAACTATTAAAAAGCTCCAGCGTAATCAATCTTTTTGCTGTCTGCTGCTGCTGTCATCTTTAACTTCAGTCAGTCCACATCGCATTAGCAGTGCCCCCCCTTGGGATCAATAAGTTCTTTGAATCCTGAATAAGTACAATGGGACCTAAGTGCACAGCCTGTGAGTCAGTGATGTGTGTGAAGTGATGCTGTTGGATGTGTTTCAGAAAAAGGCTAAAATAGAACTATCCTCCCTCCTCTACCTTCCAACACCCCTCAGAAATGACCCAGCATTGGCTGCCCTCCCGTCTCTCATCCTTTACGCTGTTTATCATTGGCTGGACTCTGGCTGGACACAGCAGCCGGTGTTCCAAGAAACACTTCATTCCAAGACTCGCTTTGGTCCAAGGCTCACATTTAATTATGGCTCTGATTCATGGCTGCTTTGTTATTACTGTCAGCTCCACTTTCCAGCCCCCAAAGCTAAGAAATGGGTGTTTCTCTCACACAGAACATTTCCTTCTCAACTCTCTCTCGGCATCACCTGTGCCATCAGAACCCATCTTCTCAACAAGACAGAATCACTGTAAACAGGCACTAAATTACAAATGCAAACCGGAAATAAAGACCAACTGATACTAAATGTTTACATACGGATAGAAAACACAAGTATATAAAGAAACACATAAAAAATACTTCTGATAACAGCAGAGTGTCTCAAATTCTGAAAAGAAATGGGTGGAGTCCCTCAAGGGTCCATCATTAGTCCTCTTCTTTTCAACATCCATATCCTCCCACAGTCTCTGATTATAAGCACCAACAAAAGAACATCAGTCCTATTAGATGACAAAATACCTGGCAATACTGGTTAGTGAAAATGTCCCCATGTCCCCACAGTGCAGTGACCTTTTGTCTCACAAAAAGCTGCCATTACCTTAACCAAGTTTGACCATGATTGAGTGCAGGCCCGCTGGTACCAGGCATCCTCACATCGTGTGCATGACCTGCAGCCTGGACGATGGACCACATCACTTCACTTATCAGATTTTTTGCAACAACTGCCCTTTGGTCACATAATGATTTAAAAATACAACTGTGGCCTTATGAATCTCTGAATGCTTTAGGCATAAAATACATTTTGCAAAGCCTCAGCTGATTTGGGACAGGTCTGCTTGGCAAAAACAGGATCCTGGGAAAGAAAAAAAAAAAAAAAACTCCCACTCACTTTTTCTTTTCAGTGTTTCACAGTTTGCTGAGCAGTTAAACAGCACTGTGGTTTGGTGCTCAGCAGCCAGCTCACAGTACATCTGTGTTTGTTGTTCGTTGGTGGTCTCATAAAGAAGCAGACGGAGAGTTTGTCCAAATGTTCTCATCCCTGAGGTTTGGCAGAGGGACTCCATCTCTCTCATTGATCCCATCTTTGATTTGTTTCTGTGCTTTATTACCTTTGCCTCGCCTCTCTCTCTCTCTCTCTCTCTCTCTCTCTCTGCAGTTTTCATCTTTTCCCGCTGAGACTGAATGCTCGTAAATTCATCATATTATGTTGTTCTGTGCACCGGCCTTTTTTCTATGCTTCAGCATCCACACCGACTTTCTGTGGGCATCCTGTCCTCTATGGATTACATTCATATACACAAAAGGCCGACGCTGCCAGTACTGGACCACACCGTGCTTTTCAAACTGTGGATTTATAATAACTGTCTATAAACTGACTGCACAATGACTCTTACCTTGACTGAATGATCAAAATTGCACTAAAAATCATTGCTCTGCTGCCTCAAAAAGTAAGTTTAACATTTTGTTATTATACTAAACTTCAGAAATCCAGTTCAGTAAAGCCAAAATCTGTTCAAAGACAACATGTATGCAGGTAGGAACACGAATCTTCTTTGTTATTTTTATTATTATGATAAAAATAACTCTGTGATATATGGTAGTGACAAGTGTTTTTATTTTCAGTGTTGAGTTGTTTCTTTAGGAACTGAATAAGTTAATGACTCGAGTGACCTCATTGTTCATTTATTCAAATGTTTTGAGTGTGACCAAACTAAAACATCTCCCTCCTTTTACATCCAGCACAAATGAGAGTAACTGTTTTCATGGTTTAAGCATGAAAATTTCATTTAGGGAATTCTTGACGGCTTCCACGGACAAATGATTCTTAGTGTACTGGTGTCTGTTTTGGTCTAAATTCAATTTTTAACAACTGCTGTTATGATGAGTTCAGGAGAGCAGCATCAGAGTAAATTTCAAGTAGGAATCAAATCAGGTTTGCAGCTACAATCACATCAAGTTTCAGGTGAGTCTTAGACACTGATCAAATTCTGCTTTATGATTTGAACACACACCTTTTAGCCTCTTTTAGATTGTTGTTTTGGATTTGGCTGCTTTATGTTGAAGCCTTCAGGCTGTCAGGGGTCCCCCATTTACAATTTGGGCTGAAAAACAAGCTCTGAGACCCCTCCATGCCCATTCTGTCCTTAGCAGCAAACAGCACAGTTAGAAAGTAGCTGGTAAAAGATAGTTCCCTCGGTGGAGATCAAAACAGAGCTGATACGAGGGCAAACACTGGATTCAGACTCATCAGATGGACATAAAGACCAGAAACATGTCCCCTCATCCAACAATAAAATGTGAAAAGGTTCATAGATATGATGGTAAGAAGTCTGTCTATGGGGACTCTTACTTTGGACAAAACATTTTTTGGAGAGAAGCATTTTTTAAAATGTTTTTTTTTTGTTTTGGCTTTTGAATCTCAACTTATTTCTGTTTCAAGGCAAAGCGAGGTGCCGGTTGAATTGTTTGGGCTTGTGCACTTTTAAAACACAAGGGCAACCAAATCAAATATTTATTAAGCTCATACATCTGCCTGTCAAAAGAAATTCTTACAGAGTCAAACTAAACATCAAAAAAAAAAAAAAAGCCTTTCAGCTGCTGAAGGAAGTGTCAGGGAGAGAAAAAACCAAGCTTACACAGCTCTGTCGAGGGCACGTATGCACTGTGCATTCAGGCCTCTCATCAGATGAAGCTTGGCTTAGATTTGTAGACATACGTAATGATGCTCTCAGGGTGCCAAGGTTTCCCTCTGCATCCCCCCACCCAAATGCCTCACCATATTGCAGCCATGTCTCCCGTTGCTCTCTGTTAAAGCAGCCTGATGAAATAAGACCAAAGCTCTCTCCTGTTCCTACATCATGCCCTCATAGTATCAGTAGCCTGACTACATGTCTTTCCAAACCCTTCTAAGCTTTTTTAAAGAAATAACACTTGAGCCATCTTCATGCACAAAGCTGAGTCAACCTGTGGCAGAGTGGAGCTAATTCAAGCAAGAAATGCCACATTTCTATTCATTAACACACAACAAATCAACAGGGCAACAGCACAGGTCTATGTGGGACAAAGACAAGTATGTGATTCTTAAGTCTGCTACTAATCAACACCTACGGTTCCGTAAAGCAGAAAGAGGAGCTTTTCACAGGTGGATAACTGTGAAGCGTAGTTCTCCATGGAGCAGATAAAGCACCGACCATGGGAGGGCAGGGCCTTCAGGGAGGTAGGGCTGCCCTTCTAAAGGCAGGTGTGTCTAACCTGCAGTCGCTACGTTTGAGCCTGGGAAGACTGTTTGATGTGGGCACAGCTGTTCTCTGGCTGCGTTTGTGTAATGGTTGTTTTAAGGCTCTGGTCTTCAGGTAGGTCTGGTTGTACACTGTATTTTACTAATTGTTTTAATAATGTTACATTTTACAACAACCCATCTAATTTCCAGGTGCGATGCTGTGTGGAGCCAGTCTTGTACCAATGCCGTAGGCAATGTCAGCCACTGCTAATGGTAGGAAGGATATTTCCTTCCGAGGTTAAGAGCACTTTAATTTCTACGGCTCCTTGTAATTTTCTCCATAGGACTTAATGCCAGTCTGTTGTTGTGCTTCTGCTAAAGTTTGGAACCAACTGAGCAATGTTTCATATGAATGTGTATTTTATTTCTTCACATTAAATGCTTATATATTGTTTGTTCATTATTTCTACTCTGTAAGCTGCACTTGCAGTACTAACTGTATGGAGCTCATGTGGGTAACACTCAGTGGTTTGATACTGGTATATGTTAATAAAGAGCAAGAGACGTGCATAAAACGTATGGGTTTGTGTATGTTGTGAAATTAAGTAATATTTGACCCTGTAACTGGAGTCACATGACCAAGATATTTCAGAAAGATCACATAGAACAGACCTTGGGGGAAGTTTAAATGGTTGGTGCTCGACAGTCTGAAGTCAAATCAATGTCAGTGTCACGTCTCAATGCAACATTGTAAAGACACTTTCAATGCAAAGTTCACAAAATCTCCCAAAACCCTATAAAACCTTGTGTAGATTTCGATTCAGTGTAGCCAAGAAGTTGGGAAAACACATTAAACTTTAAGCAGAGCATTCACAGGAAGTTCTATAAATACTAAATTGTTCATTCTTGCCACACAGGTGTAGTGAGATGCATTTATATATATATATATATATATATATATATATATATATATATATATATATATATTGTTGCTGAAAACACAGCTGTACTTTCTTAATTGCTCAGACAACAAATACTACATAATAATAGTAGAAAATCATAAATGTTGTACATACACAGCTCAGCCACTACAACGTCCCATTATTGAATATCACACTGTTTGCTAATATTACATCCTCCTCTGGTGGTCTCGGAGCTCAAAGTTACACGGCAGGTGTCCCCGAAGACTGAACCTGCCAGCTGAAACCAAAAAAACCTCAGCTAAATGTAGAATCCATTTAAGTGTCAAATCTCTTCCTAACTGCTCCCACGTTACTGCACCTTCAGGTGGTATATTAAATTAACAATGTTGATTCTCCTGTTTTTGTTTTACAGACAAAAGTGCATTTTGTTAATATTGTTTTGATGCCTGAAGGTTTTTATTCCTCAGTAGTGCCGTTAGCTAAATGCCTCAAAATGCACAATATGTTGAGAGCACCAAGACATCAGAGTTCACCAGAGACTGCACATTTCCACACAGAGACACAGAGGAGTCGATATAAAGTTCACAGTAATTATTCCAAATGAAATGTGTGTGGTGAGCGATGGTCCAGGCCCAATCCTAAAGCGGTTCATCCTCTGGTGAGTAGATCTGTTTTGTTTTTTGTTTTTTTTATGTTTTCCACTTTGGCCCTGCAGCGACACTTAAGGAAAAAATTCCGAAAGTCAACTTAATTCACATTCATCTTTTGGTGAGAGGCAACATGAATTGAAATCCAATCTGAACCAAAGAATGTAAATGCAACAGAGAAGAAATGAGTCGGATAAATAAACTCTGTGACAAACTGTATGAGAGGCCACTGGTGTTAGAGCCAAAGAATCTAAATCTAACTAAGAGTTGAATACTGCAGTGGGTTCACTTCTCAGGCATCAGTGCAGCATAAGCTCAGCATAAGCTGCTCGTCTGGTGGAAGCCAGACATCATCGGTTTTAACTGCAACATAACATCATTTTTTTTTTTTTTTTTTGTTCTAATATAAAGAGAATATGTTGGTAGGTAGCGAACAAACTCTCAAGTGGGTGATGGTCATCAGCTGTGCAGACGGTGCGATGCTGAACCATTAAGATGCATCATCTGGGGACCATGAATGTCTGCATCCAACTTCACAATAAAAATGTGAAGGATTTCAATCGTTTGTCTCCGGATGAGACAAAATGCCTGATTGAACCACTGAGACATTTGTACAGTGACGTGAATTGAATTGTTGAGTGTCCAGAGTTTGACTCGGGGACACCTTGGCAGGAGAGACGCTGCAGTCTGCTGCACAGACTCAGCGTATGACCTTTCAGTCCGGCAGTTGTTTTTTTTTTTTTTTTTTTTGCCTGGAGAGTTTCAGATGACAGTGTGGACTTCAATAAGTCCAAGGGGACACGCACTGACGGGGAGCTGATAACATTTAGAAGGAGAGGGGGAAAAAAGTCACGCGGGGACAGAAGTCAGTTTATTCCATTCTGTTAAACCTGTCTCTCTGATTTTTGTCCTTCAACTTTTCTCCTCTCCGCTTCAAAGCAGCAGGAGAAAGTGTTTGACTTCATATGTGAAATATAAAGTGTAAAACTATTAGGTTTCTGTTGTTAACTTCGCTGTTTGACTCCTTTTGAATAGTGGGAAAAAAATATGAATTCACCACCATCACAGTAATGTTCTTTATTCTATTGTAGACTGAATCATTAGTCACATGAACACAGTCCAAATCACGACGTCAATGTCAACAGCCAAAGACCACGAGGTCCAACCAAGATCTCTGGGAAACGTGAGTCCGCTGGATTCCTGCATTCCTGGCTCTGTATTTGCATTTCCTGCCGTGCTTTCATTTCCTTCTCCCTCGTTTTCTCTCTCCTTTGGTAATTAAGCGGGCAGATTTTATGCTTTTTCGGCCTGACAATAGCAGCTCCTAAGGCAGCCACATCAATGCCAGCGCTTACTGTCAGAGAGCTGCCAGATAACACACACACACACAAGGATAATTAAAGTGTACAACATGAGCCAAAGCCTATGTGAAAATATTATGTACGTACACAACAGAAGACAAACAGACACTGAGCCACATGTCTATTAATGATCGTATAGATACTCAAACACACACACACACAATCTTAGAAAATTAGATTTACAACGGCTGTGAAGACAGCGATCGTGCTCGAGTGTGTCACAATGGAAAAAGCCAGTCTCCTCTATTATTCTCTTATTGTGTGTGAGCTTTGCTTTTGAAATGTTCCTGTTTAGTTCCCCCCTGCTCTCCATGTATTCAGAGTAACACTTGTCTCCAGTTAGCCTCTCCATACGTCACACTTCAGCGGTGCAAATGAAAAGAGCCAAGCATCAGTCGGCCTAAATATCCGGCTTCATCTGCACATTTCCACTGTTGCTAGGAGATGATGAACCTCTCGGACCTAAGCGGCTGGCTGCGGGCTCAAACCAATTTTGATAACAAAACACCTCACAAAGATGCTAAGTGCCCCGGGGTTTCTGTGTCGCATTCAAGGGCACTTGAAAAGCTGGAACGCAGAGTAAAAGTCAGCTAAACACAAACCTTCATTCTGTCGTTGTCCCAGCTTTTGTTTGTCTCAGAGCTGCTCTGGTTCAGCTGATCAGGACTTTCCAGCACCTGACAATCGGGCCTAAAATGTCAACGTAACCTTGAGAGCACAGCCAAAGAAGGTGAAACGAAATTTTACCTGCAGCAAAGGCGATTTATCGGTTCAAAGTACTCCAGTACAAATCACCTGCTCTTTTCAATGTGAGCCCATTTCTGAAAAGTGTCATCAACACGCATCAGCTCTCAAGAAAAGCTGCAATTTGATCACATTTTAGTCAAGTGTGTGCACAAAGGATGTGTAAGCCCACTCAAAATGTGCCTTGACTGAAGGTTAACAGGTATTAGCAGCAATGCTCTGGTATCAGAGGGAAGACTGAGCCCATGTCTGAAATTAAAACTTAGCATTATGGACACAATGAAGTCAGGCGTGTGGTCGTTCTGTGCTTTTGGATCATTAGCGATGGCCTCAGCATCCTGCACAGGAAGTCACTGTGCGGCTGCTTTTCTTTGGAAAAAGCGTCGATTTCTGATGCCTCAGGAACCAGTCCACAGAAGATTCTCCTTGAAGGATTGAGGCTGAATTCTGTTCAAATTCAGAGGAACCTTAATGTTCTCCTGGGTCAGCCGTGGTTTGCAACTCACCGACGTTTCTACTTCATGTCTTTCTGTCGGTGAAGTCGTAAAAACTTTTGTGGTTGTCAGACTTTTTTCCCCGTCTGTTTTGTAGCTTCCTGAATGTGTCCAAACTGTGCAGTTGGTATCATTTTAGAAGGTCAGCAGTTCTGGAAAGGTTCACTGCGTTTCTTACTGTGGATCAGTTCCAGGGCCCTAGAAATAGCTTTGTAACTCTTCCCAGACTGATAGATATCAGTTCTGCAGTGTTTTTTGTGTGGATGCACTGAATATCTTTCCCCTCAGGCCTGGTTGGTATCACATCAATTTCTTTTGCTTCAATAAATGCAATCATCATTTCAGACTTTTACTTTCTCACTCTGCCTTTGATTTGTGTTACATTTGGTATGTCAGCCTGCAAATCTTTAGTCTTTCAATAACAATGAACTTAGCGCTTTGGCCTTTGGTGTAACCGTAATGTTGATCAGAGAAGTGTAAAGGTAAATGTTCATGTAAAACAGAATTCAAAGTGACAGCAGTAATTGGCCTCGACGCAGCACTTACTCACTCTGACTTCACCCACACACCTGAAAGACCAAAAAGTTAGAGCTAGACGGATGTGGGTCACCACAGATAAACCTCTGATTATAAAAGCACAAGGACTGTGTGTGGCTTTTGATGCAGTGAGCTGCTTCAGAGTGCATTTATAATCCGGTATCGCTCTGCTGGATTATATTGTGCGGAAACTGAGGTCATTTCACAGTGTTAGTTACCTGAGGGAATCTGACATTTAAATATGTGTCCTCGTTATCGCTCCCCTTCTCCCTCACTCGCCTTTCGCTCTCTCGTCCTTGTCCTCTAATGCCCGATATCCATTGAGTTTTCTCCTCCATATCCTCCGTCCATTTCCCTCCCGCTCTGCCGGCGTTTTCTGTCATTTTCCCCTCGTTGCATTCTTCACTTCACATCTCTCCTTCCACTCCTCATCTGCAGCTCCACTTTCAGTTCCTCCTCTCCAAAGCACCGCTCTCTGCCACCTTGATGAAACTAAAGAAGCTACAAATCGAAGGCTCTCCAGCCTCCAGCCAGGTAGGTGCACACGACATGAACATCACGCCATAAACTTAGCGAAGAAATTTAACTGCTGCTGCCACTGATAGTGTGATAGACTCTCAGACCAGGTGAGATCAGGTGAGCACAACACAAAGTTTAAAACATACTTTACTTACAGCCTTGGTTTAGCAAACACAACAACTCCAGGTAAAACTGATTAAAATATCTCTGGACACCATTTGTCTTTGAATTTGTTTGCTGTTGCAAACGTGTTATCACAGTTTCTTTAAGATGGGTTTGTCAGGTGCTGATGTCACAGAGGAGCCGGATAATCCTCTCTGATGGTTCATGTAATCTGACATGACTGTAACGTTTTAAAATGACTGTACTGTCCAGAAGAGCTGGACAAATCAGCACTTAATCAATTTGATGCTAAACTATTATAAGAACCCAATATTGCCATAAATCAGTCCTGTTCACTGATTTACAGCATTACTCATAATGCTATTTCTGGCACACCCAAAGACAGTAAAAGGACACCATTTCCCAGTGTACAGTATATCATCCTATCAGCCACAGCTGCAGTGTGAAGGCTGCACAGACCGTGGTCTGAAGCAGGGTCTGTACACGAGCTGAAGCCACCAGTGTCAAAGTGTCCTTGGACAAAATGTGAGCGAACTGTGTAAATGTCTAGTGTATTAATGTCTCGGAGGAAGAGCCGAAATAAATAATTACAACATGTGTCAGTAAAGCTGTCGCCATATGTCCACGAACACCTCAGAGCCCTTGAGGAAAACTGTGAATGTCCTGAATACGAAGAAACGTGAAGGCAGATAAACACATGGCTGTGGAAAACGTACAGTATTCACACAGGCAGAACTGCAAATGTCTGACTTTTGACCATAATGGCTTCATCAGTTATAACCCAGACACTTTTTATTCACAGTAAACAGCCTGAAATGAGCATTTACTGGTCTGCTTGCTAGGGTTTGAAAAAACCTAAAATAAAAAAACCAACAAGGTAAGGAAAGTATTGATGAAGCTTTTCACAGCTTGCAGTTGATATCTTTCTAAATAAATGAGTAGTATTGATCTGGATCCTGCCCAGTTGAAAGAGCAGAGTTACCTCTGGTATCCAAGCGAAAGCCAACTTATCTTTTCAAGCAGTTCATCACGTCCACTCTGGCCACCAGAGATCACCCTCCGCTTCATCTCTTCGAGTTCAAAAATGACTTATTATAACCTTAGCTCTCAGCTTTCAGATCTTCTCTCCTTCAAATCTCTCGTCAGCCAACAGAAACAGAAACTGGCATTTTGGGATAAAATCTTGAAAACATACACTACTGCTGCCTCTGATGTGCCTGTGCCAGAACCGGCCCGTTGCCTCTGCACCAGAGCCTCTGTCTGAAGCAGTATTTGTTGCAGATGTAACAGACGACCACATGAGATGCAAAACACCTGCAGAATTGAACTCAAACTACCTGAAAGAGATGCAAAAACAACCCCAAATGACCACGGAGTCTTGCCCCCATGTAGAATGGGTGGGTGTCTTTCTACATGTCCAGGATCTGTCCATAGCTGCAGGATATGTAGAGTTGTCATTTTCTTTCCTCATTTCAATGCTTAAAGTGGTTTATTTGGCATCAATTGTTTAACTTTTAACACCACACTGTTTATCACTGCCGATGCCAAGTAGCAGAACATTTCTACTCCTTTTATGAATCTCCCCCCTTCACACTTCCTTGACTTGAAAAAACACCTCAGGGTTGGACTGTCTCAGCACAAACAATCAAAGCCAAAGAAAACACGCTGCTCAGCTGCTTTAATTCCCTTTCCTTTCTTGTTCCCTCTCGCAGAGCTTCGACCTTGAGCTCTTTCCGAGTGAAGAAATAACAGCGGCACAGAGGCCTTTTGTCACGTTGCGACCGCAGCCATCGACCGTCAGCCCTCTGCAGGAAGCCTGTGTTTCGTTCTTCCACCGTGGCACAGATCTGTAACGCAGACGTGGAAGAATGTGATGTGCGATATTGTCGGCTCCCTCTCGAGCCTCCAGGACATAAATGTTTCAGTCTCTGTTGGGCACCTTCATTAGCCTGTTTACAGGTACGCTGCAGGACTAATCCAACAACAGGTGAAGGGTTCAGACCCTCATCTGGGGGCTCACATTATCAGCAATCATATAATTAGTCTGATGACGTCCAATGGCTGCATTTGAATTCACCCTATAGCCCACAATCGACAGGAAGGAATCATCAGCGCAAACGGGAAGAAAAGGACACATCTGAAAAAATGCCTGCACACGTTCCACAGACGGCATGAAGTAAAAATCTAATCATAGAGATGTTCAGAACATTGTTTAGGTGCTTTATCGATACCTCTTATCCTCTTTCAATGTAATGTAAGGGCTTAATTTAATAGTTTATGAGCGATGAACCGTTTTATGTGGGAATTTAGTCGTTAATCAACAAAGAAGTTTTTTTTTTTTTTTTTACTGCAGCTACAAAAGGAAACAATGGGCTGATGTACAATCAGGTGGCTTCATCTGACCCTCAGCAAATGTCTATTGTCCCTGTGGACAGAATCCACACACTGCTGCACCGCTGCAGATCCAGCTTCAGTATCTTTGCAAACTTTGGGATCGACTCACTTCCAGCTGGTTCCAACAGTGCTCGTAAAGACTTGATACACATGTGGGTTCGGCTGAGTAAAAAAAAAGAAAAACATTTCAGCACTGATTGTGTCCTGAATGCTGCGCTGGTGAAAAAACTGCCTCGATCAACATGTGCTCAGCAGAGCTCCTAAATGGGCCGTGCAGCACTAATGAAGCCTGATAAAGGTGCATTAAAACTGAAGCTGGAAAAGGCCTTTTAACTCCTTTTGGTCGACTACCGTGAAATTTCCAATTATAAGGTTTGGGAGAAGCTCAGAGCAAGTCTTCTGCCACTGTCACTGTTGTACCGTAATTATCTTCTGCTTTTTGACTCCCAGAGGCTCAGATGCAGCTTTGATGATCCCTTCCGCCGCCGTCTTTACGTGATGACACTCTGTGAGCTTGCAGCCTGTAACGATTCCTAGCAACAACAGGTGGACCGAAATCAATGCATGGTGAAAATCTTTTATTTACACAATCAATTCCTGTGCACTTATCGATCTGCACATCACGCGGACGAGCCGCACTCAGAGTGCGGAGCGTGAAAACCGAAGGCCGTCACGCTCTTGTTCTGCAACGACTGGTTGTGAGCCGCTCTTATATGATTACAAGGCTCCGAGTGCTGAAGGTGAGCACCAGAAAATGAGCAGTAATTCTCCATATCCACCAGGCTTCCAGCAACAGCAACATTCATCAAGGTCTGCTGATGAAACTCGGAGACAGACGGGACCAGCTTTGAGAGCGAATAAAGGAGACTGACATGTCTGCTTTGTGGATGTCACTAAAGCCTGAAGTTTGAGATTGTTTTAAAATGAAAGCTGGCAGCGAACTGCACTTCACTCTGTTTTTTTTTTTTTTTTTTTTTCCTTTGGAGTGGGAGGAGAGGACGGTTGCGGTAAAAATCGCCTCCAAGGGCAGCGGAGATGGACAGCCTCCTTCACCGTCCATTACTGCAGGAGAGTTTGCCTTCAGCTGGAGGGAAAAACAACACTTGAGCTGCCTCACGTCGCTGGTGTTAAATCTGTACAAATGGTCGGACTTTGGCCCTGTACAGTAGGTTAGTCTTACTTTGTGTGGCATGAAAGAATAAATGGCTCCGAGGGGAAAAAAAGGCAAAAAGTGTCAGATATTACAGTGAAATGTGCTGAAAAACAAACTCCATGTTCTGGTGCTACAACAAGGTGGCTGCGTTTTCTTCTGGAGAATCAATTCGGGCACACAGTTCAATTTCTTATCGTCTACTTCACATGTGGACTCTACAGTCCACATTTCTGCTGCAATAAGAGCATGAGAACATAAAATGATGAGAATGTGAAATGAAAAACTGCTGGGTGAATGCGGTGCAGCACATTCTGTGACTTCACTGGTTCTGATGGCAAATGCTGGCAGCAAATGTCCTAAACACTGATTTGTGCATCAGTTGTAGTTTGAACTTCCGTCTTTCCGTCTGCAGTCAAACATGGTCTCTGAGAGAAGATGCTCCACTTTGGGACAAAGCTGATGTGAATTGAGTGATAGAGCTAGAAATTAAAGGCGAGTGATGTGTTTTCACTAAAGATCCCATTCAGTCACTTTTAGTTACACTTATAAAAACATGGTCTGTCAGAAGTATGATAAGTAACAGCTTGGACTCATAAATATTAAAGGGCCAAACAAACTTCATCCAGACACTTAAAATCAGTGGATGAATCCATGTTTTAAGGAGACATTCACTCGTATTGAACTTCTTTTGGCTGTAGTTTGGTTAGTACATGTCAATGAATCCCATTAAACTTCCACCTGATTTCCCTCCAGATGACATCACTTGGAGGAACATTCAGTTCATTTACACCATAAGCTAAACTCATAGACATCAAGTTGTAAATTGGTGAAGTCGCCCTTTAAACCCCCACAGAACAACTGAAGCCTGTGCCTTTAAATGGAGTGTGTGAATGTGATTGTAGGAGCTTTGTGTGAACCTTATCCTTTTTCATTATCTCTTGATTGCATGGAGGTGGATGAGGTCAGCTGAGGTCGGGTGAGAAGGCTGAGGGACGGGGCGGCAAGTCCAAATTAATTTAAATATTTCAGACACCTATGGAGATTTTGGCCCCTGTGTGAAGTGCAGTGTGAGACACACTTTTCCACTTAGGAGAGGATGGATCGCTGTAATTTAAATACTGTCAGTCATCACTGGCTCACTGTCAAACGTCTCCTCCTCCTTCTTGTCCCCGTCCCGCTCCGCAGTACTAAATGCTTGGTTAGCTTAACTCATTTTTCTTAGTGGGAAAGAGACTCACAATTAGTGTTAGGGGTGACGAGCTATTCAGTGTTTCCCATGACCCGCTGAAGATCTCTAATCAATTTAGAGATGTTTTTATTCTGTAATTAATTTGAACAGAGATCAAAGAGTGGAGATAGAAGCTTCCTCCGTTCAGCCACAGAATGATTTCTGCAGCTTTTTAAATGAAGTTCAAACGCTCGTATAGACAACTCTTATCACAAACTCATACAATTCTCTCCAAACATGCAGCCTCATGGTTATTTAAGATGCCGATGTGAAGCACTTCAAAGAATTGTCCAGCCCTGGAAAAAAAACAAAAACCTTCCCTGAGGTTTTCTGCCAGTGCCTGTTTACTGGCTGCTGATAATGGCTGTGATTCACAGAGGCTCCACTCAGAGCCCTGCAAACCCAAAGTGGTTGTGGAGAAGAAACAGGAAACTCATCGCGACAGCCATCTTTTAATTCTTCTCCTAATGGACCCAAGATGCCACTTGCACCAGGAGCTTCTAGATGCTTTTTGACTGTGTGGTGGTGCCGACAGAAAGGTTGAACGGATTCAGCACCTCTGGGCCAAACTCAGAGATTATTACAGTCAGTGAGGATTATCCTCTGGGGAACCTGGACATCCAGTTCTTTAGCTGTCCATCAGGAAGCCGTTGAAATATGTAAGAGTAAAGCAAAGTGTGGCAAAGCCAGTTTGCCAAAAATCCCCGTCTGAACCCTAAAAGTTAAGATCTTCCACAAACACAGTCCTGCGAGGTTCAGTCTGTTTGGCTAATGACATAATGACACACAGACTTCATTCAGTATAACCAGATCCCACCAGACCTGAATACAAGTTAATCCTGGAACAAATGGTTTGGGTCCTTTACTAGGACCAAGCAGACTCCTAAAGTCTGAAGCAGGTAGATAATGTTGTGGTGAAAATCAAGGACCTGTGAGCTGAGTTTGTAGTAAAGTCTCCCACTGTTTGCATGTTGTTTTAAATGTAGGAAATGTGATTGTTTTTAAAAAATCGAATTTTTCTTAAAAAACGTGTGTGTGTGTGTGTGTGTGTGTGAGTGTGTGAGTGTTTCCTGTCAGTTAAAAAGTCAATGAATTAGTAAAGCATGAGGTCACAGCTGAAGAAGCACCTGCTTTTTAGGAAGTAAAGACTAAAAAACTCCTAATGTTGAAAATCTTAGACCTGGATCAGGTCTGAAGTCCCTCCCGTCATTACACACTGAACCGTGTCAAACAAGGTGGACACGTTAAAGTCCTGTGTTTCCAGCATCACATTTCACTGGCAGTGAGCTGTGCTGTTTGCTGGATAACAGCCCTGTGAGGTGAGACATTTATAGCACAAGCCGCCAGGTGGGAACCCAGACG